>NC_136751.1:18375294-18982794 GCF_936440315.1 Barbus barbus | reverse complement strand
TTGGGGAAAGGAGAGACCTCCGTTTGCTTCGACCCCTGCGACAAATATTGTATAGTCAGAATCATAAATATGGCCGAGAAACAAACTACGGATAATGTAGATCCATGCGTCTTTGGGATAAACGTCAATGTATGCATCTGCATCCTGTATTGCACAAACAAATTAATTTTAATATAGGGGCTTGGTGTCCTTATTGTTTAAACATTCAGAACAAGCTTTTCTCACTTAACATAAAATTAAGGCATTACTGACTTTTTTTGTAGTATAACCTAGCGGTAACGAGTCCGATCTGTAGCCTACTTTTATATATTAAAATCTATTCTTTACAAAGATATCTAAATGTTGTGAAATATGTTTCGTAGTTGTAAAATGTTTGTAAATTTGTAGTGTGCATAATTTACATAATTTACTTTACAGACACCTTTTATTTACTTCAAATGTATTTATTTTAAATTATTGCTTTTTATTATTATTGGTTTTATGCATCTGAGTTTGGATAATTACTTTTTTGTCTACAATTTGTTAAAACCAGCCTGTTTTACTGAGTGTAGTTAGTTGTTACTCCTACAAAGAATGTAGGTTCTCTCTTGTATTTTGTAAAGATGTAATGTTAAAATTAAGTACCATTTTACGACATTTATTAGTTAAGGTGCCATTTTAAACAAATTATTGGCGAATGTGAGAATTTTATACAAAAATCCAGAATTAATTAACCTTTCACTTTCCAAAATATTTTTCGGTTTCAGTACTGGTCTGATAGAGGGACTTTTATATTGTTCAAATCAGACTATTTAGCATGCATCGTAGCTTGCTTCATATGTCTAAGTTATGCATGGCTTCAAATATATGAAGAAAGCTACGATTCTATCACACGCTCTCAAAGTTAAAAAGGGAAAACTTTGACACGATGGCCTACAAACATAGGGCACAAAACAGGGCCAGAAAAATTCAGAATACTGATCGTAAACAGCAAGAGGCCCAACTTTTTTTATGAGCTCTTTATTTCGTATACATTTTTTAAATAATATTTTTATAGTAGATAACTGTTTACTACTTAATATAGGCTACATGCTGAGGTTTTACGCAACAACACTGTCACACAAAGCACAAATTAATTGATTCATGCACTAGGTGGCGCTCTTCTTTAGTTAAAGTCAGACTCCTTATGCAACTGCATTTTGCTTATGTTCACATGCTGTTGATAGTGGTAAATTAAAAGAAGAATGCAGGCCTACTTAAAGACTTCATTAAGTACAAAACACTTGAACGTACTGGTCACTTAGTGAGCATTTATACACTATAGAAATATTTGTTGTACATTTGTTGTAATAGTTGTATCATGAGTCATATATTTATTTGAAACTTACCATGAAATGAGACTAACCATCTCATTTCTATCATATCTGTGATGTGTCCCAAAGCTGAACTCTTGTTTTTTGACTTTTGTGATATTACCGCTCCAAAAAAGCAATCACTTCAGAATTGCTCCAATAGGGCGAGATGATGATATAATGCGTTGTAACTTCTAACGCTCAAGAGGAAATGCCAGTGGATTTGTGTCCCTGCAGTGGTAAAAGGCTGGATGAGAGCCATCCATTACATCCAAAAGGGCACCAACTATCCAAATAAAAGAATCAGACAAGCACAGTGAGAAAGTGTTGACATACAGTCTGATGGGACAAAAGAGGAGGTATCAAGTATGAGAGAGAAAAATGATAAATGTATGAAGCTTGCAGATCTGTGACTGCAAAGCTAATCATGACATTGCTTGGATTACAACAGCTAAAGTGGTTGTTTATAACACAAAGGAGGCTTTGAAAAGAACCTCCTGTGGTGCATTATAAAAGACTACATCTTTTTACACAATATCAAACAACAGGCTACTTCCGAAAGCAAGGCTGTGATTTGTTAGCTCCCTACAGCAGGTAAAAAAAAAAGGGGGGGGGGGGGGGGCATAATATACGAAAAGTGAATATTGAGTGACTTACATTTTAGAAATATTTCCAAACATAAAAGCAAAATTAAGTGTTGCACGTTTCCAAGCATCTCACTGCAGTTGTGATGAAGAAATCCTTCATTTCTAAAGACAAAGGCTGCATCCAAAATCGTATATGTAGGCTAAAACAGTACGTGAACAGAGGCATGTCCGAATTCACATTTTTCATAAAACAGGAGGTCAAAAGTACCAGGATGACCTGCTATTTCTGTTGAGATTCTGAAGTAGCCACACAGCCCACATGATTTCTGACACAGCTTTCTGCTTACAGTTTTATGACTACTAAGAATTTGCACATACTGCGATTTTCACATATTGTTTTCAGCTACTATAATAGTAGTTTTCAGTGATTCATTTGTCACCATCTATTGGTATAACAATGTAATCTGCAGAAAGAGTCACTAAAAAAGCTCCACCACTGCCTGCTTTTGGAACATTATATATCAGCTCTTTTGGCCAATCAGATTTGGGGACTGTTAACATGCTGTAGGCTATTTCACAGATAGCATTATAAGTGACTAAATAATAGGTTACTTACTATAAAACATCAAACCCGTATTTCACGTGATAGCTCCTGCAATGTGGCAATAAATGATGGATAAAGTCTTTGTTGCGCTGCTTCCAAGTAAACAGTGACTGATTTCTTCAATGTTAAATTGACTTTGTCACATTATAATCTATGTTTGTTGGTTATTTTCATAACAATATGCAAAGCAAATCAACAATATGAGCATGATTGATTGCTTGGCCTTCAAGGCTGTCTCTCTCCATCCCTCTCTCACTCTTAATTCATTCTCATTCTCTCAGTTTCTCTCTCTCTCTCCTCGTATCACACCCCACTCACTATCTGCCCAAAAAGGTCAATATCATCCGTTAAATCCAAATATGCTGACTGCTGTGCATTATTTATCAGTATGAAGATAGAAACAGCTCTATTAAAAGCAGCACTGACTCTTCCTCTCTCTCAATTATTCTCATGATAATCAGTCTTACCCTGTGGGGCTGTCAGGGCCAGAGTGTTGGAACAGACAATATGGGCACTAAATTTGGCAGTCATCTAAATGCAAAGTCCAGTTTGAGTTTGTCCAAGAACACTGAGCATCCCTTGGATCTTTGATAGCGGACATCCTTGATTCTTTAATTCCCTTAGCTCATTACGCATGGAGATTAAATTGAACATGTCCAAATATTTGGAAGATTGCGATCAAACATCTCGACCAGACCCACAATTTGGCTTTGCGTTACAACCCGTTTGAAATCTTAAACTTTAGCACAGAGGCTATTTTGCTACATAAGCTGTTGCTAGAAAGACATAAAATTCTAGACACATTTTCTTGCAGACGTGCTATTCTTGGTTCACACTCATATTTCTTAACTTCTAAGGTGGCCCTGGTGGCTCCCCAGACAAGAGAGTCAAACAGAGAGATGGTGGAGCTTTCAGAAGAAAAGATTCTTTGGGAAGGAAACCTCATGCCCTGGTTTTGCTTTCAGGAACTAATGGGATACAGCGAAGAAGTTAAAGTGATTCAATAACTGCAAAGTAAAATCTAATTTGAGAATTTGGTGCTGAAACCATGTCATGTTCAATGACCTTTGAGTTTAGAGAACATTCTGTATAGTCAGAGTCACGCAGTTGTGGGCAGTTGACGAGCTTGAAGAGTGGAACTGCGGTTTGTTCCTAAAAGATTGTGTTTCATTGCAAATATTATGTCAAGGCCTTGACTGATAAATGTGAACATGACAGGATTCTTGCAGTCTTCATGAAGTATAAATTCAGACATAAGAAATATTTAAAAATGGAATGAATCTGACGACTTTAATAACTATATAAAGGAATTTAAAAGGAGTTTTATTTATTAATTGCAATGTCTGTCTTCATTATCCAGTCTCAGAATTTCACAGATCTGAGTCAGTTTTTATTACAAGTGCAGAGAATCTGAGACATTCTTCTCATACCAACCACATACTATTTCCGGGCTTATTAAAGGTGAATGGATGCCTCAAAGGACAGGCTATTAAACATGAGGAATCTGTCCTCTGTATTGACTATAACCATTCAAAAGCTAACATCCAACATTCTGGGTCTATTTTTAGAATACAATTATTTTCAGCTGAGCTTCTCATTTCTTTGGATTAATGTGGAGAGCGGGGCTAGTTGTCACATGGGGAAATGACAATGGCTTTATCTTAAGATCTATAAGGTTTTGAGTCAGAAGTCCAATCACATAAATATGTTTTCTCTGTTAGGATTTTTTTTATTATTTTTTTATTCTGGCTTCTCAACTAAAATTTTAATTTAAAGAACATTACTATATCTACATTTGTTGTCAAATTTGAATTGGATCAAATTGAACTCAAATCTAAACATTTATATAATTCAGTCATTTCAATATTAGTTTGATAAAATAATGCTTAATATGTTACCTTTTACATTTTTGCTGTTTTATGAATTGTTTTGTGTTTTATAATTGTTTATAATGTTTTGTTAATATTTTTAATATTTCTATAAAGAAATGAACATAAACCCTGACAAATATTCGGTCGAAATAATGCCCTGGTCATATGAGAGACAAATCATAGAGCTTGAACATATGGCATTTTCAATCATTACTATTTCCTCTTTTTTGTGTCGTTCGACATCAAAAGATTTGCTTCTGTTAAAAAAATTGATTGTTTTGAGCGATAGCTTTGTGGAAGATAAAAATGGTGTCTAATGAAAAAAGGCCTATAATGGTAAAAAGTAGGTTAATATCAGTGGGATCAAATGGGTGTACAAAACAAGTAAATTATAAATCAGTGTCAATGATAACCAGTGTTGGGGAAAGTTACTTTTAAAAGTAATGCATTACAATATTGCGTTACTCCCTAAAAAAGTAACTAATTACGTTACTTAGCTACTTTTTATGGAAAGTAATGCGTTACGTTACTTTTGCGTTACTTTTTAAATATGAGCAGGGCTTGATTGTTTTTAATACAAGAAATGACATTAATACAAATGTAAAAGCCCTGTATCTTGTGAAGGAAAAGTAAATTCACGTCTGTAAAGTAAAACTCAGGATAAGAAGGTTTAACACTCTTCGGCAATAAAAAAACAACGAAGCACAATTGTTAGTTTATCTAAAGTCATTTTTGCTTATTATGGTTGAACTGGATCATCAAAGGTCAGCAGCAAAGACATTGGTTAATAAAATGGGATTAGATATATTTGTGTTGTTTAACATATTTAATTATTGCAGTTTGCGTCATATTCTGAGTTTGCATTTCACTGTTTTAATTCATTTTGATGAATAATAAATCTGTTTTTTGCGAGTGGGATGAATTCATGCACATTCACATTTAGATCTATAGTAACAGCATGTTCACACAACTCACTGTCAGTCAATAAATGGGGAAAAAGTAACTCAGATATTTTCTTGTAAATTAAAAAGTAATGCGTTACTTTACTAGTTACTTGAAAAAAATAATATTATTACGTAACTCGCGTTACTTGTAATGCGTTACCCCCAACACTGATGATAACTACCATGTGTAAAACGTGTAGGAATCACACTTCAATGTGTGGCAATCGTCTCAATGTTTTCCCCCTAACCAATATCCGTTTAACCCACCCCTCCTGTAGTGCCAATAGATTATTCATTACTCTTTTCCTGAGTGCAAAGCAATTGCAAGCCAACCACTGCCTCCTGTGATTTCCACAGGGATTCTTTCGGGGACCATTCTTATCTCAGCAGGGAATTCAAATATGGCAGCAGTGAAAAATGAATCACAGCTTTGTAAGAGCACAAACACATATAAACACACACACACAAAGTGGGTAACCCCTGTCCTCCTGAAAATGAGAGCTCTGCTGTATAATCTGTTGAAGTGCTGCATTCATGAGATCTATAAATGCAAAAACTATACATTAGATATGATACTGATATGCACTATATACTGTATGTATTGGAACAGTAATAGTGATTATTTCTTTTTTGATATGTAAGATACCTGGGAAAAATGACAACCAAAACATTTTGCACTTTTTATGTGCTATACACATTGTAAGGAATACTACCTGTTTAATATTGAAACTAAGCAATATATCAGCAGTATGCATGTACACGTGGGCTTTTCTGGTATATAAAATACATAGTTACAATACTATTTATTTTGGAATTCTTAAGTGATGATTATTTTAAAATGTATAATTATTAAAAGCTTGTATTTAATCAAGTGGAAGGAAATACAAATTAAAAGAAGTAGACTTTCATTTGGCCAGGAGAATGTGCCCATAGGGATATAGAGAGCCATATGTGTAAGCAAGTATTGATTGTAGGATATAGTGGCACCCTGCAAGTCGATGACTGTAAAGAGAAACCAGTCTTTACTAGCAACTCATGAAATAATCCTTTAAGGACAATGCACAGATGGTGAAAATATACATGAATGTAGGTCTGATAATGACACTGAAAATAGAAAAAAAGAAAGAAAGAATGAAACATGCAACAGTTTGCATTGTAATTATATATTTAGAAACTTAACTAGAGCATAAAAAGATTTGCAAAAAAAAAAATGATACTTTTAAATCAAGTTAATTTAATTTAATTCAATTTAATTACTTAGAAATAATTATATATTATAAAAGCAAAACAATGTTTGTTATTTTATAGTTTAAGAATAATTTGTACAATATAATGAATTAATCCTGACTATTTGCATCTAATTCATGCCATACATTTGCTGCAAATGTACATTTAACTGTTTAAAGGTTTTTACAAAATTTTTAATGTGCAAGTTTTCACATATTAGTATTTTCTGCTGATACTTGTTTTAAAAATCTGCCTGTTTTTTTTTTTTACTCCAGATTCAATCTTATATCTATCCATTCACCCGCTTTCCATATAAATTCCCTCTTTATCTCTTTAAACTATTTCCTTTTCCATCAGTCCCCTCTTCCATGTTGTCTCACATTTCATTGTATCTACCTCAACACATCAGATTGACCCTTGATTCATTTCTGATGAATCTATCACAGAGAGAGGGAAAAGGAGACAGAAAGAGGGATGAACAAATATGAAGGAATGTGAGAGAGAGAAGCTTATATACATTTTCTCTCTCTAGCAATCTGCGTGAAGAGAAAGAGAATTCCAGAAAGTAAACTAGATTCGGCCCCTTGGGCAGAGTTTTAATAAGGGAGCGTGTGCTAGTTTTGCTTGGAGCTGGAATGGGCAATATCAGGATTTCCTGAGTGATAAATTACCTTTTGTCTTCCTGAATTTAATGAGTGAACATGGGGAAGGATTTTAAGGGCTATTATCTATCATGGCACATTTGTTGCTGGCTGAGGAAAAAGTTGCTGATGTAACAATATATTGATTGAGACTGAAAGAATTAATGATTTTACACATCACTTTAAACATACAGTATCTCACAGAAGTGAGTACACCCCTCACATTTTTGTAAATATTTTATTATATCTTTTCATGTGACAACACTGAAGAAATGGCACTTTGCTACAATGTAAAGTAGTGAGTGTACAGCTTGTATAACAGTGTAAATTTGCTGTCCCCTCAAAATAACTCAACACACAGCCATTAATGTCTAAACCGCTGGCCACAAAAGTGAGTACATGCCCAATTAGCCATTTTCTCTCCCCAGTGTCATGTGACTCGTTAGTGTTACAAGGTCTCAGGTGTGAATGGGGAGCAGGTGTATTAAATTTGGTGTTATCGCTCTCACTCTCTCATACTGGTCACTGGAAGTTCAACATGGCACCTCATGGCAAAGAACTCTCTAAGGATCTGAAAAAAATTATTGTTGCTCTACATAAAGATGGCGTAGGCTATAAGAAGATTACCAAGACCCTGAAACTGAGCTGCAGCATGGTGGCCAAGACCATACAGCGGTTTAACAGAACAGGTTCCACTCAAAACACGAACAAAGAAGTTGAGTGCACGTGCTCAGCGTCATATCCAGAGGTTGTGTTTGGGAAATAGATGTATGAGTCCTGCCAGCATTGCTGCAGAGGTTGAAGGGGTGGGGGGGTCAGCCTGTCAGTGCTCAGACCATACGCCGCACACTGCATCAAATTGGTCTGCATGGCTGTCATCCCAGAAGGAAGCCTCTTCTAAAGATGATGCACAAGAAAGCCTGCACACAGTTTGCTGAAAATTACTGGAACCATGTCCTGTGGTCTGATGAGACCAAGATAAACTTATTTGGTTCAGATGGTGTCAAGCGTGTGTGGCGGCAACCAGGTGAGGAGTACAAAGACAAGTGTGTCTTGCCTACAGTCAAGCATGGTGGTGGGAGTGTCATGGTCTGGGGATGCATTAGTGCTGCCGTCATTGGGGAGCTACAGTTCATTGAGGGAACCATGAATACCAACATGTACTGTGACATACTGAAGCAGAGCATGATCCCCTCCCTTCGGAGACTGGGCCGCAGGGCAGTATTCCAACATGATAACGACCCCAAACACACCTCCAAGACGACCACTTCCTTGCTAAAGAAGCTGAGGGTAAAGGTGATGGACTGGCCAAGCATGTCTCCAGACATAAACCCTATTGAGCATCTGTGGGGCATCCTCAAACGGAAGTTGGAGGAGCGCAAGGTCTCTAACATCCACCAGCTCCGTGATGTTGTCCAGTGGCAACCTGTGAAGCTCTGGTGAACTCTATGCCCAAGAGGGTTAAGGCAGTGCTGGAAAATAATGGTGGCCAAACAAAATATTGACACTTTTGGACCAATTTGGACATTTTCACTTAGGGGTGTACTCACTTTTGTGGCCAGCGGTTTAGACATTAATGGCTGGGTGTTGAGTTATTTTGAGGGCACAGCAAATTTACACTGTTATACAAGCTGTACACTCACTACTTTACATTGTAGCAAAGTGTCATTTCTTCAGTGTTGTCACATGAAAAGATATAATAAAATATTTACAAAAATGTGAGGGGTGTACTCACTTCTGTGAGATACTGTAGACGTGATGTGCACCTCTTTGTGTTCACTGGACAATTGGAGACCTCACAATTTAAAATAACAATGCATCACACCATATACTGTGACAACAGAGTCTATGCTATATTTTTGACACAATTATTCCAGTTACTTTGTCTATTTTTTCCATCAAATGAAAATAGTTCCAAACATAATAACCATTGTTCTTCTCACTGTGTGAATTAGTGTTTTTGAATGAAACGTATATGATTCAGTGATTTGTTCCACAACGTTTTTGAGTTTTTGAACAAAGAGTGTTTGAACAAATTGGTTGAATACATTCAGTTACGCACATGTTTAATTCCTAAATGAATCAAGTGTTTTGAGTGAATCAATTGAGTATATGATTCAATGACTCATTGCTGAATTGATTAATTGGAGTCATAATTGGAGCATGATCTAAGTGAACTTTATGCCTCTATTCCCTGCACTCTTCTTCAGAAGATTCATAAAATATCACCTGGCCCTCCCTAAAGTGGTAATGTGTCAGATCAGAACAGTTGCCAAGAGCTGTAGAGAGAGGAAGAAGAGGGGTGAAATGAAGGGCGGGATGTGATCAAACAGCTCATCCTCCCCCGATCAATCAGGAAGGGTCTGATTAATGCAAGCATGGTTATAGTTTGGCATGAGTCTTAGGTGTGTGTGTTAGTGTCTGTGAGCTTTGTGTGACTGTGCAACATCTGCACAGAGGGCAAGTGGCCCAGCAGATCTCTTGCCTAAATCAAGCACAAACTGTCAAGCACCATGAGTTGATTAATGATCAGGACATCAACATTGAGATGTGAATGCTGTGGTTTCCATTGACAAGATCTTCCAGAATTACATCAGATATAGCTGAATGCATTAAAATATGACCGCATCTTGTTTTTTTATCAAATCATGTATTTTTTTTTTTTTTTGGAAAATCATGTCTTTCCAAATCTGTATGCTGTTTTGTTGCTGGTTTTATGAGCTATAAATCTACCATCTTAAAGGTATAGTGCACTCAAAAATTAAAATTCTAAAAATTTATTCTCATGTCGTTCCAAACTTGTATGACCTGTATGTTTTTTTCTGTTGAACATAACATTTTTTGAAAGAATGCTGGTAACCAACCCAGCGAACAAAATATTTTCTAAGAATGATACTAATGTTACCATTAAGTTATGAAAAGCATAACTATGTTATTTTTTAATGTGTTCCAAATGTTAAAAAAATCCAGTCTAAAAACAAAAATCTTCTAAAAACATGTTAAAGTAGTAACATTGGTAACAAATTAATATTTGGTTATGCAAATGTTAAAATAGTAACATTTAAAAAATGTTAGATGAAGGTCCCACTAAAATGTTTTAGAAAAAAAAAAAAATTTAATAAATGATATACAAGTAATGCTTTTGTGCTAACGTTTTGAGCACAAACATTATTAATGGTAACATTCAGATAACTTTGAACAAATGTTCCATTAATGTTACTGGAATAATGTTTGTTCATAACTTTGAGAAAACTTTGCAAGATCATTCTCAAGACCATTGTATTGACAAAAAATATACAGTAGAAGTCAACGGGAACCAAAACTGCTTGGTTACCCACATTCTTCAAAACATCTTCTTTTGTGTTTAACAGAAGGAAAAAAAAATGCAAACAGGTTTGGAACGACATGAGGGCAAGTAAACAATTTTCATTTTAAGATGGAAACATATCAATTTCATTAGAGAGATTTTTGAGTTTTTCTTATGAATCACAGTCACATAATTTGGCTGTATGTTGAGTATGCTGCCACTAAAATGTTATGAGTATTAAAATGTATCTAAGGGAAGAAGAAAAATAGTAAGCATCCTTGCAATTAAAACGTCCACGTATACATAACACATTAAGAGCAATAAAACCATGGTGCATCCTCATAACTCTTTAAACTGTTACTGGATTACCATATATCATCAGTGTACACAGACAACATCGATAAGTATTCTAGCTGCCCTACCACAACACGAGCCAAAGAGTTGTACTTTGCCAATAAAATCAACTACACATTCGTTAATGTTTTCTGTACATACACAATTCATGATTTCAATAGATGTTACATAATGCCCACAAAAATGGTTGTTCTCATACCACAGTTGACTATGTATTCAGCTGTGTTGGGAGGTAACCTGTCTTGCTAACTGAAGGTGTGTCTGTGTTTACAGAGGCATCTGTGACACATGAAAAATTAATATCTGGAAGAGGTAGAGGAATAAAAAATGCCATCAAAAGTGAGAACAAGAGATATACACATATTCTGCTAGCTGTAAAAAGCAGCTACGTTTTTATACAGCATAAAGCAGGAGAAAATATACTTTCAACTAGTTGACCAGCACCTTTTATTTATGTAATAGCAATAGTTTTATTTATATAATGTATAGAATATATTGGTATGTATAGCAAATAATTGTGCAGACAGACAGAAAACAAGAAGCATTTAAAATATTCTTTTAGACACCTTGAACTATTTTTTTTTTTTATAGAGATCAGGGCACAGCTTCAAACGAGTGAGCGATCAGCAAAATATAATATCAAAAGAAAAAGAAAACAATTGTTTTGCATGCAATTCATAAAATACATCTATCCAGCAAATTATATCTGTCTCTATATATTATTAAATATTATTAATAAGGGAGGTATTAATGAGATCTATGTAGCAAGGAGTGATGTACACTTCAAATTTGTACATATTAGCCCTTACTATATTATTTCATTAGATTGTACTACATTCAATGGCTATGACAATAGTGGAATGGGATTTGGAATAGAAGAAAAGCACGTGTTGATAGCCAGTCTACCACACAAAAGCTAAATTTGAGACATAAGTGGCAACCCTCCCCTATTAAAGTTTTTTTTTCTGACTAAATAAATGGCTTTTGCCCTCCTTTTAATAAGTTCACTGCATTGGCAAACATGATTGATTGCCAATTAAGCCTAAAAATTAAACATAAATCACATTGACTGAGGAATCCGCTGAGCGGAGCAGAGCACAGCATTGAGTGAAAGCAATGAAAGCTGATCCAGGGAAAAAACTCCTTCGCCGTACACACAAAGTCATGTAGGAATACACTATGTGCTCATATTTATGGTGATAATCATTCACAATTTGATCTTATTGATGTTATTGCGTTCACGTCCATTGATTTGCCTCATCTGTTCATTATGCACTAAATGATAATGTACTTATTCACATCTTTACAGCATATCGGTCATATTTACATTACTGCACCATCATGATTTTTTGAAGCAAATCCATCTTGTGTCATTACAAATACGCATATTTGAAAAAATAAAAAAAGTAGCTATGACGAATGTATACAATATATACACAGTACTCTAACCAACATCAAATAAACAGCAGTTCCATACTGATACAGACTAGTACAAAAACACCTTGAAGCGTAATGCTGTGCTGTTCGTTAAACTGAATCAGTGAACCCGTCATTAATAAATTGGGTTTAAACCATCACCCAAAGGCATTCAGACTACAGACTACAAAGTCTGACAAGCCTGTTCCCAGGCAAAGCCTGTAGGTGCGAGCCGTGTTGCTTAGATTGACTTTTATTTGGTGTAATCCTTAAACTTAATCCTCTCAGGATCCTACAAAAGAAGATTACACTACAGAGTGAAATAATAACATTTTTGAGGGCTCTTTACATTGCTTTGATACTCATAGCTCACCGATGTGATAATGTATTGCAGTAGACCTTCATTTAATTTCCTCTTAGATGAAGGGGTTCGAATGTTTGGAAATGTCTTTTCGCCATCTTTGATTTGTCCTCATCAGGCCTGGAGTCGTTTTTAAGTGCATTTTGGTCCTCCTATGAATGAAATTTATGCTTAAAATGAAGTTTGCTATTTTAAGATAATTCTAAATAAACAATAAAAGCAAGCATTGGGACCTGAAAACATGTGTTTGTTAAAAACAAGCGCCCTTTGTGTGGAAATGACATTTTTTTATTCTAAAAAGTTGGATTTGAAGCATAAATTGAATCTTATTCTACTACATGAAAATGTCAGACCCAAACCAGTTATTATCGTTGTCTATGTGCTGAATATTTGAACTCTGAGGTGAGTCTTGAGATGCGATTATATCCATGGATACAGTAGTAGCACAGGCAAACAGAAGGTCAGAAAGGTCAGGCTTGTATGACTAGCGCATCCCTTTAACGACTCCTGATTGGTCTCATCGGGGCTTTGGGAATCAGAGGCAGCTGCTGATTGGCTACGACTGGAGCACATCTCATACAGGTTTCCAGAAAACTGCATCTTTTTGGACTCTTGTCTCAGAGACTCCCACACTACAGCAGCCTCCTCAGGGCAGCCGGCCATGGCCACATTTGCACAGTCATGAAAATCATCCCAGGATCTGCAACAGACACAAGTTTAAGGTTAAACCTACTGAATATTTAATACCTAATCTACAAGCTAATGAGCGAGAATCAGAAAAAAATAAGTCTGAAACATCCCTCATGTAGTCATAGTTTAAAAGGTAGCACTACAGTATGGGGCTTTTTATGAAATAAACGTACTTATTGTCAGGCTCTGAATTCATGATATTTGGATATTATATTTAGACACTTCATATGTTCTAACAAGTATTAAGCACTATATTTGTTTTATATTTTGATAACTTTGCAGCCAAAATAATTTTAGTTTGATCTACACTTTGAAATGACCATAATGTAAATATTAAATCATGTTTATTTTTAGGGAGAAAGGATTTTAGGAATTGTTGAAGCTTTTGTGATTTTTGATGCATAAATAACGATGAAACACTGCAGAGAAAATATTTTTATGAGAGCAAAAAGCTTGATGCAAGGATACAGAATTATAATTTTGTAACTTTTTTTCTGCCTTCTTTGAAAAGAGCATTCTATAAAAAATGGGTCACACTTGATTTTAAGGTCCATTTCTTGCTATTAACAAACCATTAACTATGATTTTCAATGCCTCAATGAACTCCTAATTTCCTGCTTATTAATAGTTAGTAAGATAGTTGTTAAATTTAGGTATTGGGTAGGATTAGGGATGTAGAATATGGCTATGTAGAATGTGTGCTTTATAATAAACAGCCAATATGTTAATAAAAGGCACGCTAATAATCAAATATAATAGTGAGAACTGCTCCCTATACTAAAGTGTTACCAAAAAAATGATAGTGGTGGAAATTTTTTTTTTGACACTGTTGTTTCCTTGGTAACCAAGTACACTAATTTTTGATAAAATGTTGTGGCAAAATTATTGATTGTGTTGGAAATAACTCAACAATTGATGGACAGTAAATCATTATCACCTAAATAAATTATTTTACTCTTCATTAAATTATTATAGTTCTTGATACAGTATGTAATTTTTACATTATATTAGTAATACTTTTAAGATGGATTTTCATATTTTAACACTTCTGAGTAAAACAATCTACACACACACACAAAAAGGCATTCAAAAAGTAGCAGAAATAAACGAGGGAGGCAAAAAGTAAAAGTTCCCAAGAGTTTCCCAAGTTTTATTTTGACCTTCATATAACAAAAAGAAAAAAAAAAATCTGTTAGTTTTGATAAAACTCAACCCCAGGGACATAAAAGTTCCCACTGAAGAAACACACTTTTAAGTTAAAACCCCAGTTCTTAAATAGACTGAAGCACAGCAAGGCTGTTACCTATTATACAGTGATGTATTGTGTGCAGCTCATAGTGGAAGTCTGTCCTTCAATGCCACAAATGTCCTTCACTACCAATTCTTTTCTTAAACCTTCCTCTCAGATTTCTCAGTCTTGGCCTAAGCCTGACACTTTGCAATCTGTTGGGAGAATGTTGCAGTTCCAAAAGATCCACTGACAGATGATCAGATACATTTTCTGAGAACCCTCATGTGAGCATATAAACGTGCGAGATCGTGCATACCTGTGTTTATGCATGTGTGCACGCGAAGAGTGAGCTCATTGGCGGTTTTAATTGGTGCCTGGAGGAATAACACTTAAATAGCTGTGTTAAAGTAAGCACCGTCTTCTTCGCCTGCATGCGTATGCCTTGAATGCTAAATGCAGGACCATATAAGGCTGTAGTGTGGATCATGATTCATTCAGTAAGTGGCGTAAACGGGCGACGTGTAACGGATTGAGCTTGACTGGAGAATATACAGGAGGCTGTTCTTTAACAACATCATGCTGCTACACAATGAATTCTTAAAGAGTTCCTGTAGCTACAGGGTGTGACATAATATAAAGTCATATCATAGATCCGTGATCTATGAAGGGGCAGATGGGAAAAGACAGACAGGGAAATAGAGAGAGATCTAGTCTTTAATTAGAATATCCAGGACTTGGGAGGAACGGAAAGATGAGTGAGCTGAGAAAGAAATGGAGAAAAGAGTAGAAGGGAGCAACAGAAAATGAGATGAAAGGCAATGTAGGGAGATAGAGAATGAATGAGGTGTCATATCAGTGAACTGTGATACTCTATATCACATTCTCCCTCTGACAACACAATGAATGGTGTACGGCAAATAATCCTGTGGTGTGAGTGAAGCATTTAATGTGGTTGTACAGAGGAGTAAATGTGTTGATGGCTCATGCCTGTTATGCAGGAGCTTTTGACCTCTGTAACATTTAAAAATGTGAATCTGCTGATGTTTTATTTGGACAAATGTTAGTATGAAAAAATGTATGCCAGACTTTCAGAAATATGCTCTGGTAAAGTTTTAACTAATGTTAAAATTTTAACATCACTGGAAACTGGAAATAATAAAAAGCTAAAATTCGCCATTGAGAGCTAGTTATAATTTTTGATGATTTCTGTAATTTTGCCAAACAGGACGGAATGCCCCGAGTTGTCAACTGAACCACAAAACATCACAATTCATCAATTTACATGTGCTGTTTTACCACTAAAAATAATGGAAAATTCACTCCTATGTTCATTTTTGTGATAATTTGATAAATGATTTCCATTTTTTTTTTTTTAATGGATATGAGAATATGAGACTACTATTTTATGCAGTATATTAAGATGGAGATGTGGAAATGTAGTGGTTAAAAACAAAACCTAGGTAAAAAATGAATTTGAATCTGTTCTTCTCATTAGTGTATTCATGTGGCCATACAAATGTACTACCTTACAAAAGTTTGGTGTTGGTAAAATTTTGTTTTTGAAAATAAGCAAAAAAATGTTTTTGAAATAAGCATCTTTTGGTTGCATTTATTTGATTAAGAATACAGTAAAACAGTAATACTGTGAAATAGTATTACAGTTTAAAATAACTGTTTTTATTTGAATATTTTAAAATGTAATTTTAACATTTAAAACACTACATTTTGAACAGTAATGTATATGTACACTATATACAGTGATGCTTGTGTTTGTGTTGTTCCAGATTTTTTCCTTACTTGCAAATAGAGTCGATCTCCTGGGTATCCTCGTCTTTTTGGGAGCTGACAGACAGACTGTCTCCTAGGGCAAGCAGACACTGGGCAAACCCTTTATAGATGGAGCTGCACTTCTTTGTGGCTGCAGCAGAACATGGACTGGGGACAAGCACTAGAACAAATAGAGACACACAATTAACTAAATTAATTTAAACTTCAAAAAAAAAATCAGTAATATTAGCAGTGGAAAGTCTGAACAGAATGCAGAACAATGACCTTCAAGATGTAACTTGAGATGTAAGATTAAGGGGTAGTATTCTGCCATCATTTACTCACCCTCATTTCATTCCAAACTTGTATGGATTTCTTTCTTCTGTTAAACACTAAAGAAGATATTCTGAAGACTTTTGCCAAACAATTGACGGTTTGGAAACAATTCCATACTATGTTTGGTTACATTTTTCAAAATGTCTTTTGTGCTTAACTTGAGGGTGAGTAAATGATGACTTAATAATGAAATGATCCCTTTAAATAAGCATTTTTCTAATTTCAGTTTGCCAAGCTTTCAAGCCTGTAATTTTTTATTTTATTTTTTATTTCAAAAGCTCAAATAAAGCTCAAATACGGAATCAGATTGGTTCTTAAAAAAAGTACACTCATTGCCCAAAACATATTCAAGGTCATAAACAGACCAGCAGGATGACATTGAAAACACTCACAGCAGTACACAAAATCCTTCAGTGCCACCACTGCTGGATTTGTGGGGTTCTTGGTTATTTATAAATTGTTTATAAAGAGTATAGTTCTATGATTCATTGTTAGAACAGAACACAGGGTAATACAGGATATGGGAGAAAAATTCAATAGAACTGCTCTGAGCTTTCATGTGTTAGGAGCTCCAGACGCTTGCTTATCTATAAGCTACCAAAGTTTGCTTCAGTAGGGAATGTTTGGCTAATGTTCTCTCAAAGTTACAAAATAACATTTTTCCAGTAACGTTAATAGAACATCTGTTCAAAATAATCTGGCCTTTTCAAAATACAACCCGAATTCCGGAAATGTTAGGAAGTTTTTAAAATTTGAATAAAATGAAAACTAAAAGAATTTCAAATCACATGAGCCAATATTTTATTCACAATAGGACATAGATAACATAACACATTTTTTATGCACAAAATTAGCTCATTTCACATTTGATGCCTGCTACAGGTCTTAAAATATTCAAGATTCAAGATTTTTTATTTGTCACATACACAATTATACAGAGTATAACCAGCCAAATGTAAGTCAGGTCCGCTCCAAGGACAGTGTAATTATATAGAATACAAAACACTGAATGTACATAAATATTAAGAAAAAGAAAAGTAGAAAAAATAAAAAGAATAAAATAAAAGATAAAAAGTATGTTGTTGACTTAAATAATAATATAAGAAGGAATGTGCAAAAGAATGTGCAAAAAAGTTGTACAGGGTATTCACATAGCAGCAATACGAGGTAGACAAAATTATGAATAACTTATTGATATAGTGATATTTACATGGAGTCATGTGATGTTATGACACAGAGTTAGAGTTTAGGAACCTGATGGCCTGGGGGAAGAAGCTCCTCTTAAGTCTCTCAGTTTTTGCCATCAGGCTACGGAAGCGCATACCAGATGGTAGCAAAGTGAATAGACAGTTACCAGGGTGATTTGAGTCCTTGATGATTTTGACAGCTCTACATTTGCAGTGTTTGAGGTAGATGTCCTGCATAGAGGGGAGAGCAGACCCTGAGATGCGCTCAGCTAAGCGCACAACTCTCTGTAGTGCTTTGCAGTCCTGATTGGAGCTGTTTCCATACCACACTGAGATGCACTGAGTCAATACACTTTCTATGGCCCATTGACCCCTGAATAGAAAGTTTTCAGGATTGCTGGTGAGACCCTGAATTTCCTCAGCTGTCGCAGATGGTACAGTCTTTGCCTGGCTTTCTTAACCTGTGTTTGGATGTGTGTAGTCCAAGTCAGGTTCTCTGAGATGTTTACACCGAGGTACTTGAAGCTACTCACCCTCTCCACAGGGGTCCCACTGATCATAAGAGGAGTGTAGGGCCGCTGCTGTCTCTTCCTAAAGTCCATGATAGGCTCTTTGGTTTTTTTCACATTCAGAGAGAGACAGTTGTCCTGGCACCATGATGCACCAAGTCTCTCTACCTCATCCAAGTATGCGGTCTCATCATTGTTGGAAATGAGCATTCGCCTTCCAAAACATGCAAGAAGCCCATACTGTATGCACTCCCATACTATCAGAGATGCTGGCTTTTGAACTGAATGATGATAACACATTGGAAGGTCTCCCTCCTCTTTAGCCCGGAGGACACGGTGTCCATGATTTCCAACAAGAATGTCAAATTTGGACTCGTCTGCCCATAGAACACTTTACCATTTTGAAACAGTCCATTTTAAATTACCCTTGGCCCACAGGACACGACGGCGCTTCTGGACCATGTTCACATATGGCTTCCTTTTTGGATGATAGAGCTTTAGTTGGCATCTGCAGACGGCACGACGGATTGTGTTTACCGACAGTGGTTTCTGGAAGTATTCCTGGGCCCATTTAGTAATGTCAATGACAGAATCATGCCGATGAGTGATGCAGTGTCATCTGAGGGCCCGAAGACCACAGGCATCCAACAAAGGTCTTCAGCCTTGTCCCTTAAGCACAGAGATTTCTTCAGTTTCTCTGACTCTTTTGATGATGTTATGCACTTTAGATGATGAGATTTGCAAAGCCTTTGCAATTTGACGTTGAGGAACGTTGTTTTTAAAGTATTCCACAATCTTTTTACGCATTCTTTCACAGATTGGAGAGCCTCTGCCCAGCTTTAATTCTGAGAGACTCTGCCTCTCTAAGACATCCCTTTTTGTAGCTAATCATGTTACAGACCTGATGTCAATTAACTTAATTAGTTGCTAGATGTTCTCCCCACTGAATCTTTAAAAAATTTCTTGCTTTTTCAGCCCTTTGTTGCCCCCGTGCCAACTTTTCTGAGACCTGTAGCAGGCATCAAATTTGAAATGAGCTCATTTAGTGGATTAAAGTGTAAAATTACATTTGTAATGTTCTCTATGTTCTATTGTGAATAAAATATTGGCTCATGTGATTTGAAAGTCTTTTAATTTTATAAAAAAAAAAAAAAACGTTCTAACATTTCCAGAATTTGGGTTGTAAGTAATGTAATGTTCCAATAATCATTGCAAAGTGATAGAATGGAATCTTCCCTTAACATTTGCATAATTATTTTTTTAAATATGGATGTTTTTAATGTTCAGAGAACATTCAGAAAAATGTTTTCATAACTTGATGGAACATTAGCAAAATTTTAGAACGTATTTTTGTCTATGCATGTGCATAGCCTCCATTGCTCCTTGTTGTCTCTCAGTCTCAATAAGCTATACCTATACCTATCGACAATAAACCCACAGATGGAAGTAACGCTCAACCTAAGCGAGATATGCAGGAAGATCTTAATTGGGTCAGACAGCAAATCACCAGCTCTCTCCTAATTCCCTTGAGGAAATGAATGATTAATATTTGATAGGATAGAGTTTTCTCTCTCTCTTCCCCCATCCCTGTCCCCCTGCTAGCTTTATTCCCACACTGCTGCAAACCTATTGATTTTCAGCTATGTTTTTGCAGTGAGGTCTGAGGATTATTGGTTTCACTCATCCCCATCAACATTTAATGAAGATCTGGAGAAGGAGAAAAAAACAAGTCATACATTAGAGGAGGAGAAGACAAAGAACTCTTTCACAATCACTGAAGCATTGCACGTAAATGGAAATGGCTGAAGAAATCAGAAAGACTGAAGTGCTTTGATGATGCCAAGGGGAAATTTAGACAACCGTCACTCATTACGAGACTCAACAGAACTATCAATCCTAAAATCATAAGGGATAATGTAAAGTAAGCTGGCTACTATTGCAAAATTTTAAAATAAAAAGAAGCTTATCTTGCTTACATGGTTACTCACGAAATAAGTATGAGTTTAAATGATTTAATTTATATTTTATTCATTTTTTTATTGCTGTATATTATACGAAAGCTTCCATGTCCCATTGGCCTAGCAACATAAATAATACATACATACATACATAAATAGTCCATTACAAAAATTGGCCTAACAAAAAGACGAACAAAATAACATATTTATTTGGATGAACTTCACAATTTACAATTCTATTTGTTAAAATTAATTAATTAGCTGAACATGAACTAACAATGAAATATTCTTCTGCATTTATTAATCTTAGTTGATGATTACAACATTTACTACATTATTAAAATCAAAAGTTTATGTTAATTTTATTATGGACATGAGCTATACATGATACTATACTATACTACTACTATATAACATGAACTAAAAATGAACAGTTGTATTTTTATTTACTAACGCTAACAAAGTATAATAAATAAATACTGTAACAAATGTATTGCTCTTTGTTAATTAATACTAGTTAATGAATGAACTAACCTAAAATGTTACAGTTGAACCATTCCAGAAACATTTACATGCAGTACAGACCTCACCACATACAAACAACAAAACTGAGCAGCCTGGGAGGAAAATGAAAGCATCTAAGAAGTGGATACGTCCAAAAAGTATCTTCGGATCAAAACGGAGACAAGATCTTACTGTGTCCAATTACATATCTCTGAATTTGTATCTCTGGCCGACGCTCAAGCGGGTTGAAGAGTAGTCTGTACCACTGCCTGCATTAGTAATGTTATTACTGATGTTGTGTAATCCAAGCTCTGATATATCTGAGTGCTGTCCACCCACACACAGCTTGATCTGGCCTGGCCCATTCAGTTCAGCGAGCCGTTATGACCCAGGCGGCAGACACACACAGGGCTTATTTGAACCACAACATGCATTTTTAATCTGTGGTGCCAGAGATCCACGGGGAGTCCATAGGGTCCTTAAATAAATAAATTATATAAAACAGGGCACTTGCATGAGAGGGGACTGCAGAAAGTGAATGAGACTGGGAAAGATGAAAAAAAAGGAATGAAATAGAAGAAATGAAACACTATAGGCAGCATTTGAATTGGGTGCATCAATTTCAAATTAAATATGCTAGTAATCACATTAAATAATAAAATAAATTATATTTATATAAATGTAATTTTATACAAATATTTAAATTCATATACAATTTATATGCCAGAATAAATTAATAATATGAATTGTATAATAAGTTTTAGGTCTCTTTAAAGTTGCAAAACTAATATAACATACTCTTTTCACCAAGAGAGAATATGATTAACACTAACACTACATCTATCTATCTATCTATCTATCTATCTATCTATCTATCTATCTATCTATCTATCTATCTATCTATCTATCTATCTATCCTATCTTATCTATCTATCTATCTATCTATCTATCTATCTATCTATCTATCTATCTATCTATCTATCTATCTATCTATCTATTCTATCTTATCTATCTATCTATCTATCTATCTATCTATCTATCTATCTATCTATCTATCTAACTTGATATCGACTAAGTACTATTGACTTCAAAACTTAAGATGCTTAAATCAGATGACCTCTGGAGCATAAGATGGGCAAGTGATGATGGAGGTTTAGGCCACATATGTGCCCATCTTCTATTCATGAGGTTGAATATGCAAGCTTTAGCCAGACCAGTGCTGAGCAAGCATATTTGGTGCTGAGGTTTGCTACATGTGCCTCTTGCAGACATCCCGCGGGGAGCACATCAAAATAAATTAAAACCATTTTTATTTGTCGGTTTCTGAAGATTTGCATTCACAAACACAGTAGTGCATGTAAATAAGGTTCAGTGGTGCAAGTAGACATGCAGGCAGGTTGCCAAAGTATGCTATAGTCAAACCGTTCAAGAAGGAAGAAGGAAGTAAAAAGGGGGTGAGTGGAATTTCCGGATGATCAAATCCTTGTGGAAAACTCGATATACAAACATCAAAACAATGCTTTGAAAAGCTCAGATTGTTAATTATTATATCACTGATACTTAGGTACAAATATTTCCCATATGGGAATGATACTTCTGTATCTAAGAATCTATCTTACATTACTTTATTATTACATTTTTACTATTTCTCTTTTCACTTTTGTGGGAGCAAATATATACATATTTATATCTTTGCACTGATAAAATGAAATAAAGAGATTTGTTGAACCCAGACACAGTGTGATATTGAGGGATCAGGACAAAGCTCTGGAAGACAGGTAACACTGATACTTTGTGTGATGTAAGAGACTGCATTGAGCAGAACTCATTAAGACTTTACCTCAGTGCCTGCTGGGAGCAAAGCTCAATCAGAAGCACTAGCAGTACAGCTCTAGACAGACACTTCATTATATACAGTATGGGGTTGGTTATATCGGGGTAATGCCTTTATTTGTGGGATATACAATATAAGTGTATTGACTGAAGCATCTAAGTTATTTGAAATAATAAAGCATTTATTTAAAAAGTGTAACAGATGTTTTAAATGAAGTTTTAAAAATAAAGGTTCCAAAGGGAGTTTTTCGCATTGATGTCATAGAAGAACTATTTTTGGTTCTTCAAAGAACCTTTCAGTAAACGGTTCTTAAAACAAACTTTTTTTTATTAGTGTAAAGCACCTAAACATGGAGGACCAGGAGTGCCACTTAAAAATAAAATGAAGAATCAGTTTATCAATGTAATAATTCAAACATAAAAATGTATGTAAATAAATCACTTTTTAAATAGACAAATTAATAGCCATATTTAAAGCTGTTTATTTCATTTGTGTTTTTAAATGTAGTTTAATAAACAATAAATATATTTTTTTTAATGTATAAATAAATAGACAAATTTAATGTTTTAAAACATAGATTGCTAAAATAATAAAAAGTATATTAATAAATAATTTTAAATGCACATTTTAAATCGCTTTTCAAAAAGCTGAACTCTCTCTAAAGACTTTTTTCTACTATACGGAATATTTTGTGCAATGGAAAGTTTCTATTTATGTTAAAGGTTCTTCAAGGAACCACAGATACCAATAAAGAACCTTTACTTTTTAAGAGTGTAAGGATCATATAGTTAGAAAATTAAATGTAATAATAGTAATAAACAGACATTTTACTGACCAGTTAAATAGTCTTTATTTTGTTTATTTACAGTCTTATCTTTATACCAGATAACAAAGAACATTCTCATAATTTTTTTATTATATAAATGTTAAAAGTCCTTAGAACGTCCTAATAAATGTTATATTTTGAGTGAAAACAAAGTTAGAATATTGTAAGAAATGCTTTTGTAGCCTTTAAATAATGTTATAATCAAAACAAGAAAACTGGACATTTCAACATTTTAGAAACATTTCAAAACAATGTTCCCACAACGTTTTTTATAACCTAAATTTGTAACTTGGGATATTGTATAACGTGTTTATCATTGGATAATGGTTGTTTTGCAACCATAATAATAATAAACCAAATCTTCCCATTTAGTACAAATTTAATAGAAGCACCTGAGATAAAGCTAAAGATAAATCTTCCTGTTTGGTGCAAATTTAATTCACTGTCGTCTAACAAAGTTTCAGTGGGACACATTAGGCACATACTGAATGCACAACTCTGCAGAATGAAAAACTGTTACTTTGTTTAAAATTAGAAGCAGTAGGGGCATTGCTGCAAAGTTTTATTGCTGCACTATGGCAACTTTTTCTATGGTAACTGTGGCCCTCTCTTGCGTAGCATCGTTAGGGGCGACGGGCTAATAAGCCTAGCAGTGACAACATAGCGTGCGAAAGGCGAGCCTCTATTCCCTGAGCTAACTCTGAAACAGGGCTTCCAGTGAAGCTGCCTGCAATAGCACAAACAAATTCTGATAATTAGCTCATGCCAGCAAAGTCTCCTTTCCAAGTGATTGGTTAACCTCTCCGGTTTTCCATTCACACCTTCACTCCCAGAACACTGAATGGTGGGAGGCTGCGGGGGATGAGAAGAAGTGCATTCGCCAGCTGTTAATTTCTTTCATGAAACTGAGGGGAAAGTGACTGGATGCGGTACAGAGATATGCACTGTAAATTGCGGCAGGCACATTTTGCTATTGAATTTGAATTCAAATTTAAAACAAAACTGAGAGGCAAAGCGAGTACAAACTTAATCTTCTTTAATAAGGATGAAAAATTAAGCTTGACTCGGTGACATAACCCACACTATGAGGTGGTTTTCATAGCCCAGGTCATGCTACAGGTGAGGAGGAATAATTGGAACAAAATGGAGCTCAAACAGAGGTGGGAGACAGGTTTCTGCTTGTTAGTACAGACCTTTTCTCCTTATTGTGTTATAGTGAGTTATATCCACCACAACATCAAAGCTCACTTCATTTTACACTTTGTGCGGCATAAGAGACAAACTTAAAAGAAATAAAACTTATCCTTGCTAGCTGGATATTTCAAAAGCCAGTGTTGGAAAGACGTATCTTAAAAGGAATATTTTTATTTTGCTTTAACGGATGTTTTTCTCACGCACATGCCCTCAAATACTCAGAGAGATGTAACACATATAAACATGTGCAATTCCCAGAAGAGTTTACAAAAATTTGCAAGCCCCATGGGATTGCAGTTTCATTTGGAGATGGGAGAGAGCTGGGGAGGGATGAGAGAAACGAAGGCAGGCAACGTCTTTCCCAACGCTAATGTGCTCAACACTGGCTTTGATCATGGAGCGGTGATGCAACTGCCACAATAACACAATCATTCACACGTGCGGACATGTGTCAATTTAAAAAAGTGGAAGGTTGAGGACCAAATGCGGCAAGACCTGGTTTCGATTGTAACTCTTCATTATCTCTCTAGGAACAGAGAAGATACAATGGTTCAGTGATTTCATGTGATAAAGGTGAAAGGCTCTCAGACGCTCACAAAAAGGCCTGGAAAAGAGATATCATACTTCCATTGGCATTAATTTGACAGCTGCTATCTGCCCAGAACAAGGTCACAGATAAACCTACACAGATGGAGGAACTCCTTCACTGAGATTCTCCCCTTAAATGCAGTTTAAATTAGATTCAGATTTCGACTTGTTGGAAGAGCTTAGCAGTAAAGACCCAATTAAAATAATTTCCACATCAAATACAACTTTAATCTTTTAAACCACCACAGCAGCGTTTCAATTAATCAGAAAAAAATCTGACTTAGAAAAAGGAGAGGAAGTCTTCTGGTCGGCATTTGACTTCAGGTGTTTAGCTATTAAGCATTAAAATTCATTTTGTAATGTAACATATTTCCTAGTGACATTCCACAAGTAATGTAGGTAACACTTTATTTTAAGGTGTCATAATACATAGTAATTCCCTAATTAAGTACTCAGTAGTAGCCGTTGTACTTACCTGAAACAAAATGTACTTACCATGTTACTAAGTTATGGAACAGCCTGTAATTACAGTTTGTAATTATATAGATGTAATAGACAGCTACTGTTACACATATGTAACAGGTCGAGTCTGTTACACAGCAACTAGTGCACTTAAGTACAATCTTGATACACTTTATTTTAAGTAGCTTATGCCTGTGTAATATTACGTAATTGTAATGTAATTAGAACGGTATTACATGTATTTAAGCTGTGTACTGGTGGGTTAAACTAAGGTGCAGCTGGATAAGGTGTACAGTGTAGATACACATGAAGTACACTTAAGTAAAATCTTGATACACTTTATTAAGTAGCTTATGTCTGTGTACTTACATTTATAATTACGTCATATAAAGTCTGCAACATATATGTAACAATCTTTTGGATACATAAGTAGCTGTATAACAGACTCGGTCTGATACATATGTGTAACAGTAGCTGCCTATTACATCTATATAATTACAAACTGTAATTATAGGCTGTTCCATAACTTAGTTACATGGTAAGTACATTTTGTTTCAGGTAAGTACAATGGCTACTACTAAGTACTTAACTAGGTAATTACTCTGTGTTATGGACACCTTAAAATAAAGTGTTACCGAAATGTAAGGTGGTTGATGACAGAATGAACAAAAGCAGTTAAAGCCTGGAATACACTACACGATTTTCCAGTTTGAACAAGTTGATGCTAGTTGAGGAAAGTCAGAGCCAGTCTGCAGATTACAGCTGACAGATTCCACAGAAAACTGCATAGTGTATGATGGTCACAGACGCATGTTTAATATTTTAAACATGTTTGATATTTTCAGCCGATTTTAGAACACATATTGTTTTCATTTGTCGTACGTCTCCTAGCAACAAGGTGCACGTTTCGAGTTTGTTGTGATTGGAACAGCTTTAAAGTCTTGTAGTGCATGATCCTCGGTCATGTAGTGTATGATGCCCAGTTTTCCTTTGTCACTATTTACAAAGTCGGTAAATGTATGATGCCTAGTGTTTTAAAAATCTGTTCAGATTTTAAAAGTTGTGTAGTGTATTCCAGGCTTAAACAGGGTGTGATTTCCAAAGTCATACAGTGATTGAAAACCTTATTTAATAACAAGTGTGACTCTCACACAGGTGTAGCAAATTAGCTCAAAGTGAGCTAAACGGGTTTGTTATCAATTATATATTCATCTTCAGGAATTACCTGTAGCATTAATAGTGCAATACAATGATTTGTTCGTCCGCAGTATTAATCGTCTATTGACTCTAAGGAAAATTATTTCTCTGGCCACGAAAAATAATTTCCTTACTAATACATTGCGCATAGAGCATGTAACAAAACCGGAACATTGAAGTGACCTCGTTCTGTGAGCAGCGGACACAGACAACCAAGTGTGGATGTATATTAAACTACACAACAGGGGAACATGCAACATCTAAATAAACACAGACATACACACATTAAACATAGGTGCCAACGCAAGGAAGGCATGGAGAGAGAGAGAGAGAGAGAGAGAGTTTATTTTAGTTTTTTCATTTATATGTTTATTATTGAAATGTTGTTATATGCATGTGTCAATTTTATTTAATTTCTTTATTTTCTTAAATATGTGGGTATATAGTATTTATAGAGTTGTAACTTTTAGTTTTAGTTACTTTTTCTTTTTTCTTTTTTTGCTTTGGACAAAAGCGTCTGCTAAATGACTAAAGTAAGTAAGTAAGATAGAGCGCTCGCGTGCACGAGAGTAATGACATGATTTACCCATCAGCTAAACACAACCTAAGAACCATTAGAGAATCACATAACCTTAATTAAAAGGGGTCGAAGCCTAGAAGCACATCTAAATAGTTAACAAGCGGTTACTTGCATTGGGTTTTTGGTGCTGAGTAAAGTGTCCTGTTGCATGTATAATGCGTAGATTCTTGATGAATTCCTTTAGGAGTGAAAGCTTCGTCATTACAGCCATGGGTTGATTGGTCCAAAGTGAATCGACAAAGTTATTGGACTTAAAACTGCCAGAAGCTGGGAGTGGCATATTCCGAGTTGTATTACATGTGGGCTAGGGTTATTGGCCGTTTTGTTTCACGGACCTGGCAACCCTGCTTTTGAACTGTCCTGTTCACACAACAGATTAAATATAGTATGTCAATCCCCTTCTCCCCTTAGCCATTCACAAGCATGATACCAATAAAGCTAATTATACTGTTTCAAAGATCCTTCTAATTCTATAGTTTTTGTAGTCATGTCAAAGCAGTAACTAAATCAGCATACTATCATCTCAAAACATTGCAAGAATTAGGTGTTTTGTTTCCAGTCAAGACTTGGAGAAACTTGTTCATGCCTTTATCACCAGCAGGGTGGATTATTGTAATGGTCTCCTCACCGGCCTTCCCAAGAAGACCATTAGACAGCTGCATCTCATCCAGAACGCTGCTGCCAGAATTCTGACTAGAACCAGAAAATCTGAGCATATCACACCAGTCCTCAGGTCCTTACACTGGCTTCCAGCTACATTTAGGATTGATTTTAAAGTACTTTTACTCGTTTATAAGTCACTCAATGGCCTAGGACCTAAATACATCCAGAAGAGATCAGATGTGCTAAAACATTAGCCACTTTTAAATCCAGACTCTGTCAGAATCTGTTTAACTGTGCATTTGTTGAATGAGCACTGTGCTACGTCCAAACTGACTGCACTGTATTTTATGTAATCATTTTCTATTCTTAACTGTTTTAAATTCATTTTAAATCAATTTCTATATCATTTTAAAATTCCTTGTTTTTATTGTTATTTTTTTAATTCCGTTTTTATTGCTGTGATTGTCATTTTTAATGACTATTTCACTTTCTTTTATGTAAAGCACTTTGTATGAAATGTGCTATATAAATAAACTTGCCTTGCCTTGCCTTGCCTATCAGTATAGGGAAGTTTACACCACATAGCTATATTGGTAACAACGCAGAGAAATGATTGGAATCCCTTTCAGAATTTTTTTCATGAACCCAACTCAATAAACAGAACGTTATGGTCCATTGGTGTGGACGCTAATATAGTTATCGTTCTTGGTGTGAATGGGCATGCTGTCAATCTCAAAATAACCAAATGTGAATGTAACCTTATTAAATAGCACTCAAATACAGGATTGACTACTGTATACAGCTGTTGTGTGAATGTGACCTAAATGGCGGGTAAAATGGAGGGAAAATTGTTGAAAAATAGTTGGTCTGGTTATTTTGATGAAAGATTAGAAACATTTTTAGATGAATCGTTCACTATAAGACCAAGAACTTGCATTATGAAAGTAAATGATGTCAGTTTTTATTTTGTCGATTTAAAGAAGGAATATAAGCATTTCATTTGAAAATAGCTGATATTTGGCATCAAAGCACTCAAACTGCACAGTTCATCATTCTTTCAGCCAAATTTACTTGAACAGATCATGTATTCATATGAAAGTCTTAGAAGTGTCTTCAAGACAGAAACTTTTCTTTGATTCTCAGCAATTTTAAATGTAGTCTCTGTAAGAAGCTAGCGGAAGCTGTCTTTATGTGGTGACAGAGGAAGAGAGAACAAAGAATAATAGTTTTTATGCTAAATCAGAAACCATTTGACAGGTCGGTATGATTTCCCTGGTCTTTATTTCACCCGAGTCTAATAACTACACTCAGAAATCCTCCAAAAGCTGTGAATAAACAAACCAGTATGTAATATTCCAACATCTAATCTTCTCGGTAGAACAAGAAATAGGGTAGTGATTAAACAAGACAATATTCAAACAATCATAAGGCGCAGTCTGCGGGGGCTTTGGGGTGTGGTACAGTCTAGAAGCAAAACACAATTAGAATGCAAACCTTGAACGCATAAGTCATGTTTAACTGAACGTTTGATGCTTTCACATACATTTCAGTCAGACGGTGAAAGATCATGACTGCATTAAAGCTCTGATATTAGGCCTTAATATCCGTCTCTCCTTGTACTCCCAATATGAAGGAGGAAAGATTCCCAGGAGTCTTTTTGATCATATGCAAATTTTGTGTTTTTAAAATATTCTTTCATCTGGCCATGTTGTGAAGTCAGCTTTCTTTTACACTGAACATGAAAACCTCACTTACTTAATTAAGGAGGAGTCTGGAATGCTAAAGTAAATACACAGCAAAAATTTGCACTCCAAAAATAATCATTGTGATTTCCAGCCGCAGATTATATGATGCTGCTGAGAGCACATTTTTGCAGTGGTGTATAGACAGGAAAAAAAAATTAAATAAACAAGCCAGGGATTAGGGATGATCCGTGAGCAGGGATAAGTGGTTCTCAATTACATTACAATAGAGCGTAACAGTAGGGCTCAGGAAGTAGGATCCCATTTATTTTCTCCATAGAGAAATTTATTTTTAATGTTAGCTTATGAAACTTTCTACACAGACCGACCATGAGCTTCGAGGTTGGTAATTGATGATATATGCTTCTGTACAAGCCAAGTCAGTGTGATTTAAACTTAATTTCTTAAAAATAAAAAATCATGTTTAATTGGGCAGGTGGCCACCTAAAGGCTGTTTTCCCAGCCAGTAGTAAATCAGAAAAAGTTTTATATTAGATTGGATTTGTTGAACAAAACAGTAGACTTGTTAATAATATTTTTTATATATTTTTATATTCTGTTTTTAGTCTGTTTTGTTGTAGTAGCCTATTGGGTATCATATACTGTATATAGCACCGTCTGGAACTCATACTGTTGCTGTCTCCATTTTAATTTTATTTGCTCTCATATTGACTTTAGTTTTGCACCTAAATTCCCATCCCAGGATGGCATAGTAACACCACAGCCAATAATCCTGAAAGAACTCAACAAGCCAGTGACAGTAATTGAGTCAGTCTTCCTATAGTTTTATAAATCTGACTATTTGGAATACATTTCTGTTCTGTTTGATTACATTATTTGCAATGCTTCAAAAATTGTTTTCCTAATACAGTCTTGTAGCATACAGTTTTCAAACACTTTGTTGCTTGGAATCAAATGTTGTGATTCTAGCTTGTTGGTTTGGTTCAAGGCTTAGAAATCTTTACTGAAGAATATTTGAAATCCTTATAAATAAAATGAATTAGAAAAATACTACATAGGAAACCAAGGCCACTGAAAATGAACTGTTACTGTTGTGCTCTATTCACATTATAATATAAATCTTCATTCATATTAATTTGACCTATGATGCACTCTTGTTTTGATTGTAACATAAATGCACCTGACCTTTGAACATTTCCCTCCCCGTGTTCTCAGATTTTTGAGACTGGAGGTTCAGAAACTATAGAAATAGTGGGTTTAAAATTAGAAAATTAAAGATTCTGAAAGGCTGTTCAGCCAGTGAAAGTGGTATCAAGGCTGAATATTAAGAGGTCCATACTATACCAGCCTGTGAGTCATAATATTTGTCAATGCCATTTACCAGGAAAGAGCCTGAACACATTTTTATTTTTCATAGAAATCTGCAACGCTGTTCTCTGAAGTAGGCCATGAAATAACTGAAGCCCTTTTGGTGACCACTTGGCACTGGCATACAATTTAGACAACGGCGGAAAAACAATTATGTTATTGAACAAAATCATTGCAGGGACAGTACAAAATCTAATCAGCAGAATGCTTTATTCTAGGATGATCAAAGAAATTATGATAAAAAAAAAAAAATTATAAGCACGACCATTTGAAATGATGACAAATCCTCTAGAACGTGATCCGTTGGTTAAACAATGCTTCATTTGGTCATTATCGCCAAACAAACATGACAGGGTCCCAATGCAGAGGCTATTAAACTGCTAGACACCAAACAAATAAATAAATACACACATTTGCAGACATGCAATATTGATTTGAGTTGACATGAATTTATAACTGTATTTGTATCATCTTTAAGCATTAACTATAATAAAAGTAGAGCCCACTACAAATCAATCGGCCAAGGAACAAGACGAACACTTTAGCAATATGACACTAAAATTAATACTGAAGCTTATTTTTAAACAAATGCTAAAAAGATGCAATTTGAAAGTTCTTTAACCAGATGACCTGTCTAATATACATCATTGCCATGGAAATATCTGAACACTGAATTCCACGACTGACCAGAATTGATCAGAATTTAATAAGAGCATTTAGTGCTGAATATGAAAATCTATAAGATGCTTCTGTATGAAAATTGTGCTAATCAGATTGTTTTGGCTTTGATTCCTATATTTTTACTTCTTTAAAACCACTGTAAAATGAATACTTTATCAGCTCTACATTGTGACAGCAACTAACATCTCATCTAATATGAAGTTTATTTTAGAAAGTATATCATTAAAAATGATATGCATGCACTGGTCAAAGTAAACTTAAAAAACTGATATATTTTACAAATATATTAGCAAGGATGAGTTCTGGCATATGCTTGAATAACTATTTCAATTCCGTAAGCTTTATGACTCACTGGTAACACAAATGGGATTTTCATTGCAGAGAATGGACTAGAGAATGGATTCAGTCAAGGACGTTTTGAAGGACCTAGACAGAAGCATCTGGCTCAGAGCTTTACATTATTTACAATTGAAACTTGACAGGGGAATCCACCTAGCTACACTATTAAAGATACACAGCATGATATAGTTTATACACAGATCTAATGCATAAGTGTAAACAGGTCTCCTGCATTTAATGAACAAGTGTGTGAGACCGTCACAGTCTCTACTGACTTGGATGTCTGGAAAACCAAGACAAACAGGCCCACCAAAGTGGTCTGTCAAGTCCACTTCGAAAACGTTACGTTTGAAAATGTTTTCTGTTGCAGAGCAGGGAGTCAGACACCACCTTAAATGTGTTTTAATATGCTTGCAACTACTCTAGCACTAATTAGAAACACTCTACGGCAATTAAATCAGCTCTTCTTACTAACTACCTGGGGTTGGAATCAGGGAAAGGCTTTCGGGGGGACTCAAACAGGTGGAGATGTTCTATTCTGGGCAGTGGATAGCTCTCTCCTCCCAAGCAGTGTCAGAGGAACAGAAGCAGATTTCCTGGAAGTAGATTGTGTTCTACAATAATGACAGAATTGGAGCTGTAAGGCTGTATATTCTGGCAAGAGGCCCGTGCTAAACAAAAGTAGCACTCAAACCCATGACTTCAGACTTTGCACATGAGAGGAGCAAAGGTGTTTCTAAATGTGTACACATTGTTAGCACAAATGCCCTCTTCTCTACCCTTTCTCTGTATTTCTCCTTCCCTCGAGTGCACTGCCTGGAGACTGTGGACCCTTGACTGAGGTGAGCGTTGAGGCCATGTTGAAACCATTTTCCATCCAGCAAATAAATGAGCTTACTGCTAAGATCAATAGACGCTCCTCTCATCCTCTCTGATGGAGAGTAAATGCGAGGTTCATTGCACTGGACACTAACACAGTGACCCAGTCCTGCTCTAATGAGTTTTTATCGACTGCAACATTGAAGTTCCCAGCTGTAACTTATCAGGGTTAGTGCATGCTTCCAGGCATACAGGCTGGGCCACTTCCAATTGCGGCAATATTCTCTCTAACGGCTGCAGCGTACTTTTCCGCTCTTCTCTTCTGCAGAATTCTTCTTTTCAGTTATCTTTTCTTTTTTTCTTGGCTTCTCATTTGTTCTCTTTTCTCAACTTATCTCCCCTCTTTTTTCCACTTGTCTCATATCCTTGTCTCATCATTACTCATTTCTCCTTGTCTTGACTCATCTCATTTCTTGTCTCGTGTTGCCTCCTTGTTTCATCTTTTTTTATTTTACCTAGTCTTGTCTCATCTCTTCTCTCATCTTGTCTTCTCATCTCTTGTCTCCTTGTGTCTTGTCTCTTTGTCACTTCATTACTCTTTCTCTTCCTCTTGTCTCATCTCTTTTGCTCATCTCATCTATTCTCTTACATTGTACTCTCATCTCTTTAGTTCTCTCATCTTGTCTCTTCTCTCCTCATCGCATCATTACTCATTTCTTCTCCTCTTTACTCATCTCATTTAATTTCTTCTCCTGTCTTCTCACCTCCTTTCTTCACTTCTCTCACATTGTCTCTTCTCTCCTCTGGTCTTATCTTTTTGTGTAATTCATATTTTTTCTCCTCATATTGACTCATCTCATCTCATTCTGTCTTGTAACTTCTCCCATCTTGTCTCCTTGTCTCGTCACTTTTTATCTTATCTTGTCTCTTGTCTTTTCATTTTGCCTAGCCTTGTCTCATCTCTTCTCTCATCTTGTCTTCTCATCTCCTTACTTTTCTCATCTTGTCTCTGCTCTCCTTGTCTCCTTTCTCCTTGTGTCTCGCCTCCTTGTCTTTTCATTACTAAATTTTCTTCCTCTTCTCTCCTTGTCTCATCTCGTCTCATCATTACTCATTTCATCTCCTCTTGACTCTTGAAGATTTTCTCTCTTGTCTCATGTCTTTTCAATTTACCTAGTCTTGTCTCATCTCTTCTCTCGTATCTTGTCTCCTTGTCTCATCACTACTCATTTCTCTTTGTCTCGACTCATTTATTTTATTTATTCTCATATCTTGTCTCCTTGGCACAGCTATTCATCTCATCTTGTCTCATCTCTTTTCACTTTCCCTGCTTTTGTCTAGTTTCTTGTCTTCTCCCCTCATTCTTGTCTTCTCCCCTCCCCTTACTTCTCTCATCTTGTCTCTTCTCTCCACTTGTCTCATCGTTATTTATTTTTTCTTGCTTTAACTCAACTCATTTCATGTTATTTAATTTTTTCTCTCATCTCGACTTGTCTCGTCTCATCTCTTTTCATCTCATTTCTTGTCTCATCTCTTTTCCTTTTGGCTAGCCTTGTCTTGTCTCGTCTCGTCTCTTGTCTTCTCATTTCTTCACTTCTCTCATCGTGTCTCTTCTCTCCCCTCGCCTTGTATTCTTGTCTCATCATTTCTCATTTCTCCATATCTTGATTTCTCATTTCATTTCTTATCACATCCTGTCTCCTTGTCTCATCTATTTTCATCTCATTTTATCTCTTGTCTCATCTTCTTTTATTTTGCCTAGTTCACCCTACACCTTCGCTTCTCTCATCTCATCTTTTCTCTGCTTTCATCTTATTTTGTCTCTTCTCATCTCTTTTCTTATTTTTCTTCTTTCATTTCTGTATTCTGTTCACAACTAAACTCCCTCTTCTTCCTCTCTGTCATCCTGCGTGTTGTTTTTCCCATCCTGTGATACCTGTTTCATGGTGTTCCTCTCTCTTCAGATCATCTCTGTCAGACTATCCATGCTTGTCACATAATGGCTAAAATTACAGAAAACCACACTGAGTGGATGTGTCTCAGCTCAACTGGTTCAAAGGGTCAGCCATTGAGGGAACAGTCAGTCAACCGTGATCAAATAAACCTGACAGACATATTAATCTTTCCTTATGTCCACCTCCACAGCACCACTGAAACAGAAAAAACAAACCTAAAGGACTGCTTGGTTCTTTCACTCAGATAGCTGATGTCTTTTTATAATAACAAGCAGCAACAGCACAACTGGCAATTTTGCTAATGCGCTTCATTCGTTATAATTACAGGAGAATCCAAAACCAGGATGTGTGACAGGAAAAATCTGTGTATGTATTGTAACAACATGATGTTCCCTTAAATACACTATTTAAAAGTACCAGTTGACTTTGCTCCCAAAGTCTTCATTTTAAAAAGTGCAAAAAAAGGGTAATGACCATATTTGGCTGCACATTTAGCCTCAGAATGTCCCGATGGATTCAACGAGCCTCTTACCTCTGATGCAGATATGCAACCCACACAAAATTTACTCCCTGGGAGATGGACTGCAGTGACCTTGGATTTTCGGTTAAAAACACCAGTGTTCTCTGTACACTGCAGAGTCTGCGTCCAACTCAGCTGCCTTTAATTACCCCTGCAAGTTGGGTCATTGTCTTTCCCTCCATCTCTCCCTCTCTCTCTCCTGCACACGCACACACATTAACCACATGCACACAAATGCTCACACCACTGAATCACTCAGGATTCATTAGTTCTAGAGGACACAAGTTCCTGTAACTTCAATAGAAGTAAGTCACTTTTCTCATGAATATTCATTCCTGGTGTCACAGGGGTGGGGAGTCGAGGGGATGTCATGCCTCAACTGCTGGTTCATTTCACAGCGCTTATTTGGGGACTAAGCTTTATACAGAGTCTATAACGAAAGACCAGATACTGACTTAGACAAGGTCGATTTGTATATAGTGAGGCTCAAAAGTCTGAGATGACTATAGTGAAAATTGTTTTCATTTGCATTTTTCTAATTTAACATGATAAGAAGAGAGAGAGAAAAAAGCAATGTTAATCTATGCTTTAGGGTGACGGCTAAACTGGCAATTGGAGTTTAAGCCTCACATTTCAGAGCAAAGTCTTTTGTATTTTAAAAGCAATAAAAAAAACTGTTATTTATTGTTACTCTGTTATGTTACTTATTGTGAGACTTAAATCATTGTATGGAAGGTTGCAAATTATGAGTTTAATTAGTGGTATTTTATAAAAAATGAATGAATGAATGAATGAATGAGTGAACGAATGAGTGAGTGAACGAACGAGTGAATGAATGAATGAATGAATGAATGAATGAATGAATGAGTGAACGAACGAATGAATGAATGAATGAATGAATGAATGAATGAACGAACGAATGAGTGAACGAACGAATGAATGAATGAATGAATGAATGAATGAATGAATGAATGAATGAGTGAACGAACGAATGAATGAATGAATGAATGAATGAATGAATGAATGAATGAATGAATGAGTGAACGAACGAATGAATGAATGAATGAATGAATGAATGAATGAACGAACGAATGAGTGAACGAACGAGTGAATGAATTAATGAATGAATGAACGAATGAGTGAACGAACGAGTGAATGAATGAATGAATGAATGAAAATGCAAAAATTAATAAATACTTTTTTGTTTTCAGTTGATTAGTATTTCAGTTGATTAGCATTTCTAATCTAAATATTTTATTATCAAAGATTTTATTATCAATCTAACAATTATGAAACAATTAATTAATATGATATATTATACCATAATCATTTTATTTAAAAATATTTTACATTTATCTTACTTTTTCTAGATTTTCAGTTAGGCTTGAAATTTTGGACTCTGTACATATATGCAAGTCCAGATGTCTCAAGCACTTCAAAAGTCACCACACACGATAAAAAGCAAGTGAGTGAAAGACCTTGGAACTTCATACAGTGCATCAATAGTGTATCCTGCAAATCAGACCACTTCCTATTTACTGAGTAATTACTGTTTCAGAAACGAACATTAGATAGAACGATATCCTTGGCGGTAAACATTAGTGTCCTAGTTTTCAAGCAGTCTTAAAACTATCTTTACTCAGAAGTCATGTCTGCTCCTTTCAATGCGGCAAACTGTCAACAGAGCACGCTTTAAATTTTCAAACCAAAAGCGTATGAATATGAAAGTAATGTGGGGAGAGAACGAGAGCGCAAAAAGATTGAGAAGGATTTTCTCTTCTACCCCCAAAATCAAACAAAATATAAATTATTCTATTTAAACTAAATCAAAAATTCTCACCACCCAGCGTGAGGTATTTAAAAACAGTTCAGGAACTGCTTATGACTACAACTTATGGAAAATCTTGTATTTTCCATAAACTACTGAATTTTGCATTCAATAAATAGCACATTGGGACTGAATAGTGCTTTGTTCTGCAAGCATTACTTGTACTGGAATCTTCAAGAAAGATAACTGTGTGTGAACGTCAATGTTTATTATCTGTATCCATTGTTTCACTTCATTAATAGGAAACAGCAAAACAGAAGCTTTTATTCAAAGCGACTATGTTCTCAGGGAATCGAAACCATGACCTTGTCCATCCGCAGTGGTGGAGTGAACTCACAATAACTGTCAATACAGCTGACTGCAGTCACATTTCAACAAAGACGCTCCTCTTCATTATTCATTTAACTCTAGATCTTACACTCGACATTGATTCACTTGTGTATATATATAAATAACCACTTCCACACTTGCTCTACAAGTCCCTTGTGTGCACTGTCTCAACTCATGTAGCAACAAAATACAGTGTGGCAATGTGACAGACGTGCTAAAAATAGGTGTTGTAATGTTTTATAGCAATTTATGGATTTCTTTTGTAGTCCCTAATCATACACTGTATCTTTCATATTTTCCCCATTAACTTATTTATTCTAAATTATGATACAACAAAACATCAGCTGATGTAAATGCTGTTCTCTCAAAAGCCAAGTTGCCAAATACTTAAAATACAAATTACAGTGTGGTTGTTTCATAGACTAATTATTGTCTTTAATCATGTAGACGGTCTAGCATATTAGACTTGCAGCATACGTTTGACATGTTAGGCTATATAGGAACAGCTCATATTTTATGGCATTATAAATGAATGATAAAATAGCTGGGTCTGCAGGAGCTGTGGTGCAGTAGTGCAGACGTTTTTTAATATGAAGCGAGAAAACAGCTCAGATATAGGTTCACAAATATTTTTATATATCATATTGCAAAAATAAATAAATTCTGTGTTAAGTTTCTTCTGAAGCTATTCTAAAGAGAACAGCAATAAAAAAAAAGTTCCAATCTTATCCCCCTTTCTCCCAAAACCTACCTATTGTCCTGTTTAATAAAAGGACAAAAAAGCTCATAAATAAACAATTGTGGTGGCTTGTTATGGAGTTGAGCCAGTATAAACAAAAGTCATGTGATAGCATAATGCTCATAATGCTTATGGTAGCCTATTATTTATGAGGAAGACTCATTCACAAATAACGCATCTGTTCAGTTGACTGAACGGGCTCCATCTGAACCGCTATTGAATCGACAGCTTGAGACATAACCTACACGCGTTGTCCAGAACAAAAGACTCCAATGAGTCGGTGTGTCACGACACCGATTCTTACAGTGAATCAACAACATCCAGCGCAAACAGCGCAGACCGAATCCCGAGCGAGTGACTCTTTTGAGCCGGTTCTTTTAAGTGAATCAAAACCACACAATGCGCTACAACTGCCGAACGAATTGACTGACTCTTTTGAGCCGGTTCATTTTTTGTGAATCAAAACACTTATGAATCAGTCGCGTCACTGATGTAACCGCAGTTGCTTTCGTCTGACTTGAAATGAACCAAGAACTGTTATGTTGTACTTAAAGCTGTAGCTGTTCATGTGACAAAGTTGCAGGTACACATTTTTAGATTAACCAGTGATATTTTGTAAAATTAAAAAAAGATTGTTACTAATTTTTTAACAAATTAATGGATTGCAATATACGTCATTATGAATTCTTGCCAATTTTTTAATTTACCTATAAAGTACAACCTCTAAAGACTGGAATCCTTAAAAAGAATCAGAACCACATTCAATTCACTTGCTTTTTAATAATTTTAAATCCTACACACGTCTTAAACACACGTTATGACTGATTACATCCGTAAATGAGCAAAAGGGGTTTACTCTCCGGAGAGAAGAGCTGCTTTTATTCATGATTTGTAACTATCGTTGTCTTTTCTCTCTCCCACTCACAGATTAAATCCTCGGGGGAAATAAGTCAGCGGTGCCCCGGCAACATCCAGAGCTCAACTCCTCGAGCGATGGAGCACTTTTGGACAGATACACACTTAATACACCAGTATGTTTTTTTTTTCTTTTCTATCTGCTGTTTTACACATTTATCCAATTTAAAATGGGAAAAACAGCCCATGAACAAAAACATAATCCGACAAGGTAACCTCTCTTGCTCTATATTTGTCATAATTTCTCTGAAGCTGATTCATTGCATCTTAAATAAACCAAAAATGGGGTTTGCCTCAAGTGCATGCTGGTTAGAAAAAGCGAGCAACCTCTAAGGTCCATATCTAAGCATTTAAAATAAAAAAGTCGAAGCAATTTAGCAAACGTATATTAGCATCAACTTACGCAGATGTAAAGCAACAGGCAAGATGAGGCAGGCGTTGCAGAGGAGAGGTGTCATCCTGAACGGATCCCAGTGCACAGAAACTGAAGGGAGTTCAGTCAGATGTGTGTTCATTTAATAGAAACTTGCGCTGGAGTGATGAATGATTCACTAGCGCGCGCGTATCTTGTAGTAAAGGGGAGGAGGCTGCGGGAAAACACGACTTGACTGCTCAACGGAGCACAACTTCGCATTACTACACGCTGGTCTACATACACTTTCATCAATAATCAGAAAACATTACATAATGATAACGTCAGTAGCTCACGTACATATTTGAAAATCTATATTTTATGTTATTTTAATTAGAGTGTATTTTGACTAATGCTCTGTAATAAATGTATTACAATTACACAGAGTTATTGCACTTAAGTTGCATTCGGTTACACTTTATTTTATTGCGTTTTTGTTGCAATGTACTAGGCTACATTTAAGCAGTAATATTAACAATTTACTTTTAAGGTTCCAATTAGGGTTAGTTGCATAAGTATGCATATTTAGTTATTACCATAGTAAATGCATGTAATGTGTAACAAGGACGCTGTAAAATAAAGATTTACCATAGTTTGTATCAATTATAATTACATACTGTACATTATACAGATTTTATAATAGAGGTTTTAACTGCGTGTAATGCATGAATAACTGACGATATCCCATGTTCATGATTTTTAAAAACAACTCACAAAGGCAAATTACTATTTACTAACTTATTCACAAATAAAAGGTTTTACTGCAGTTTAAATTATAATTTTTTAAGTTTTATGCATCTTAAATATTTAGTACATTGAGGTTTTATCCTCAAGCGTTTATATTTTCATCTCTGCATGTTAATTTCAATTGATTTTATTCATGTTTGTCTTTTCATAAATGTGATCCATATTAAAAGGTGTAAGGAGGTGCCACAGCTTATTGCAATAATTAAAACAGGCATATGGAAAAGAAAAGGTGCACAGTCTTACTGAACATTGAACAATGTTTTCCTTTTTTTATTCCAAAACGTCTAGGATGACAGAAATGTGTGTAAAATATACAACAGAATTGCAAACAAAAGGAACAAAAAAAAAAAATCAAAACACAATGGAAAAAAATGACAAACAATTAAATTGTCATACACAACCTGCAATGCGAACCTCTTGACGGGAAAAAAAAAGTTTGTAAGCCTCACTGAAGGCATTGTGCATTAGTACAGTAACCCAGACATCAACAGACGTGTCTAAAACAGCATCAAAAACCAATTAACCTTGCACTGCAACGAATCTTAAAACTGACAAAAGGACGTTTTCAACCTGACATAACACAAAACTGAATCAGACAATCTATTCGATCACGGGTCATCTTTGCTGTACTCTATACTATGCAAGAAAGAGAAATGAAGATGAAACAGGATTAATCCAGGTTTACAAAGCTTAAACAAAAGTGGGGTGTTTAATTCGTAAAAACAGGTTAACTATGTATGAGTACATGGCTCTCACCATTAGCATGCAAGCATGCTGAGTTTAATGTATCCTTATTAGCGCCTCAGATTTACCCTCAATTGCACAGCAGGCTCATGTCTGTTAAAGAGCTTTTTTTTTTTATACATATGAGAAAAAAGCAAAAGAGGACACATTGCCTACACCCTGTAAAAATGTCCTAATGAGCCACACTGACTGCTGCAAATGGCTATGGATATAATATGCACAGCTCTAAAAATAAAGACGACAGGGGAACAAATAATGTGTTAACAAACACAATCAACGGGGCCGGCACTTTCTCCTCACATTAGCATGAAACTTGTGAGGAATAAATGACTGAAAAAATAAACTCAGATCACAGTTTACAGCACTTGTAAGAAAATGCTTCAGTAACAAACCTGTCCATTCCTAGCTTCAATTCCGTGTTTTAGTGAAAAAGAAAATTTGCTTGGAGATAAGCCACACACACACACACCAATGTGGCGGCCAATGTAGGGTCAGAGGACCCGATTACCAATATCTGATAAGCAATAGTCTGATAAGGCACTTTCTTTTTGTTCTTCCATTATCAGAGGGCATGACCAAATAGTCCCTCCTAATGAATAACAAGTGTTGGCAATCTCAGTCTAAATCAAATGCAATCAACTGACTAGAACAGAGCAGAAAATAGGCCATTTTCAGCCACTTTCTCCAACACTTTCAAATATTTGGGTGCTGCGATAGAGAACGAAAAATTTTAAAGAAAAAAACCCTGTATTTTTTTTTTTTTTAATAGAAGAACCTTGTTGCATTCACTGTAGTGTAATTCCGCAGAAGAACTGAAAAATCACAGAAGCAGAATATAAAATTAGAAAGAAGATACATAAATGCCTGCCCTCTAGAGACTTACAGACATACTGCAAGTTATAGACTCAAGATTCCTTTTGAAGAATTCTAAATAACTATGTTGTTAGCATTCCTTGGTAACATAAGCTCTCTTATATATTTTACAGGGCTCTGCTGATTGGAAAACACGTCAATTTTGCAATAGTCCACAAGTTAAACTCTTTTTCTGACCATTTCAAATCCTGATAACATTAACAAAAATTCCAGGAACATGCATAATGCTCCATTTGACATGAAAAAGCAGCAACTTGGCCAAATTATTTTCAGCAAAACTGTTAAGTCAGATAAGGATAAGTGGCCTAAATACAACCTTTATCAATAACCAACAGGGATAATGTTCATGAGGCGATGATAATGTCACAGTAGCCAGGAAACCATCCGTTCAGGAGAAATTTGGAGTGTTCACGTTATAGCTTTCATTCTCTCACGCTCTCCACAGTCTTGTTCCTGATGTGTCAAGAATGAAAGTCTCCTGGTATTTAACGCATAATGAAAATAACTGAAGTAGCCCATCTCCCTTTCTGCATTCATGATGGTGTTACATACGAACTGAGGATTATTCACATGTGCAGAGAAACAAAATCAAAAATAGTCTGGAAGGAACGAGGGAGGGAAAGATGGAGGGGGCGTGGGGGGTGTAGTCCAAAGCCCCCAATATATAGTCCAAGCCTGGACTACAACTCCCAATAGTGCTTCTTAAGAGAGCCAATAAGCTACAGAGCACAGATAAAGCAACTGAACAGCAGGGTGGTGTGAGGTCATGACGGTCGTCTACAAGACTGCAGAACAATGACTGAAGGGTTGTGAAGATGTCAGCTGTGCCATTGGGAGGGGCTCTTCTAGTGACTGACCAGCCCCTGCAGCATCATCATGAGGCGCCGTGCACGCTTGCTCAGAGGGCTGTGGGCGTCCTGCTGCAGGAAGTGTAAGATCTTCTGTCGTACCTGGGACAGCACTGCAGACATGTGGTCTCTGGTGACTGGATCTCCATGATCCAGGTTCATTACAGCATCTTCAAGATAGCTACAGAAAAATGAGAGAAAGGGGTCATGTGGGGGGGGGGTCTGTCCACAACGACGGGCATTGAAAAGTCGCTGCATATTCTGATGAAACCGGTTTTTCATAAGTAAAAAATATTTCATATTATTGCACATTTTTCCACGGACCTTAAAAGCATGACATTTACATTTTTCCCTTTCTACAGCTTTTTATGTCACTTGCCTCTAAACCTTCATAAGCAAAACCGGCAGATTTCAAATTGCGTGCTTCCGAACAAGTGCCTTTGAAATTAATGGGAGCCCCAAAAATGTGCTTTCTCCAGGCATTTAGAGTTTCTTGGCTTACAACTGTAAAATACCTGCTAACATCATCGCAATCATCATGCAATCATCTGCGTCATGAAGGAGCAAATGTTTTCTCTCACATCAGACTGATTCAACTGGAGGCACCATTTACATCATTTATTTTATCAAAGTGTTCTTGCAGGAAGGCTAAGTTCCTTTAATCTCTCCTGTTACGATCACCAGTTTGCTTTGAAGCCAATTCTCATTAATATTAGAAGCACTTTGCACTGGGCCAGACCTCTAACAATGTATTAATATTAAAATCAAAAAGTGCAAGAGGTCTGAGCTTTTCAAAGTTGAATTTTCAGCAGCCATCACTCCAGTCTTCAGTGTCCTATGATCATTCTAATATGCGGATTTTAAAAGATTATTATTATTATTGATTTTGAAAATAATTTTTAGAGAAGCTGTGATACACTTTTTCAGTATTTTTGGATAAAAGTTCAAGAGGACTTGTTTGAAATAGAAATCTTTCATAACATTATAAACATCTTTTAAATCCTTGATGAATAAAAATATTAATGAAATATAAAAAAAAACATGAATGGTAGTGTATGCACAAGTCATTCCAGTCCTCAAATGCAAATCTGCTGTATTTGACAGCTGTGTTAACGGAACATGTTTGTTATTTCTTTAAGCTATTCTAGGCTAAAGCTTTTTTTGGTCTTCTCTCCAGGCTGCTTGGGTGTTTTATAAAGTCCATCAAGGATTATTGAAACGCCACCTGTCTGGAAAACTATCTGGGAAATCTCTCCATCTGCCTCTTTAAATTAATAGACACTGAATTATGATAACGCTAGAGACTTGAGTTGCATGTTGCACAGAGGTCATCTTTAATTACCTCACAAGCGATCACTAAGTTGAAGCTTCCAATTAAGACAAAAAAAAAAAAAAAAAAAAAAAAAATGGAGGAAATGTAATACAATGACCTTAATATCCCCAGGACTTTACGGTGTAGTCCTGTCCAGATGGCTAAGCTTTCATGCCTCATAGCAATTTGCTCTATTTTCACATGTGTAGGCCGTTCCAACACATTTAAGCCCACAGTGCTATCTCAACTATAATCTACTGGCCTGGAGAGATATTACATTCCCGGTACATTGAAATCACGATTTACATCTTGTATTCTGCTAACCTTTATTTGTGAAGATAAAAGCTGATGTTTAACTCTGGAGCATGACACACCGAGTGGAATGGCAGAATATACCATGTGACGCTAGAAAAAAGGCAACTTGTTGTAGCACAAAAAAATACCCAGGCCAGGAACACCAATCCAAAAAGATTTTAAAAACAATAACAATCCATTTTAATATTAGTTTTACTGAGTATGCTTGTTTTTTTTTAAACCAAGTGTTACATAATGTGAAGCAGCTGTTGCAAAAATGTGTCTTATGTACTGTACGCCCAAAGCAGGATTAAGGTGTAGTGTGTGAATATTAATTAGGTCATGATAGCATTCTTTGGTAATCTAATGGGAGCATCCGATCAAGTTAATGAATATTCATGAATCAGGCCTGGACTAGCACATACAACATGCTGCTTTTAGCCAATAAGTTTGTCTACTGGGCAAACACCACAATGTTATTAATATTCCTAAGCAATACCTTTACTTAAAAAAAAAAAATTATTCTCATATATTTTAAAATTAATTCATTTCTGTGATAGCAAAGCTGGATTTTCAGCAGCCATTACTCTAGTCTTCAGTATCACATGATCCTTCACAAATATTTTAATGTTCACTTGGTTCAAGAAACATTCATTATACATCAGATATTGTAGATGCTAAATTTATAATAATGGTTTCTATTATCAATGTTAAAAACAGTTTTGCTGCTTAATATTTTTGTGGAAACCATGATACATTTTACAGGATACAGGGTTTCTTGATACCTTTGATGAAAGTTCAATGAACAGCATTTATTTGAATTGGAAATCTTTCATGGCAGTTAGTATCACTGTCATAGTATCACTGTTTCCACAAAAATAGTAAGCAGCAAAAACTGAAGTAATACACTGAAGTAGCTATTAATAAAACAAAAGTGTCATAATTAAATTCTTATGAAAATCAAACTTTCATTAATCGTTTTGAATATGGAGCTTTGTCATGAACAAAAGCGCAGACTACTGTAAATATTAATTCAGGCGCTAAAAATAGATCAAACTTTAAGCATGCGTCTTCCTACTTAAAATAACACCCTTATGTCCGTGCAGAAAGAGGACAGCCTTACAGATGGTAATGTCTATGCACATATGGGCCGCATGAAACTAGCATTTTAGAGTGCAATTCAGAGATAGGACTGGCAGACAGAGCAGTTTATAGCAGTAAAGGGACTTGGCAGCACACAGGCAGAGCATAACTCTGTGATTCACAGGAGCTGATCCCTTTCCCCCAGCAGAGAACTCTAATGCAGCCCAGACTGTAGAGCACTTTAATAACTGCAGCCCAATGCAGCACTGCCACAGAAGCGGATGTCCCCTTCAACGCAAGGTCATCCACAGAGGAATTAAAGAGAAAGAGACGATGTCTTGTGTCTTAAAGCATTAATATCCTGTGATATGAATCTGTATTTTGCCCTTGATCACGTACAACATACAGAGGACTATAAATAAATACTTAAGTGTTTAATCATTAAAAGCACAGCGCTGTGCATGAACTTGCATACTCATTCAAACTGCGAGGGGAGCTGAAGGAATAGCTTCCATATAAAGGACATATGGGGGAGAGGGAAAAAAAAAAGTATAGAACATGACTGCATTAACTGATGGAGTCAGAGGGAACAAACCTGATCTTGAGTTCTGTGCGTGTGCTCAGGTTGGTGGAGAGCTGCTGGATGAGAGACAGAAGGACGGCCTGATGGAGTGGACAGGGCTGCTGGCCGAACACTTGCTGGGAGTCAATAGTCTCACACACGTAGAGCACCAGATTCAAGTCTGCTGCAGATAAAGCCTGCAAGAAAAATCACAGCGAGCAGTCTGTGAAAAAACCTGTGTTATTGTGAAAGATGATCACATATATAGACACCATAGTAAAAGGAGACATAAAAGGTCACATCTCATAGCATATTGCATGTGGAAATAAGAAATAAAGGGTTTGGTTTCAATTTTTCAAAGCTAATAATTACAGTGATTCCCTACAATTCAAACTGATGTAATAAATTAAGTTATGAATACAAATCAAGAGTATACTTAATAGCATAGTAACTGTGGTTTGACTGTCAGCACTTATGTTAAGACGTCTCCTTCCAAATGCTTAATTTGGCTATTAGTGATTTGAATTGCTTAGCTTAAAGGAACACTCCACTTTTTTTGGAAATAGGCTCATTTTACAACTCCCCTAGAGTTAAACAGTTGAGCTTTAACGTTTTTTAATCCATTCAGCTGATCTCCAGGTCTGGCGGTAGCACTTTTAGCTTAGCATAGATCATTGAATCGGATTAGACCATTAGCATTTTGGTCAGCAGGCACAATGATATTACGCAGCGCCTGAAAGTAGTCCCCAGCTACATCATAACTAGTTACCTAGCTGGGGACTACTTTCAGGCGCTGCGTCATATCATTGCGCCTGCTGCACCCATGGTACGGCAGCAAAATTCCTTGATTACACCAGAATGAGAGTATAGTTCCTAGCCATATCGGCCTAGAAAATCACAACTTTTAATTTTCCGTCGGTCTTAGTACACGAAGTAACTACAGAAGAGTCAAGTTTTAAATAGGAAAATTACCGAAACTCTTTGGTCATTTTTGATGACCAAATGCTAATGGTCTAGTCCGATTCAATGATCTATGCTAAGCTAAGATAAACGTGCTACCGCCAGACCCAGAGATCGGCTGAATGGATTCAAAAACGATAAAACTCAACTGTTTAACTCTAGGGGAGTTGTAAAATGAGCCCATTTCCAAAAAAAGTGGAGTGTTCCTTTAAACAAAACACTACAGGCGGAAACCATGGATGCTACTGATTCCTCAATGGAGAAGACCTTGCAAAGATGTTTTTGTGAAAATATTTTGCACATGCTCCCATAAACGTAGTCTATTACACAAAATGTAAACGGTTGTCTGGTTATACAATGTAGCTGACTTTACAGACTTAACGCAGTAGTTTTAACTGTTTGACTCCTTTTTGAAGGAAGAGATTTCCTCTGGTATTTCTGCTGTATTTTTAACAATCCTTGTTTTCAAACAAAAACCAGAAGTGTTAATATATTATACTAATGTTTTTGAATACTAATAATATTTATTGAGAGGAAAAATTAAATTAAAAATAATTTTAGCATATATATTGATGTTTTTACATTTTAATTAAATTTATACATATTTTAATGACTAAATAATGTGGCTTAATACATTTAAAAGTGTGTTAAAAGACCTACTGACATGACATAGCAGTTTATCTAATCAATGCACCCTAATGACCATAAAAAAGGCATTAAAAAAAGAAGAAGCATGCTACAGGCCGAACTGTGAGAAATATGACACGTGTGTGTGTCTAGTGATCAGTAACCAACCTGTTGGAAGGCCTCATTGAGCTGGCCCTGCTGTAGTAACTGCAGTATGCTGGCCTGCTGGGCCTGGTAGTCCAGATGTGCAGAGGGTACAGGTGTTCCTGCGGCTGAGCGCATGGCCTGCATGATGCTGGAGGTGACAGCTGCCTGCTGCTCCTTCATGGCCAGACTCACTTCTCCCTTCACTATGCGCTGCACCTGCGTCAGGATTGAGTCCTGTAGACTGCAGAGAGGACAGACACATTTAGTCTACACAAATTTTATAGCAAAAAACAGGATTCTACTCCCAGTAAAATGTATTAAATTAATGGAGTGTATTTAATAAGATATGTCACCACTGAACACCGTTGTGTTATAAAAATGAGAAGTGGTCAACCGATATGGATTTTTTGATGGCCAACATAAAGTACATATACATATCACAGTATCTAAAGACAGCAAATAACATGTAAAAAAACTAAATTTCATAGCAGGATATTTACCAAATTTGAAAGCATTTGAAAAATAATAAATAAGAAGAAACCTGATGAAAAAATAAATCTGTAATCCCACTGTAGTTTATAATTTCCTACTAATTTCCTACAAACATGACTAAAAAAACACTTTAAGTGACACCTTTCATGGCAATAAATTACATACTCAGAGATGTTTTAATGATATAAATACAAATTTGATGAATGCGACAAAGTTATATGAGAGCATATATAGTTTTTGCCTTTCTATTATAACAGAAAAGCAAACACTGTAATACTTTTAGATACCGTTTACAAAACAAAAGTTTAGTCTAATAAATTATTAGACAAATGTTACACAAATGTGTAATAATGGGAGTTCCTTTTTCAGCACCTTAAAAAATTAAAGTCCAGCTTACAACACTTATTGGCCAAAGAGAAAAACTTAGCAGATGGCAATAATGTAAAAACACACTAAAATGGATATTGATTACGGTTAAATCTCATGGTTACTTTTTTTATGTTTAATATTATTTGAACTTTTGTATTGCAATGTAAATCTCAATGTAACAAACAATATTTAGCTCTTTTTTTAGTTTCAAATGCCACGTATTTAATTCTGAATTTAACACTATGTACTTTATATTGCGATTGTGTGGGAGGGAAACAAGCCAGCTCTATTGACAGAAATTAAACCCAGGATTAGGCCGGGTGCCACACCTGCCAATCCATTTGCAAGGTACTCGATGCAGATCTCCAAAAAATGCTTTCTCTGCATGAACTCCTAAATCAATCGCTTCTTCTATTCATGCAATAACGTTTTCCATAAGGGAAGGCATACAAGAGGAAAGAGAATAAACGATTGCTGCATTCCTCCTTTCCTTATATTGATTTCTGACAAATATTGGATGAGTGAGGCAGTAAGCCTTACTTTCCCACGATCATGTGAAGCTGATGCTGAACGTCAGAGCACACGCTGGCCGTCACAGTGGTGGCCAGCTGGTCTTGAGAATTCTGGAGCGTGTCAATCATCTGTTGCAGCTGCCCAATCACGGGATCCCGTGCATCCTGGTCCCGCTGCTTCCTGTTCTTGATGTGCGTCTCCAGCTGTTGGATGTCTGCGGGAGAATGTGAAGTCATTAGATATTTAGTTACAGCAACACATTACAACACTGCTTCACACAGAAGAGTTTTATTAATTAGCTGGTGCTACAAGATGTGCAAATCCGACCTAAGAGCATTCAACAATCTGCCAGATTTATTCATATGCTCCACTTACTTTTTCATTACCATAAACAAGCACAAACAAAAAGTCAGATGGGTAGTGAAGTCTACTATGATAGTTCTTACACTCGTTGGTTCCCTGTTTGAAGCTGTCATTGATCTGCTGAAACATGGACTGGCAGCCTCTCTCAAACACGGGCAGCACGATGCTCTGGAAGGTCTCTTTGTAGGCCGCCTGGATGGGGCCCTGCATGGCCTCTGCAGCAGCACGACCGATAGCATCCGTAGTGTTCTGTGAATGGAAGAATAGGACCAAAAAAAAAAAAAGTTAGAAGAGTTATGAGTTTTCCCTAGTTTGTGCCTGTTCGGTGTTCCGCAATGAATTATTCAGTGCTACATCAGTGCATAGAAGTTGGTGCACTTCTTCTGAACCGCTCAGTTTGTAGTACGTCTTTCAGAGAAACATCCTTTCCAGCCAGAAATGTTTTTAACTGCCTTTAGAAAATAATATCATAACAAATGTCAAGTTTGAATTAAAAAAACTATTTAAAAAAAGTGTTCATTCTCAAACTTTCAGCCACTGACCTTGGATTTAACAACTTTGGTGACATTTTCCTTCAGTGTTCCTTCCACTGCGGTTAACTTGGCAGCGATGGTGCTGCTCATCTGGCCAGTCACAGGATCTAGACTCTTCGATATCGCTGCATAACAGAAAAAAAAAGGTCACCTAAAGCTCCACACAAACCTTAAATCAATAAAAGTCTTTGCTCCAACTATTTCACAGTCACAGAACAAGAGCAGAATGTTCATTGTATTGAGCGCTATGACAAAAAAGAACAGTTGAGCTCTTGAGTTCAGAACATCAGCACTCACCCTGTGGGACGGTCTTCTTCATTTCTTCACGCAAAACTTTGTCTAGCCGGTTGCAGAGACTGTTGTTCAGAGTCTGGACGAGCTGCTGAACCAGCTGGTCCTGGAATTGTTGGTTCCGGCTTTGTCCTTCAGCCAGAATTCTCTCCATTCTTCTCTCTGTGTTACCAGTTAAAGTTAACAACAAATTGCATGGGCCTGACCGATCCAAAGTGATTATTCATTAATGTGTATATGCATGTGAATAAATGAGATCATGCATTAGAAAATGATTATATTCATATCAGCTTTTTTGCTTTTTCCTGTGATAATGGGTTTAGAGTTTTATTTTAACATTGCCATTTTAGACCATTTTTAAGTTGCTTTATAATGTAGGTTCTTGATTTATGGCTCCATTCATAATGCATTTAACTTCTGTAATGTGACTTTTTTTTAAGTTAATATACTGTAGAAATTACTTTAGACTAGGACTTTTATCTTTCTGGATTTTATTTAGCATGTAAAGTGAGTGTGGCCATGAAATACGATAGGCTAAAATAATAATATTGCTCATCTCAGTCCATTGGTTACATTGGCAGAAAAATTGTTGATGAAAGCCTATGCATTCGAAAAAAAAAGTGCAATATGAAGAAACAAAATAATCAATTTAGGTTTCACATTGTCAAAAAAAAAAAAAAAAAAAGCTTAAGGTGATAGCACAGATGCCTTAGTTAATTTTTTCTTGCTCACTTGTGTTTAATCTAATCTTCAACTCAGCTACAAATCTCCCCCTAGTGGAAGGATACGTTCTTGCTCCTGCTGAGCCAACATGGCGTGCTCAATGTGAGCCATGATGGAGCTCTGCACAGCGTCCATGTGGCTGGTGACTCTCTGCAGAAGGTCCAGCTGGTTCTGTCTCAGCTCAGCGATCTCCCTTTGCTGGCTCCGTAACATCTGTAGGAGCTCATCCTGCACCTCTGTGCTCATCTGAGGACACAACACCACATTTATTCCTCACTTGTGAAGCTCAAGGACTTCCGGGGATGCTTGTCTGATGCCAGCACAGTTGTAAGAATCATAGCAGTCACATTCATGCTACTGAGCTTGCCATGTTATTCATGAGTTTCTGTCTCCACTGCATTAATGTATATTATGAATGACAGTGACTGGACAGAAAATAAGGCTTCATGCATTTTCATTGGGTTTACAAAATACAAATGCTAAGAAATGCATTCGGATTGTGATGCAGGGGATCAACAGACGTACCTGGTTCTCAATCTGTCTAGACTGTGAGGACTCTCTGGGTAGGAAGAAAAACAAAGATGATCTAATCAATCACACTATCAGATTATATGGCTGAAGGGGCTCAGTGCTCAATCCTATATTAAACGATATAAACATTAATATCAGGGTGATTTCCATAGTAAGGAGTGCAGCTCACTCACCCTTCATCCTTCTTGCTCTTCCTCTTGAGCTTAGGGGAGCTGCGGGGAGATGTTTTCCAGTCTTTCACAGGAAGTCTGTGAGAGGAGCGAGGGCCACAATTTCCAGAGGAGGCCAGGCTGGCAACCTCATCATCATGATCACTGTCCATCACAGCATGAGCAAAAAACAAAAGGAAGAGACAAAAGATGAGCAAAATTATCATCAAGGTATTGAAGACTGATGCTACAGGTGTCTGAAACTCCCTAGACACAGCCCTTAATTTGCATATTGACATCATTATCTCGAGTCTTTGAGTCATGCTCAGACTTGTTCGGACATGCTCAGATATGCAGACATGAGGAAGGAGTAAATAAGTCTTAAATATATACACAATTGCTTTTAAAATAAGTTACTTTTATTCAGCAAGGATATATTACTGATTCAAAGTGGCTAAAGGTTTTTTATATTGTCACAGATGCTGTTCTCTTGAATTTTGTATTCAAAGAATCCTGAAAAATATCTCTGTTTCCACAAAAAAATATTATGCAGCACAATTGTTTTTAACATTGATAATATAAGAAATGCCTCTTGAGCACCAAATCAGAATATAAGAATGACTTGTGAAGGATCATGTGACACTGAAGACTAGAGTACTGGCTGTTGAAAATTCAGCTTTGCCCTCGTAGGAATAAATTTAATTTTAAAATATATCAAAATAGAAAACAACTATTTTAAATTGTAATAATCAAACGTTTTCTTCAGCAGACGGCTTGCATCAGTGATGTCAGCGAAGGTCAGACTATCATTCGGACAATTTAAAGGAAACCATGTAGTGTTGCAATCTCTAATTAAAGTTACCAGACACCTGTTAAGACATTGATTTTACAACTACCACAAATGTTTATGTGCACACCACATAACACTCCTATTAAACAGCTTAAACTGAGATTTGAGTATTTTAGAGCTTCCTCAGTATGGCAACATGGCAGAACAAGCAGATGCAAAGTTAAGATGGATGGACAGTATAAACTAAGCAAATGTACTTGAAAAACAAGTATAGAACAAGACCTGATCTATAGAAGAGGCACAGACACCTGCATAGGTGATACGTCAGAATATAAAGTGTACCTCTGCTCTGCACTTGCATCTTGACTGTCGTTCTGAGTCGGGTGATATGTGCACCTGTGGTATGGAGAAGAAATGTGTCTGTCCTTTATTTCCTCCCTGGAGCTGGAAGGAAACAGTCAAAACAAAGTTATCAAATGTGTTAGCCTTGTATCTTCAAATATTATCACTGTTTGCTCAAAATATATCATATCTCTATATACCACACAAATAATAAAACTCCCAAACACATAAATCAACACTGAAATGTTAATATTAACTAACCATATCAACATAAATCATAAAAAACAAAAGAAAATATGCACTACTGGTCAAATGTCTGGAATAATTAAGAATTTTTTTTAAGTGTCTGAAAACAGTATTTGTATTTGATCGTAAATGCAGTAAAAACGTTAATATAGTGAAATATTATTACAATTTAAAAGAAAAGTTTTTGCAAAAATATAAAGCAGCACAACTGTTTTCAATATTAATAGTACTAAGAAATGTTTCTTGAGCACCAAACCAGCCTATTAGAATTATTTCTAAAAGATCGCTGCTGAAAATATAGCTTTGCCATCACAGAAATAAATTACATTTTAAAATGTTTATTATATATTACAATAGAAAACAGATATTTTGAATTGTAATAATATTTCACGAGATGCAGCCTTGGTAAGCAATTAGAGACTCCCTGAAAAACAAAAATCACAATTATTCTAAACTTCTAATCAGTTGTGGATACTTTTTTAGTGCAGCCTCTCACCAGTCTCCCAAACCATTGTCTCTCAGGCTGTTGCGAGTTTCTCGTGTGATATCAGGTGCTGCGGGCCAGGTGTGGTTCACACTGCTGTCAGAACAGGATCCTCCGGCCGCTACCGCGTTCTCCTGTGACAAAGCTGTCTCCAGCAGGGAGGGTGTGTTATTGAGTCTCTGTTCTCCATCCACAGATGCTGCACCCAATTCCAGAGGCAGCAAACTGTGCTCAGCACTGCTCCGGGCTCTAGGAGACAACAGGTGGAGGACCGATGCGGCTGATGCCATGCTGTCAGAATGCAGGACAGGGACCGAGTCAGAAGTGGCACCGGCCAGCCCCCTCTGCAGGGTCTCTGAGGCGATCTCGGGCATGTCCTGGGACATTGCTGTAGAAGCAGAGGAGATGACATCCGGAGAGCGAGCTCTGGTCGGAGAGGCCTGGGGGACAACCATGGGGTCTATGGCCTGGAGATCCAGGGAGAGAGGAGGATTTGGAGGGGAAAACTGTGGAGGAGGAGATGGGAAATAAGGAAGGGGAAGTCTGTGAGAATAAGGAGCAGCTTCACAGAGCAGAGAGGCCTCTCGCAGGAGAGATGGAGAGAGTACAAGTGGGGGAGAGAAAGCCTAACCGGATGGAGTGGATGGAGGGATGCATTATGAACAAAAGAATTGTTAAATGATTTTTTTCATTTAAATTGGATCTTAAAAGACTGACAGTCTGTGCTGTAATTTGGTGAGTGCTGAAATCTGATTTGAATTCTTCAGATGGATAGTCAATACGGATATTGTCAAAGTTACATCTACCATAATGACATAAGCATTTAAACTGTTCAAAAGTTTACTGGCAGAAAGATTAAAAATAAAAAATAAATTAATATGCATAAAATTTATCAAAATTGACAGCAAAACACTTCTTTCATAAGAGACTTCTTTCAAACACACACAAAAAAAAAAAAAAAAACCAACCCAAATTCGATTTTTTTTGTAACAATGTCAATACTATCATTTTTGATCAATTTTAATAAAAGTACTTATTTCTTTCAAAATAAAAAATATATTTACTGATTTTATTTTATTTTTACTGCCCTGATACTATATACCTATCTTACAAAATAACACCTCTCACACACCAAAACAAAGGCAGAGCTACTGGACCTCAATATATCACTATATGCAGTTTGACATGTCCATTAGTACCTGGATATTTTCCCCAAGGCCTGAGATGAGGATAGAGTTGGATCTTGGACTGCCTGTGCTGGCATTTAGAGTCAAGCTGCTGTTGCCACATTCGACAGACATTTTAGGGCTCTGGGCCAGATCATCTCCACCTCTGCAAGAAAGAAAATTGAGCAATGCATATGAGTGCCTGAGAGGACACAGGACCTTCCATTTTACACACAGATGTGTATTTCTTTTCACACTGTGTAGATCACACAGTAGGATCCAAAAGCCTTAAAACACTCAAAACCTGGAAAGTTTGAGGACTTTAAAAAATTTGAAACAAAGTTTATAAAAGAGTTTAATTCCCCACCTTGCACCGCTATCTGAGCTGCTCATGGCCGTGGCTATGGTCAGGCTGCTGGCACTGCTGCCAGGAGAAGCGGGAATCTGAAAAAACCAAGAGAGCAAAGATGAATAATCACCCTCTCTGAAGAGACCTAATGATGAATCTGTAGTATGAAAAGCTTACAGAGGCGCTGGGCGTCATGAAGGCATCTGGGGTCATGAGTTTGGGCAAGGCTGATGGGGCTGGACTCATGAAGTCAGCTGGACTTGGAAGAGCCAGAATCTTACTCAGGTCATTCTGTGATCCACTATCACCAGACTCCTTATCAGAACTCATTGCCTCCACATTCAGATCAGCTAGTGGGTCAGAAAAACCTGGGAGGGAAATGCATTTACTTTTAAAATGCACCATTTCCTATCTTACCACAATTAATTATGAGACTGTAACTTCTGGTTAAATGTATTTATTTTGCTATAGCACAGTGAATTCAGCAGTGGCAGTCTAGGAATATGTATTTCACATATATATACACAAAAAAGAAAAAAAGTATATATTTCCAGACTCACCAAAGCCATCCTGTGATCCAGACTGAGGCATGAAGAGGGAGGATGAGGCCCCCTGATTGGGCTGGAACCAGATCTGCACATCCTGTAGTGATCTGTGGCATAAGAAAGTGTTACAACACCACAGATCTGAATGTAAACGTTCCATCTTCATTGAGAGCTTTTTTAATTTTAATAACTCACTTTGTATGCACACAGTAGAGTTTAATCTGGATTCCTGATTTGGACTCAGAGGGTCCCTGGTTTCCTTCTGTGAGAAGATATTATAAACAAAAATATTAGAAAGCGTCAACAATGCATCTTCACTCAACTTACAGCAAGACAACAAACATTTGCACACGCAAAATGGCATGGAAATAAGGAAAGGACCTGACCTGTCGTCATGCTTTCACTTTCCTCATCAGGGGGAAGGACCTCTGTGTGGCGTAGTCTGGCGCGGGCAACATCCTGTACGCCGAAGCTGAGCACAGGGTGTGTAAGCAGAAACTCTGAAACTGCAGTGAAGCTGGCACGGCCCTTTTCCTGATCCTGTAACAGCTCCATGACGTACAACACCTACATATCAAACACACAATCCAGAGTCAGCCGCTAATAAACAACCAGTTACTCATAACCACAATGTCATGGTTTGCTTGTTGTACTAGCAACACTGACCTAAGCGCAAGAATCCTATTTAACAGGACATATACTAGAGTTGGCCAACTGACCGTGTTTAATTTGCTTTGATACTTCCTGTCTTTCTACCTGTCCCAAATTCATTTCTGAAATTCCTCAAACTTGAAGATTGACCTATTTTTAATCCTTTCTGGTATGAGACAATGAATAGATTTCACACTTGCTGCTTGAAGATGTTTTCTGTCAGGTTTGATTGTCAGTGATTTCAAATGGCATTGGTTCTTAAATAAATACATATAAATAAGATTTTTAGAGCCAAATCAGAGAGTTTTTAGGGAACGACTACTTTTAAATTTTATTTGTATGGTAATAAGCAACATTAGGCAAAATAACTTCTTTTGGTTTCCAATTAAGAAAGAAAAGTCCTACAGGTTTGGAACGCCATGAGAGTGAGTAAACAAAACTAGAGCCCTATATGAGAAAAGCTGCTTTAAAACAATCTGTATTGCATACAGTGCTATAAATAAAGGTGTTTTGACGATTTCTTCTAAGTGGAAAACATGGGCGGAATGGCAGAATTTAGTCGTAAATATGGAATTTAGCTTCTTAAGGAGAACATCAAAGAATTTGGCAAAATTTGGAGGAATAAAAGAAAAGGCTGCACAAACGATAAAATTGCAATGGCTAGTGTTTATGAAAATTAAACCACAAAAAGACTGCTACTTTATCTGCATGTCTTTGTGTGACAGAGCAGCGCAGTTTCATCTACTACACACTCAAGCATCACTTTCATGGTGTCTACTGCGTCTGCCGTCTCTGCATATAAACTTCTGCTGCTCATACTTTACATTTTTTTATTTAAATACACACACAAAAACATTAAATCATAATACACTGAATCTAGTTAAATTAAAAGAGACAAAAAAACAGGGCATTACTATTGTTAAATATTTAAGTTTTATGAAATCAATCGATTACACATAATTTTTATTACATTTATTAAACCAATAAACACTGACTTTTGGAGAAAATAAAAAAAAATATATAAAATTAAAAATAATAACGAGTCTGACCTTCCTCTGAACATCACTGAGAATGAGAAATTCTGCAGACAGGTCCAAACTGGCCTTCAGGCTGGGTAGTACACTGCTATTGAAAGGATCTGGGGTAAATCTGAAACACAAATTCACAGTTCTTCTAAAATTCATATCCATAGAGGAGAAAGATTTATGCTCAAGCTTGAACACCACCAAATAACATATATTAAATAACTAAGAAGTGAACAGACCTGATGGTTTGTAAGCACGTCCATGACACTGTGCACCACATTTTAAGTTCCTGGTTCTGATCAGCTCCAGTGATCAGGAAGCGCCAGAAAGGAACTCTTCAGAAGAAAATAAATGCTTAAGTTTAATGTGTCAAAGACACAATTTCAAGAAAAGACAACTGCAAAAACAGCTTCAGTCAAAAAAAGATCCAGTGTCAGATTCCCTGATGACTTAGGATGCCGACTTTGAATTTGGACCACTGAAGACTACATGAACTTCATACTCACTCTGGGTCTTGCTTCTTGTGATTGTCACAAAACAGCAGGCAGGAAAGAGGTCGTCCATTATGTGGTTGCCATTCATGCAGGCATCTGCAAAAGGAGCAAGATTACTTACATTTTTCACAAGGCTATCGATTTAGTTATAGGACAGCTTTAGAAGTACAATCAATAAAGTATCAAACTATTATTGTAATATTGCTAATAATTATTAACAGTATAATTGATTATGGATTATTAAATACAATGACAACACATTTATGTGGTAATTACAGTCAAATGTTTGTAATATACATTTAATAACATTATTGTACACAGAGTATTTAGAGTATTGTAAATTAGTAAATTAGCATATTTTTTCCTTTATCAACTAAAAGCAATAAATGTTTAAATATTTGAAAAATACTTTAAAGATACATGCCACTGTTGATTTATTAATACTTATACACTACCGTTTGGTTGGTTTGGAGTCGGTAAGATTTTGTGTTTTTGAAAGAAGTCTCTTATGCTCATCATTGCTGCATTTATTTAATGAAAAAAGTAATAAAACAAGTTACATTGTGAAATATTACTATAAATAAATGTAAAGACTTCTACTTAATATATTGATTCCTGTAATGGCAAGCACAATTTTTTTAGAAGCCATTACTTCAGTCTTCAGTGTCACATGATCCTTAAGAAATCATTTTAACATATTTACCAGGTTCTCAAAAACAGTTCTTATTTGTTATTATCAGAATTGATTCTATCCTGAATCTATTATCAACATTGAAAAAAGTTGTGTTTCTTAATATTTGTTTGGAAAACATTACACATTTTTCCGGATTCTTTTATGAATAGAAGTTCAAAAGAACAATATTTATCTGAAATAGAATTTTCTGGTAACATTACAAATGCCTTTAATGTCACTTTTGATCAATTTAATGCACCCTTGCTGAATAAAGGCATTCCTTACTATCTTTCAAAAATAAATCTTACTGACCCTAAATTTTGAACAGTAGAACAGTAACAGTATGTTAAATTTTATAACGTCTCAGTACCTGGGTTGGTCCTGTCCTTCAATGTAGATTTGCCAAAACTTTACAAATCCATCATGACTGGCTGTGGCCAAGACCGTGCCATCAGGGGACAGAGCTCCCTCACTAATGCGCTGCAAAAATAGGAATACGTTTAATAATACACATCACACCCTATAAATCACTTGTGTGTGACTGCAATTACATTAAATATAATTTCTTAATTAGCTAATACAACACTGCCGACACAACATTGAGCTGAAAGAAAGCAGGACTTACTGCTGTGTGTCCTCTAATGGTGATGAATCCCTCTTTCAGTTCTGTGGCGTCCACAGGCCATGAGCTGTTATTGGATCGGAGGATATCAAGGTCCCAAACCTCAGCCTACAAGCAGTGAGGAAAGTAATAGTGTTAGAAACATTTAAAATCTAATAATATAAGGACATTTTGGAAAGAAAGTGATAAAACTGTCAAATTCCAAGGAAATCGTACTCTGTCTTCATGAAGGAGTGCCAGTGTCTGACATGCATCCTCTGGGTTCTCATCATTGTCCTCCGGGATGAAGGGACACCAGATGAGTCTGCGGTTGGAATTTAGCGGTGTGTCCTCAGGCCTTCGGATGTGAACGATCACGTCATCTCTAAGAAACATCAGTGTTAAGAAGAAACAGCAGAGTTCACCTGCTCATTAGCATTATACATGTAGATCAAGATTTTGTTTTTTTTACAACCTTTTTTAACTTTTTTGCATTTTAAAAAAGCTAAAACCTTCAGGAATCTCATTAACCTGCTGTTCTTGATGATTTAAAAAAAAAACGTGAAAAATCTTGATCATAATTCCTGTTCAATCTACAGAGGATACTGTATTTTGCTGATGTGGCTAGTGAGCTGCCAAATGAACATGTTTCCAGCCTCATCCACGCAGCCCAACAGGGTGGAGTCCAAGTGGGCGAAAGCAAGGTCTGTGACTGCACCGGTGAAGCCCTTCAGCAGCGACCGCTCGGTTGATCCCAGCCGCAGCACTCGGATCATAGAATGATTATTTGCGCCTGTGAAAAACAGTTACAAACCATTCAGCTGAATCCCATCAACATTTTATTCAAAAGGACTGTGCTAAATGTGCCATGGACAAAGACAGTGTGCAAACTGACCTCTGATGGCATAAGCCAAGTATGAGTTGGACACAGCTATTAAATTGCCATAGTAGTACTTGTGCTCCCAGTCATATTTGGCCACTGGCTGAATTTTTACCTATAAAAAAGTCATAAAGGAAAAAATTTAGAGAACAAAACAATTTCCAGGGTTTCCACTCATTTTCACCTATTAATCTCTGACTTTTCCAATAGTTAATGTTTGAAAATCATTGTATAAAGATTTCTAGCCAAGTAAACATTTCATAACTGAGCACTAGTGGAAGATTTTACCGACTAGAAATTTAGATGTTTTCACAATTTTATTACTTTCAAAATACATTTCCACACCTGGACACACCAAATAAAAATTCAATGATTTTCCTAGGTTTTCAATGACAGTGAAACCCTGAACTGCTAATAATAAAGAGTTTTGCACAAGTTCATTAATTTACACACCTGGTTGCTGCCACGAGCCTTACTGTCAATACTAGAGTCACGACTGGACACAATCTCAACATTGTTTGCTCTGATGGGGACACAGGTGGACCCATCGTCTCCTGAAAGGCAGCTGGTACCAAAAAAAAAAAAAAAAGATATGGATTTATTGACAATAAAGAGCATTAATATACAGGTGCATCTAAAAAAAAATTTGAATATCATGGAAAAGGTCTTTATTTTTTTGTAATTTAATTAAAAAGTAGTAAACTTTCTAATATTCTAGATTCACTGCACACAAACTGAAATATTTCAAGAGATTTTGTGTTTTAATTCTGATGGTTACGACTTACAGCTTAGGAAAATGTAAAATTCAGTATCTCAAAAAATGTGAATATTTTTTCAAAGATCAGAAATGTTCAAGATTTCCAAAGTAGGTTTAATTATGCACTCAATACTTGGTTGGGGCTCCTTTTGCACAAATTACTGCTTCAATGCGGCATAGCATGGAGGCGATTAGCCTGTGGCACTGCTGAGGCGTTATTGACGTTACTTATCTTCCTCTTGACAGTACCCCAATAGATTCCTCTATGGGGTTCAGGTCAGGCGAGTTGGCTGGCCAATCAAGCACAGTAATATCATGGTCAAAATGCAAAATTAAATCAGCATCTCCATAAAGCTTGTCAGCAGATGGAAGCATGATTGATTTTGGACTTGATAAAGCACAGTGGACCAACACCAGTAAGTGAAAGTGACGTGACATATGGCCAAGTATGGTGACCCATACTCGGAATTTGTGTTCTGCATTTATCCCATCCAAATTGTACACACACAGCAGTGAACACACACCTATAGTGGGTATTGAAGGCGGAGAGAGCGCTGTACATTCACTCCCCCCCACCCACAATTCCTGCCGGACCCGAGACTCAAACCCGCAACCTTTGGGACCCGAGACCTGCAACCTTTGGGTCATGAGTCCGACTCTCTAACCATTAGGCCACGACTGCCCCTAGATGACAGTAGATATGGCACCCGAAATCATCACTGACTGTGGAAACTTCACACTGGACTTCAAGCAATTTGGAGTCTGTGCCTCTCCACTTTTTCGCCAGACTCTGGGACCAGGATTTGAAAATTAAATGTAAAATTTATTTTAATCTGAAAATAGGACTGTGGGCCACTGTGCAACAGTCCAGTTCTTTTTCTCCTTAGCCCAGGTGAGATGCTTCTTCAGTTGTTTCTGGTTTAAGAGTGGCTTGGTTCTAGGAATGTGACAGCTGTAGCCCATTTCCTGAAGATGTCTGTGTATGGTGGCTCTTGATGCGATGACTCCGGCTTCAGTCCACTCCTTGTGAAGCTCTCCCAAGTTCTTGAATCAGCTTTTCCTGACAATCTTACTGTGGTCACCCCTGTTGCTTGTGCACCTTTTCCTACCACACTTTTTCCTTCTAGTCAACTTTATGAATATATTTCGATACAGCACTATGTGAACAGCCAGCCCTTTCAGCGATGACCTTCTGTGGCTTACCCTCGTTGTGGGTGTCGATGATCGTCTTTTGGACAACTGTCAAGTCAGTAGTCTTCCCCATAATTGTGGTTGCATGTTCTAAACTAACCCAGGAGGTACCCAGTATTTATACTCAAAATTAAATCAAGCTCAAAATGGAATATTCTAATTTTTTTAATTTTCCTAAGCTGTAAGGCCCCGTTTACACTAGTGCGTTGTGATGTTGTAAAACACAACTTTTGCTATGGTTACGCTGGTCATTTACACTACTCTGGCGTTTTTGAGGTCGAAAATGGAGACTTTTGAAAACGCTGCAGTGCAGACCCCGTTTTAGCTTGGAAACTCTGGGGTTGCGTTTCAGTGTAAACAGAGACTTTTGAAAAGGATGCCGTGGCTGCCCATATTCTCTCTGCAGATCCTAGACCACCGTGTAAACAATAACATCATGCTCATTATTGTACCCATAGATATGTATAGGTAGAGTCCCCATTCAACCGCTGCAAGAATGCAGACGCGGCCACCATCTAAATAATAGGGAATCTACCTATACAAATCTATGGTTGTACCTGCATGAATGGAAATGTGACATGCGTTTTCGGTTGTGTAGTGTAGACATAGATAGTTTCTAAAATGTAGTGAAAACGCCAGTGTAGACGAGGATCATTTTCATTTTACAACACTGTTATAAAACAAAAACGCACTAGTATAAACAGGGCCTCAGTCATAACCATCAGAAAAAAAACCCTCTTGAAATATTTCCGTTTGTGTGCAATGCATCTAAAATATAATAAAGTTTGCTTTTTTGAATTAAATTTTTAAAAAATAAAGACCTTTTCCATTATATTCTAAATTTGAGATGCACATATATATATATATATATATATATATATATATATATATATATATATATATATATATATATATATATATATATATATAGTGTTACAAAATATTTCTATTACAAGATTTTATGCAGTTCTTTTGAGCTTTCTATGCATCACTCTTTCCTCAAAAATATTAAGCACAGCTGTCTTCAACATTAATATTAAGAAAAAAAAAAATTATTTGACCACCAAATCAACATGTCAGAATGCCTTCTGAAAGATCATGTGACACTGAAGACTGGCGTAATAACATCACAGGAATTCATTAAATGCTGAAATATATTAAAATAGAAAACAATATTAAAATTACAAACCACTCATTTAAAAATCCTATAGATCCTAAACCTTTGAATGGTAGTGTAAATATTATAAAGCAAAACATTTTAAGTCTAGTATATTAAAAAAAATTACAGTTCATAAGAAGATAATGACAATATGATAGCATTAATGGCTTGCTAATGAATGAGTTTAACATAATATACAGTGTTAATGACAGCAAAACATACATAGTCTGTGTGTCCTGTCCATTAAGTTTGTCTGAGTTGTGAGCAGTTGGCTCCACCATTGTCTCAAGTCCTCCTGCTCCAATAAGATCCGCTCCAAGAATGCCATTCAACTCTCCATTGAAAGATGGTTTTCTCTGGCTCTCTACCAAAGACGGCTCTGTGGAATGAAATTACTGATAAATCAAGTCATAAATGCACTGGTGCACTCTCTCTGACTATTACTTTAATGACTTTCAATACAACTAACATTTGCCATCCCATTAGTATATCTTGATTATGTTTTTTCAAAATAAATAAATATGTATATATGATAAATATACATATGATGTGTTGTATATGTATTGTTCTAACATAAGGAAAAAAAACTTGCAATGATACATAGGTTTTGAAACCGTGTTTTTGACTTGGCATGTCTTCTCAGAATCCTAAAATGTCACGGTTATCAAGTCACTGCATAGTGATGCATATGAAATACATTAAACTCTTGAATAACATTTATGCTCGTGTCGCAATTAACACTGAACTCTTTATGTCTGAGCAAAGCTGCAGGAGCCCTTACATGCTACATTACCCCTCCTATTATTCAACCACATTTATACACAAAACATGATGTTTGTCACTTATAAAACGTAGTTAGTGCGGTTCCTCGTTTTTGAGCGACTGCAGTCAGGCGTCTCGCGCTGAAATCCAGCGCTGCGCAGCATCACCGCGCCGCGGCCTAACGTTAGCTGCTCCCTTCCCCGGAAACTTACCGGCCGAATTACCGGGACGATCCAGTTTTAAGATGTCCCGAAGGTGCTGGGTGGCGCCTTCTATGTCCATGTTGGAACCAGAAGCCATAGAGTAGGGAAGGGGGGATTAAATCACTGAAAACTGCCAAATTCTCAAGTTTAATTTTGAGTCTGAGCTCGCCCCTCATAAAAGCTTGCTATCGTCCGTCAACTTCCGTCGAGCGTTCCCTGCATTTCTTTCCCCCGCCTCTGCTGGCAGGAATTCTTCGGTTCCGGATTGAATCAATAACTTGACAGGCAGTACATCACTCTTGAATGAATTTTTTTAAACGATAATCTGATTTTAGAGATCACAAATTAATATTTATGTTTTACTGGCGTGCTATTATAATAATTAAACTTATGACTCTTTTTTTATATAAGTGGTTGTCAGAAAATCACCTTCAACTAGTTTTAAACTATTCCCTCCACCTATAGAAATAACATAACAGCACACTTTACTTTGATCTGCTTTATTTCCACATACATGTAAGCAGCTGAAGTAGTCTCTTACTGTATTCACATTGTATCACTGTTGCTTTTGTTGGGAAAATCAAGTCTTCTTTTGCTCTTCCGCTTAAACCACAGAGAGAGTGGATATCTGCAGGGTCAAGCAAGCATGAAGTACACGTACAATACATGTATTCCAGCAAAAATATAATGCAAGAATGTGACTCATTATACTGATGTTCGAGCAGATCTGTCTAGATATTTCAGTGCAAAAAGCTACAACGCAGAAGACATCTTTCTAAAATATCTGTACCATCACTTGGCACAAAGGTCTTCGTATTTTGTAAATATGATTTTCTAATCCTAAACAATGAACATAACTCCTTTAGTGTAAACATTTTGTGGAAATGAGAAAATAGTCATCTTTTTCCCCACAACTAGTCATGTTTCAGGCTTTGTTTCTGTGACCCTTCTTGTACTGAAAATGTCAAAGTATAAGCCTAAATATGGAAGCTAATAACAGCTTTGGCCACACTGCATACTTGATGACGTTTACATTCATACAAGCGTATGAAACATCACATCTTCAAGATTTTTAACCAGTGGAAAACGGGGGAAATGAAACCTCTGAACTAAAACAGAAAGGGTACATCAAATAATAAAAGCACTGTGAAGATTCATCTGGGCTTTTTTGCTGGTTTCAAACTCATTCTTAACCTTAGCAAAACTTGTTTTATTTATGTGGCGGATGCTTATGATTTTTGCTCTTTTTAACAAGAGCATCCACTTATGATTCTACCATTTTTAGAGTTAGGAGAAATTTTGCAAAATAATAGCATGTAATCATTTGCTAATAATAGTGTTCTACAAAATAAACCAACATTATTTTTTAAAGTCTAAACAACTGCTTCAGGAAACACTGGCCACCTGTAAAAAGAGAAATAACAGCTCCGTTGTTTTCTGCTCTGCTCTGCTCAAATAAATCGTATTGTGAAATCCTAATATGAGGCAGTATCAAAAAAACAAACAGGCAAGCATAGAAAAGGGAATAAAAAAATTAGACGCAAAACCAGACAGGGGGATGAACAAGATGATGACGTTGTTAAGAAAAAGTCAAAGGTTTTATTTTGTATCTTGGCTTGGAAATTATTGTCACAGAGAGCAGTGAGCAGAAAGTGGGAAGCACACTGGTCTGAGGGGAAGGGGAAATTAGGGTGGTGTTCTTTGGATACCTAGAGCAACCTGACATCACACCAATTTTCAAGTGGGGCGAAAACAAAAAAAGATTCAACTTCAATGAGCATATTCTAAAACAAGCTGAACACACTTTGTACTAAAGTAAAGAAAGACAGTAAGACTGTTGTCAAAATCAGCAACTAAAATGTAAATGTCAAACAGCCGAGGTTAGGTTAATACGTATTTGTCCTGGTCAGGGCGTCCTCTGATATTTAAGCTCCCCATCATCATCATGCGGGTTGGCGAAGGAAAAGGGTCAGTTTGATGGATGTGTGGGCTTTCAGCAAAAAAACATGTCATTTCTTGAGTAGAGGCAGTACTGTATATGCCTGCATGTTTTCTGTGATTGACTGCTGTAATCCGGTGGCGTTTCTCAAGAGTGTGATGAATGAAGGGCTGATTGACAGGTTCGGGCGTCATCAGGGCAGAACCCCATCCTCCACCTTCCCCCACTTCCCTCCTGCTAGCCATGGGGTGTTTAACCAAAATTGTGCAGCGCCAGGCGGAACATGTCATTGGTGCAAACCCACGCCTCGTTAATGTTCTTCAGGATGAAGCTCTGATGGAATCCCATGATGGGGTCATCATCTGCCTAGACAAAGCATTAACACAGAGGAGACTTAGGCAGAGGCTCTCATACAACTGTGCAACACTTCATTAAGGAGTAGGGAATTAAACCCGGGTTAAAAAGTCTAATTACACTAAAACATGCAAGTTTCAAAGCATATTAGTTAGTAAAAGCTGTATTAAGGAATCACGGCAAACTAAAGGCTGATAGTCTATCACAAAATATCCACTTTTTTCCAACTAAGGACATTAATATCGTTACATAATTACGGCATATTTTAGCTGATGGCGGTGAAATCAAATATAAAAACATGACAAAATGTGGTACTAAGCAATCTGGGTCAGTTTCTCACACAAACACTGAGCCTAGTACTGAATTTAAATGATCTTCACTAATGAATCCCCACTAATCATAAAAAATCCATGACAAGGCATCACCTGTGTAATGTAATCTGGCCATATATTAGGTTATTGTGACCATGTTTTTATTCAATTCAAGTCACAAGTTTATAAAATGCTTTTTGTGCAAGATAAGCCATACGATTCGGTTGTTAACGGTTGTCATTTTTGCACACACTGTACTCAGTGGTGTTAGTCAACTAAAACTATTATTTTTTGGTTTTTTTTGTTAATTAAAATGAAAGCTGAAATCAAGTAAAAGAAATACTTAAACTTAAAAAGTTGAAGTACTAAAATTATTAAAACTAGAATAAAATAAAAAAATATATAAAAACTAATAAAAATGACAAAAGCACAACATTACTAATACTTAAACTAGAGAGAAAATATAAAAATAAAAAGTAATTCAAAACAATGATTTTATATCACTTATTTTACACCAATATTCAATCCCTATTCACTGATACATCATTTGATGCTGCATGTTTATAAATAGAAGATAAAAGCTCAATAGAAACACATCTGATCCTAAGTATTTTGAACAATGTCACATTAGTTTTTCATGTGAAGGTACTCTTTATTACAAAATAGTAGATGCACATAAAGACAGGTCAAAACAAAAGCTGATTGTTACGCGCGTTTCACACATACTCCGTTTGCAGTGCATATGAGGTATTTTTTCCATGCCCACGTTATCAGGTTAGAGCATTCACACTGAACACGGATGCTGTCTGGCAACGTGTTCCAGGAGTGTTGCGTATGCAGCATTGCAGCGTTTGTTTCTGTATCAATCTATTTTTGCTCTGCTGCATGCACTGAATTAAAGTGACAGCGCATTGTTCGTGGTAATAAATGAACATGGATTGACACTAATTACACCCTAAATGCATATAATTAAATCTACTGTGTTTCACAGTCAACACTTTGCTTTTTAGTTAGGTTTAAAGCCAGGAAAAGTGCACTTTTAGATAAACGAGGCAACACAATAAATGGCACTCGTGGAGGTAAAAAAATATACCAAAAACAAAGTTCTTTATGACTGGCAGGATTGCTTGTTATAAAGATTTAAATGCAAAAGAAAAGGCACATGAGTTGACTGTCAGTATTAGGTTTAATTTAAAATGTTAGTGATAGCTTTTAACGCAAGAAAACTGTTTCAATGTTTTGCCACTTGCTTGAGCAACTTAATATATAAAATGCATTGAATAATATGTTGTTTAGAATCATTGCATTTAAATGGGAACATCAATGAAAGATTGTATGGGTACAGTGAAAAATTATTTTCAGTAACAACATTTGGATTTGAAATCAGAATTAAGGATTAATGTTGTGTTTGTGGTATACAGCTGTGGATCAGTAGCAGACTGCAAATGCACAATGAGCCCGTGCTGCTTCTTCACTGCATACGTATTGCACACAGAATGCATTTTGCACACTGCAAAAGGAGTATGTGAGAAATAGGTCACCACACCCGAGTTTGTGCTCACTAAATTAAACATTTCTCCACTTTTAATGTTGTTGGCCACATAATGTCATTAAAGGTCACTGTCATTCATTCACACCAGGCAAACCTGCATGAACATATTCACTGTCATAGCATTCTCTGCCTATCGTTGATACACAATACTATCGTCACAACCCTAATACACTACAGCTCTGAAATGCTTATATAATCTTTGACTACGCAGTACTATGTCACATAAGGTGTAGCGAGAGGGCAATCAAGAGAGGCTTAAACCGTCCATGGCCACTCTCGATTTAAACGCCACTGGGATTAAGCTGATGTTATGCATTTCAAATGAGAAGAATGCCCTCCTAGACCTTATCACATACATATTTCTCTACAGTGTTCACCTCAAGCGCTGCTGTCATAGCATAACTGTCAGAGGTCAAAATTAAATGTAGAAAATACTTACTTTTAGTTGACCTACTACCATACTCATTATGCAGCTATCAGGGGTGGGCTGATGGTCTTGTGCTGTGATGCTGTGAGCTATTTTTGTGAAGGGCAGGCTCTGAAGAAAAAAAAATAACAAAAAGTAATGTATATAATTACTGTTTAAACCGAAAGATACATACGGTAATTAAACATCTGATCAATATTTAAATGGGGATGCACAATATATGGTCAATTTGAGAGATTTTTCAATTTATTTATTTATTGGATTGATAGTGGGGAAACTTCCAACCTCTGTTTTCAAAAATGAAATAGAGGAAATAAACCCATAAGGGTGAGTAACTAATGACAAAATTTTCATTTTTGGGTGAACTATCCCTTTAAATCAACCTTCAACTCTAACAAAACACACACAAATACGTACGGAAAGCTTTTCGACAATGGCTGCTTTTCCCTGGAATTGCTGACCCTCCCACGTAAGGCATGATGCATCAATCTAGGACAAGAAAAAAAAGAGCATTTAGTTGAGCTAAATCAGCCAAAATGTAGACAGCAAAGCAGTACTATGGTCAGTCTTTTTATGAATACATATTAAATCACATATATAAATACTCAACAACTATTCCTCAATATAAGTATTGTTTAACATATGTTGCTGAAAATATAGGTTTATGTATGAGGACTTTAGGCTCTTTTTAAAGGTCCAGTATAGAACCACATTTCTGGCCTGAAAAGACTCCTCTCCTGAACACACGACAAAACTTGTTTGTTACTGGGCATCTAGCGTCACTCTGCAAGACATAAACCAAGTGACGCTTTAAACACTAATATGATTGCAAGGCAGAGAGAGTAAAACATCTCTACTTGAGGTCTCTCTCAGCTAAGGGACTAGTCAAGAGAGAACTATCCTGAAGAAAAGAGCTTAATACAATACTCACATATATTGATCCAAGTTGAGTCCTGTCTGTGTCAAACAGGTGATAGTAATGTTGCACAAAGCTGGATCCTATTTGTTCCCAAATCGGCTTGTCTCCCATTCTGATTCACCCTGCTACAGGCACTGGTGGAGACAGAATAAATGACTCAATGTATACGACAGACTGAGGGTTGACAACAACAAGACAGAAAAAAAAAACAGAAACTTTAATCTACATTTAAAGGTGCACTGGCTTTTATTTGTGCCAACAGTACCAGTGATCTTGGACCTCATATTGATACCTAACAACCTGGGTTTATATACAATTGGTCACTATCATTCGTACTGTGTTTGCTACGCTGTTGGGTTTGTTAAGATGTACTTTTGTTTATACTTTGCTAAGGGCATTGCATACTGATTAAAAGGAATATGTGAAGTAAACGTTTTATTAGCAACGTGTCAATTGCATAATATCGGTGATGCCAACATGGCGGAGCCCATAAGGAATCAACCCACTCCATGTGGTAACAACTTCTCATAGGAGAACTGATTAACTAACTAATTCGGTGTCACCTTTTTAGCTTTTCTGGCACTAAAGAGACCTTATATAGCCACACCTCTTTTCAGTGCTGAGCTTGTTGTCTTCTGTCTTCCAGATTGTATTTCCATGGCATGAAGGCAAGATCTTACAAATTTATGAATGAACCACTCATTTTAAAATCTTCCCAGTCTACTATCATTTGTCATGACATCCGCTTAGAATATTACAATGCTTATGACTTTTGTTAACTCTACAATAAGTAAATCCACCTCACTAGCTAATTACTAGAGCCCGACCGATTTATCATCCGATATGAGCCTGTCACAGATATATCTGCATCAGCGTATATGCCACCGATATGAACATTTTTTTTACAGAACATAAAAGATAAAATGCTTGTAAATAGTGTAGGCTAATTAGCCTACTTAGTTTGTCCAGCAGAGCACGCTCCATTGTTTGCTACTGGCGACCCAGGTCACTGTAGTGACACCAGTGTTGCCAAGTCTGCAGTTTTCCTGTGGAATTGGGCTACTTTAACACTGTTGCCGTGGATTGTTTTTCCATGTCCGCGGGTTGAAGCGACCCCAATAACGTGAAATTTAACCCCTGAAAAGCAAATTGCATCAGGGGAACCCTGCCAAAAAACGTGTTCTGTTGGATGGTGATTTAATGCTACACTCTCACAGAATCCAGTCATAAAAATGGAATTTACTGTATAATGTGGAACTTCACAGAAATTCGTGTGTCCAAACTGTACTATAATATATACATAAAGAATATCGGCTGATATATCGATATCAGACATTTTTTTACTCCCTAATATAGGTATCGGCCCCCAAAAACCCATATCGGTCAGGCTCTAATAATTACTCTTCAACCGTGATGCTATAGAGCTACCGAAAAAACAGAAGTTCAAAGACAAAATTCTAAAGAGGTCTGCATGCTAGTTTCTCTGACACAAAAGCTACATATCAGCTTTATTTTAGGGGAAAAAAAATTTAAACATAGATCCCAACAATAATCAAACAACAAAATGAAAAAGCCAAACAGATCAAAGATGATAATTATAACAATAACTATAAGTAATAATAATTGTTCTAATTCTATGCGAATAGAAAACTATAACGATAATGACACAAAGGAATTATATTATTGGAATCATGAACATACTAACATTGAAAGCCAATCAGAATGCACCATTCTTAATCCTATTCTCTATTCTTTTCAATTTGGAATGATTTTAAAACAATAGTCTTTATTGTTATAATTATTGTCCTTGGTGTGAACGGACCTTTATAAACTTCTTTCGGTTTAGAAGCTCATGGAATTTAACACACTGCTGCTCCACCCTTTTAAAAACCCACGGATTTGTCAGCAACTTTGACTGGTTAATATATCATGTGATTGGGCCATGATCCTCTGGAGTTTTTCAAACTTTCAGTTTCTCTAATATCTATCGGTTTCCAGTGACATCTTACAAGTACAGTTCTGGAATACAACGTGTCTTTAGTTAATATGAGCAGTTGATGACAACTCCCTATAATTACACTTTCTCGCATACAGTAGTCGGCTAATTGTATGAATGACAATAACTACACTAACCAAACTAGTTCAAATTAGAACATTAATGACTGACATAAAAGCATTCGGCTGGCCATTCTAAAGAGGATTTTAGAGACTCTTGGCACTAGTTGGTTGCTAGCAAGTACTAACTTCATTTACAAATGAAGATATATCTGCATCAGCGTATATGCTGCTTCATTTACATATCGTCAGTGACGATATGAAGGCGTCCAAATTGTATTTAAAATAATTTCCGTCAAACTACAGCCACTATTTGATTAAGAATGCTACTAACCATTAAAAGTAGCCATGCTATGGTTATTAGCTGGCTTTCAATGGCCTCGCTGTAGACTGATTCATTTTAGCTTTAGCCGTAGACGTGCTAACACTTGCCTGTCTGTCTACGAGCTCACCGGCTAAATCTTGATGCGAAAAAGTTGTGTTTTACGTTGAAGTGGACGTTGCCTTTTGAATATCGACTCGGAGTTTGAATAGTAACGATCGACGGTCAACTTGGACCAAACGCACCCTCGTTCCGCTCTAAAAATACCCCAGAGCCATATGAGCTGAACGCAGGACCCTCGCGCGGCCCGTACACGCTCCTGTCCTATAGGCGTGTCCTATTAGCTAGCGCTTCAGATCATTCTTGGCAAAAAGCTCCAGTGCTACTTTGCATAAAGTAGTTATAAAGTAGTTATGTGCAGCGTAAATACAACGTTAACTGTTATAAATCATAGCTGACCAGCATCTTACCTCCGTGAGCCCAAAACCGAATCCCCGGTTCCAGTTATGGCGATTCCAGCGCGCCGAGAACAGAAGTTGAGCGGCCTCTTCAGTTTGCGCATGCGCAAAGCGCTTACACACTGCTTTAAATTTTGGTTCTTGACAGCCACTCAACAGATTCTCAGTGTAAACATAGTTGTTGATGTATTGCCTTCCAAATCTAGAACTAGTGCTTCGAGCAGCAGGTGAATCCAAGAATAGTTGACTGTAAATACGTTTTGTCCCTTAGGAACCATATTTGTGCAGTTTCTCTTCTATTTACAATTCTCTTAGAATTACATGTACAGAAAATGTCAGTTATTCAATTTAAATGTTGCATGTACAAGGTGGAAAATTGAGCTCTTGTTAATAATAAATTACATTCATTTGTTACAAATCAACAAAATAAAACTGACAAGCAAATACATATAAATGTACCATTTATTGACAATAAAAACAACTATTAAGTAACCTGTAGTGGACAATACAAATTAATATGGTTTTGTTGATGTAGACGTAAAAGGGTCAATATAAGACACGACAGTTTATTTTTAATGAAAAGCAAAAAATAATATGTTAAAGCAGCAAGAAGAGACATGAGGCTATTTAAATAATTTTTAAATTATTTAATTGTTGTGTCAAATTTGATATGTGATTTATCTAATTACATAACAATATGCAAACTATTAAAGTATTAAGGTATTTCTATACCCTAGTGCTTTGCTTGGTTTATATATGTAGTGTGCTATAAAAATATCGGAAATGTGCTTGACATCAAAGGTCATGCCCTTTTTACATTAGCCACAGAGAAACGCTGTAGCACAGCCTCCGTGTTAAAAGCTTGAGCACTCCTTTGTCTGAAAAGCTACACTGAGATTCCAGTCCAGAGTTTCAGAATCCAGTGAGGGATCGATAGTCTTGAAGACAGTCCTGAGGTGCTCTGCATCCACTTCCCTACATTGATGATATACAAAACAGGACAAAACTATGACAATACTATTATCAAAATCTAAACAGGATCAGTTAAATGTGGCTTTTACTTGGACATCTTTAATAACATTTTGTAAACAGTGGGTGGATGATGATCTCTTACCCTTTGCCTTCTAGTTGCATTCTCAGCTCGCTGATGTACTGGAGTCTCTCAGCAGTAGCTTGTTTTTTAACTAGACTCAGGAATTCTTTGTGTCGTCCATCTGTGTCCTGGAGTGGGAATGCGCACAAAACATGATGTTCTAATATATTTATATATGCAGTGCTGTTTAAAAGTTTGGGATATTTGTTGTTGTTGTTGTTGAAGAAATTAACCATTTTAATCAAAAGTGACAATACCAGTACATTTACAAAAGATTTATATTTTAAATAAATTCTGGTCTTTGAACTTTATAATAAGCAAAAAATATTATCAAAATAATGTATCATGATTTAAAAAAAGAAAAGAAAAGAAAATCATGTGATCATGTGACACTGAAGACTGATGGCTGATGAAATTCAGTTTATTCAGCTTTGCCATGAAAGGACAAAAAAATAAGTTTTACATTTATATAAATATGTATAGTTTTCAAATAGAAATAGTTATTTTAAATTAGAATCATATTTCCAATATTATTGTTTTTAATGTATGTTCAAACTAATAAATGCAGCTTTGGTGAACATAAGAGACTTTTCAAAAACATTCAAATATCTTATAAACCCAAGCCTTTAAATGGTAGTGTATACATTCAACTTAAATTAGGTTATAGCCAAAAATTTCAAACTGACCTCTGTATAAAGTGTCTGATAAGCAATGCGCACTCCATTACTCTTCAGCTCTGTCTGAGCCACCGCCAACAGCTCCTCTATGTCTTGATCTGCCTTCAGAGGGAAAGCCTTCTTCAATGCATCACTGAAAATTAGAACACATCATTTAATAATAATAATAATCACATGACAATCATACATTTTCAACTGAGGGATTCTGAGTTTTTGCTCACCTAAATTCTAAGACAGTTAGTGATTTGCATTGTGTTGTGTCACTTTGAATTAAAACCTTGAGCAAGTGAGACAGCAGCTGAGTCTGTCCATGGTAGATACTCTCATTAACCTGCCACAAAATTACAGTCAGCAATATTATATATATATATCCAAATAAACATTTGATATTTTGGGGGGCAGCTGAAAAACCTGCTTTAATTGAACTTAATTGTTCAGCAGTGCTATGGAGATTTACACAAATTATTATTTAGATTAAGCGCAAACCTTCCCAATCAAGATGTCATTAAAAAGGCAAATGAGATCATCTTCAAGATTGTTCTGAATGCTTTCCATCAAGCTGTAAGCCCACTCTCCTGCCTTATCCTTATAATGTTCCACAAGATAGCTGTGAAGAAACATCTGCAGATCTCTGGAGTCATCACACTCCATTGAAGAAAAATGTGTGGAGAAATACAGCATTAAATACTATAACTAGTGACTGTTTAAACAAATCAAGAGAGGATATTGGTATGCCATACATACCTTTGCATTCTCTGCGTTTTTTTCCCTCCAGATGTCTTTAGTAACTCTGACTACATCTGCTTTCTTGAGCTTAAGATTCTTAAATTTCCCCTCATACTGTAGATAAATGGGGATGTCACTGGATGTGCACTGTGAAAACAACTTTACTTCAGCCTAGCAAAGCTGGTGTAGTTCGTTTATAGCCTATGTTTAGCATCTTATTTTTTATTTCTTTTTATATGTAGGCTAAATAGATAAAAATAGATAAAAATCATAAACTTCTTTCGTCAAAGAGATTATTTTCTGCTACTATTTTCTGAACTTTCACTTTCACTTTCAATATTTCACTTTCAATAATCCAAAAGCCAAAGGAAAAATCCTATTGGGTTTTTACTGAGAGAACCAGGGTAATACTAACTTCCATGCTGGCCAACAAAAATACGTCATCACTGCAGTGCTCTATTGCTATTTTTGATGTTAAGAACACTTTCAAGACCAGTGAAGAACTCATTTTGGCCATTCATCTGCTGCAGCAAGATCTTCAGCCTCTTTTGGCTGGATTGACTTTCAAAGAGTTCTTTACACCGCTCACTGCCTCCTAGTATGTCTACAACACATACTACATAAGATTATCTCAAACATAAGCTTAACTGCACTATATAAAGAGCAGATATGACAGCTTATGCCTGGACAATTCAGATACTGTTACCTGAACATTGTTCCCAGTTTGGTCTGGGAGTTGTAACAATGTGTTTGTTATCAGAGCCATGTTGCACCACAGACTGATTGGAGTGTAACACAGCAGGTGCTGACTGTTGATTAGAATAATGTTTAGTAATCAGATGAGTTTACGATTACTCATTTATCATTATAGACCTCTTTAAAGTCTGTTTCTCTGCTCAAGTACCTGACAATGAACCTCAAGCAGTGTGTCATACTCAGACTTTAACTGGTCAAAGTCTGTCTGTAAGGTTTCCAGCTAAAACATGGACAGACATCACATTAAATATTACAATCAATTACATATCATTATTTCACGCTCAATGTTTAAGAGTTACTCTTTTGGGTGTTTGATTTATTTAATGCATTCTTACTGAACAGAATTATTCAATATAAAAAATAAAAAAAACATTGACCCCAAACTTTTGAATTGTAGTGTAGTAGATAAATAATACATATGTTTTTCTCCATACCTTTATTAAAGTCTCCTCATGCATGTGATTCAGGTTATCCCAGTCTCTTCGTGGGACCACATCACTGTATTCGGCTTGTAGGCGGTTAAGCTCAACTTGGACTTTGGTAAGGTCCTCTCTACACACCTGCAAAGCCATTTTCACCACCACAGGATCCTCAGATTCGTCCTCTGAGAGGAACAAGCAAAGTTTCTGTCAAATCACCTCCTCGCTACTCAACCGACTGCTGCAACTCACTCCTGGCAATCAAACCTCTGTAAAAAGCTCCAGCCTAGCTAATATTCATCATCTTCAAAACAAATCCTGCCTGGCTGTATTTAACTACTTTTGATGAGGTCCACACTGATTTCTTTGCTCTGTCCAGTCATCATCAGCAGAAAAAAACCCTCTCTATGAATGCTTTGGTTGTTATTGTCCCCACTCTAGCTATAACATGACTGCTGCACTACTGGATTTTTAAATGGAAATAACATTTATTAAAATTATATTTCTTATTGTGGTATTGTAATTTCAGGTAAGAAAAAATAATACACACATAACTGAAATGCAGGACACTGCTTGCGTCTTGAAGGAAGAGTGACAAAGCTCTTAATTTTTTAAGACAGGTGGTCACCCTACCACTGGCTCCTTATACTCAGACTAGGGGTGACCCCGAATAGTCGACCATTCGATGCTTCGATAGGAGGAGCCCGATTCGACACCCAATCTCACAGTCGAATATTCGCGGGGTGTTATGATCATGCCATTTTGGAAATATGGGGGTGCTCAAATCTTTGATTTCACATAAAACTACCAGTTTTCTCCCAATAAGTTAATATACTGCCAAATAAAATAATGCTGTAAATATGAATCTGAAAAGAAAGAAGCTTCAAATTTACATTTACATTTATTCATTTAGCTGACGCTTTTATCCAAAGCGACTTACAATTGCTATATATGTCAGAGGTCGCACGCCTCTGGAGCAACTAGGGGGTGTCTTGCTCAGGGACACATTGGTGTCTCACAGTGGATTCGAACCCGGGTTTCTCACACCAAAGGCATGTGTTTTATCCACTGTGCCACCTCCACCCCGTAATAATAATTTTATAATAAATATTTTAACATGCATGAATTAATCCAACCACCCCTATAGATTTAAGTTTCACTTTCCATAATCCGTGACGGACAGAGGAGCATCTTGGCGGCAGGGATTTAAATCTTTATCAAGACTCAAATTGACACAGGCTGAAAGACTGGATTTTTTTTTTATTAGGTAGGGTACAACGTACCGATTTCAAAACATTTCAGCCAGTTTATACACTCACCTAAAGGATTATTAGGAACACCTGTTCAATTTCTCATTAATGCAATTATCTAATCAACCAATCACATGGCAGTTGCTTCAATGCATTTAGGGGTGTGGTCCTGGTCAAGACAATCTCCTGAACTCCAAACTGAATGTCAGAATGGGAAAGAAAGGTGATTTAAGCAATTTTGAGCGTGGCATGGTTGTTGGTGCCAGACGGGCCGGTCTGAGTATTTCACAATCTGCTCAGTTGCTGGGATTTTCACGCACAACCATTTCTAGGGTTTACAAAGAATGGTGTGAAAAGGGAAAAACATCCAGTATGCGGCAGTCCTGTGGGCGAAAATGCCTTGTTGATGCTAGAGGTCAGAGGAGAATGGGCCGACTGATTCAAGCTGATAGAAGAGCAACTTTGACTGAAATAACCACTCGTTACAACCGAGGTATGCAGCAAAGCATTTGTGAAGCCACAACACGCACAACCTTGAAGCGGATGGGCTACAACAGCAGAAGACCCCACCGGGTACCACTCATCTCTACTACAAACAGGAAAAAGAGGCTACAATTTGCACGAGCTCACCAAAATTGGACGGTTGAAGACTGGAAAAATGTTGCCTGGTCTGATGAGTCTCGATTTCTGTTGAGACATTCAGATGGTAGAGTCAGAATTTGGCGTAAACAGAATGAGAACATGGATCCATCATGCCTTGTTACCACTGTGCAGGCTGGTGGTGGTGGTGTAATGGTGTGGGGGATGTTTTCTTGGCACACTTTAGGCCCCTTAGTGCCAATTGGGCATCGGTTAAATGCCACGGCCTACCTGAGCATTGTTTCTGACCATGTCCATCCCTTTATGACCACCATGTACCCATCCTCTGATGGTTACTTCCAGCAGGATAATGCACCATGTCACAAAGCTCGAATCATTTCAAATTGGTTTCTTGAACATGACAATGAGTTCACAGTACTAAAATGGCCCCCACAGTCACCAGATCTCAACCCAATAGAGCATCTTTGGGATGTGGTGGAACGGGAGCTTCGTGCCCTGGATGTGCATCCCACAAATCTCCATCAACTGCAAGATGCTATCCTATCAATATGGGCCAACATTTCTAAAGAATGCTTTCAGCACCTTGTTGAATCAATGCTACGTAGAATTAAGGCAGTTCTGAAGGCGAAAGGGGGTCAAACACTTTATTTACTTATACATGTACTTTTTAAAATTAAGTTTAACCAGGTAATAGTATAGATCTATCCGTAAATCAGGTAACGTTATCAGATATTTCTAATACTATCAAATATGAATGTCTATAATTAAATCAGCAGGTTTATAACTTACTTTTATAAACTTTGACCTAGAGATCCCGTTAGTAATGTGTCGCTGTGATCCTCTGCTAACGGAAAGACAGACACTTTGAACTTCAAACAGTGGGTCAAACAGTGACAACAGATACTTCATCCAAATTATTATGTTTACAGTTGTCACACCTCAGGCCTATAAACAACATTAGTAATACATAATAAATAAAATAATAAAGAAATGGCAATGCTTGACAAACAATTTACTTTATACTTATACGTTTACTTTAAATATGTGATCCTGGGCCACAAAACCAGTCTTAAGTCGCTGGGGTATATTTGTAGCAATAACCAAAAATACACTGTATGGATCAAAATGATCGATTTTTCTTTTATGTCAAAAATTATTAGGACATTAAGTAAAGATCATGTTAAATTAAGATATTTTGTAAATTTCCTACCATAAATAAATTAAAACTTAATTTTTGATTAGTAACATGCATTGCTAAGAACTTCATTTGGACAACTTTAAAGGCGATTTTCTCAATATTTAGATTTTTTTGCACCCTCAGATTCCAGATTTTCAAGATAGTTGTATCTCGGCCAAATATTGTCCTATCATAACAAATACATCAATGGAAAGCGTATTTATTCAGCTTTCAGATGATGTATAAATCTCAATTTCGAAAAATTGACACTTATGACTGGTTTTATGGTCAGGGTCACATATATATTGATATATTTACAGTGTTCTAACGTTACTGACTGCCGCTGGATGGTTTGGATTAGGCAGTCATTTCTAGTCTAGTCTAACGTTACTTAGTAAGCAACATTAACGATTCTAAAATTGTCTTATATCTTGCCTTTCAGAGTGTAACAACGGTGGCAGCTGTAGTTCTTTCAGCGACATTTGAACGAATAAACAGCTTGATAATAATCCACAGCAAATTTATCAGCGAACTGGACAACTGAAGCTTCAGCAGCGTGGCATTGTTGTTGTTTGAGAGGTGGTTGCTATGATACCGATGGACCATAGAAAAGACCTTCCGTTCATAGGCGCCCACAGCGTGCCTGTATGAAGAATAACGTGACTTGTCGTCTAAAACCTTATGTATCGCATTAAATTCGCTTGTATGTGTTAATATATAAATACGCTATTTGGTAAATATTTAAAATGTTTAATGCGCTGCTATGACATAACATTTCTGTGTTTTTTCCATCACGGCAGTAAAGGCTAGTGCGACTGTGTTACACCACAGTGTCTTGTTTTTCTAAACCCGTCTGTTTTTTAGACTGAAGAGTGCTTAACTTGTTGAACAAAATGTGTTATTAGGGTTAAATGTGACCTTGCTTTTGAATTCAACGCACTTGTTTTTAACCGTAAACTTATATTAGAAGTAAAAAAACGTCCTAAAATGTTTTTGTTTTTTTTAAGTAAAGGACAAAAACAACAACCGCGTTTAATGATTCAACGCTTTATTTTAATAGTTTAACACGGAAAACAATTAGTACTACTATTTAGATTGAGTTCAAGAAGTAAACTACTGCTTCAAAGACCAACAGTTCAGGATTACATGATGTCTGTTACATAAAAAGCTGAAATACATGGCTTATAATATAGCAAACATGTAATTAAATTGATTTCCATCATAACGCATTTGAATAAATTACAGCCACTGATTCGAGATGCAAAAAACACGGTTTACTTTAAATCTAAATCAAGTATATTCGTGCTCAAACTATAGAATTAGGGGTTGCGTTAAAAACTACAAATCCCAGACTGCGTTTTACAGCCCTGCTGAATTAGGTATGGGTCATGTAGTTGATGTCAGCAGTGTGCACTGCGCAGGGCTTTGTGTTCAACTACAGTACCCACACGTCCCTGTTATCCGGGGGATATCTCACCGCTGCCCTCTCTCTCCTCAGTCTAGCGCTCTCTCCTTTTTAGCGGATTGGCACAACAGGGTAGGATTACTAGAAGGAATACAAAAACATAAGCAAAAATGGCAGAGCTTGGAGCGGGGAGCCTGCTAACAGGAGAGCCTGCTTTTAATTATCAAGAGCATGAGCTAAACGAGCGTTTGAAGCGGCTGTACCCGGCCGTGAATGAGGAAGAGACCCCCTTACCCCGATCTTGGAGCCCCAAGGATAAGTACAGCTACATCGGGCTCTCACAGAATAATCTGCGGGTGCATTACAAAGGTATACAGATGTGACACACGCTGAACTGTCAACCCATAGGCCTTGACAATCCCGGCTGGTTCGCTGCACTCAAATATGGGCAATCTCCCCGATCTAGTTTGAGCTGCTTTTTTCCGTCCCTGTTGCTTTGTTGCATAGAAGGAAAGAGGAATGTCCAAATGGGTTGACATTTAGCAAAACATCATGTCAGAATTCGGCTAGCGAGAGTAGCTTGGGGCATAAACACGGACACCTACCTTTTACCTATTGCCATGGCAAGAACATCAAGTGTTATTGATTTGCCAAGCTTATGGTTTGAACTCCCTTTCGGTGAATTACTCGAGGCTGGTGCTAGCTAGCCACGACAGGGCAATAAGGACAGCTAAGCAGCTACACCATTGCAATGAATTGCAAATGCTTGTTAATTTACTCCGCATTGCATAAGTGTGCTTTGTTATCCGCTATCGGATGATTTATGTAAGGACGCCCTCCTCATCACAACGAAACAAATGTTTTTGGTGCGTATTTGAGGTATTTGACGCACGAACATGTGCGTATTTTTTGTGTTGACGAACGATATCGAATGATTCGAATCCGAACGAATCTTTTCGATGCGCCGAATTCGCCATAATAATGAATTCGAATTCCACAACACTAGCTGTTTAAACAGTTGTGGCGTTTCGAATGACCCAGTCGCCTCAGAGGGGGGAGGGGGGGTCTGTGAATTTACCCATTGCAGATGTACTTTTTTTGTTTAACAACTATGTACATGCTTCTAGAGGGTACATAATAAAGCAGTCTATTTTAAGAACTATCACTAAGCACAGTTTATAAGCATTTAGTGGGTATGTTTTGAAAATATTCTTTCAGGCCAACTAGTATCTATTTTTAATTTTACTAGTACTTCTTTTTTGAGCACAAATGAGTAATCCAACAGTGACTGCTGTCTTTTTAATTTCATTGGACATACATTAGACTACTCATCATTCCAGTAGTGACCTGTATCTGTTTAATTAGTCTAGTACTTGTATATTATTTACAAAAACTTATTCATTTGCCACTAGTCACTATCCCAGTAGTGCCAAATAACTTAGGCCTATATCGTTCCTGGCAATAAGTTACACATTTTTGCCATTGAATTCTATGGAAATCTGAGGTTCACATATCAACTATTCATTCCCCACTAGTACTAGTATGTATTGTAATTGTTGCTGGTGTCTATTCCAGTTTACCAGTAATAATTCATTAAGTGCTATTACTTATTCTTCAGTTAGTTTGAACGATATAGTTGCTAGTATACAGCTAACTGAATTGATACTAATTTGCATTTACTAAACACAACAAGTGTGCGTTACAAGTAAGCCCACTTATATGATATTTAATTGAACTATAAAGTGGCTTTCTTGGCTAGCCATTAAAACTAAATTAGTGATATTCCATGTCATAATAACAAAGAGCTCTTTTGTTGTAGCATCTACGTGGATGATTAGGTTTGTAAAAAGGCTTTGTGTTGTTTGAAATGTTACTGACATGTACCCTGGTTATATTTAGTTTAGGCACAAATGCTGTTATAAAGAGCCTAATTCTAATTCGATGATGTGTGTCTGTGGGCCTGTTGTGCAATACTTCAGGATTGTTACCATTTGACGGTCACTGGTGTGTAGACTATAGCCATTCGTTTTCTTACATGTTGTGTGTTCCGTTTGACAGCTGTTTGTGTCAATGCTCAGGCCCAGTGGGAAGGTTATCCTTATAGTTTAGTTCATCCCCTTTGACACATCAATGAACACCGCTGCATTATTTTGGTAATGTACACTGCTTTGTGTCTGTGGAAAATTGTACCTCATTGGCAACTATCTCCTTTCAGGCTATGGGTTTGTTTACCACTTCATATGGTGGCGGATGTTAGCCAAGAATTAGATTTTTAAGAGTCAGATAATATTGATATACTCATATTGATTTCCTTCCTTGTTGTTAAGGATCTTTGTTTCTTTTTGTTCTGTCAGCCCGACTATTTTGGTCAGTTTATCCTCAAAGCAGAGCAGGATTGCAGTGATTAGATTAGGATCAAACAAAGGCTTGTTACTATAATCTAGAGTCATTATATACATCTTGTAGCAGTATATTTAAAGCAGCTCCAGTTAATAAATGATTTAACCTGCAGTCTATTAGCCTTCAGTGCTATTTTGGCCAGTGTACCAGATTCTGTTTCTGTGGATTGAATTTTAGGTAACACCATGTTTCTGTCAAGTAAAGACACTAGATATATGCTGTCAAATAGTGTGATGAAAATCTGTGCAATGTTTATGCCATGTTATATTGTATTAACCTACATAGCTCTCCATCTTTATTTAGGAAGCATGTAAAAAATAGTCAAGCCTTTGCATGATGAAACAAGGGGAAAAGACACCAGAGGCTCATTTTCTAGCTTTGTTCCCAGTGTGGACCTCATTTTACTCATCGTCACACTGACAAGGACGTGAGCCCGTTAATGGAGAGAGGGAATGTGACTTTTGTAGCACTACACCCATGCAGATATCACACCACCTCCTGTGAGAAGATTAATGATAAAGATAAATAGATACAGATAGATAAGCATAGCATGGATTGCTTCTTTGTGATTTGGAGGGCTGCTGTCCATTTTCTGTGTAGGCTGTTGGACGGTATTTCCTTTAAGCTCATTGTAATGTTTGCCTATAGAGGGCTTTTGCCTGTCTGAGGAGCCAATCATGCATGTTCAGTCGGTGCGGTGACATCACCAGATTGTGTTCGTTTGCCCCAGTGTCTCTGTGAAGCTGTGAAACCCTGTTTGCTAACACTAGCACAACACTCCCAATCTTCTCTCCCTGTGTCTTTGTTCTCTCATATTGTAGATTTTTTTTTTTGCCTGCTTAGCTGATGTTATTATGGGTGCCAGCTGTAGCCTTGTACAGCTCTCTGTTTCGCTTAGATGTTTCGACAGAGAAACCCTTAACTATGAAAACGAGTTTTACCAGATAGTAGTGCAATTTTGTGGTGCTGATTGATTTTGTGTGTTTATATGAGAGAGTGTATGAATGTCATTCCAACATTCAGTTTTTCTTTTTTTCTTTTTATATAATAGAAATTAATTGCAATTTCAGTCATATTTCACACCAGATCAAAAAGTAAATTAAGAAATTGCATTTAGTAGGGATGCAATGATAACATTTTTTCCGATCCGATCCAGAAAATTATCGGCCGATTCCGATCCGATACAAGCGCAGTAAAAAAAAAAAAAAAAACTCAATGTAGAATTTCTATACTTCTGTGTGTTGACCTGATCATCACTCTTTTGTGTGTTAAACACAATCTACTAAATATAGACAACTTTATTTTAATGAAAAATAACAAATGAAAAAATATATAATCATAATCTATGACAAAAAATACTATTATAAACTAGGTTAGTGGATAATTTAGCAGCAAAAGTTATTCTAGAAAAATCATGAGTGCACAATTTGATAAAATCTAAACATTTAGTGAAATAACATTATTTAGTGGGGAACAAACAAAAGTGAATGTGTAGGACTAAATCTGCTCTTTGTATTGTTGTAAAATACATTCATGAACACAATTAAATGTATTTATATAGAAATATAAACTATAAAATTAAAAGACAGTTCTTTTAAATGTATAGCACAGTAATGAAGGTAGCAACAGATAGGAGTCTCATCAATCATATTTGCCTCCATTACTGTACATTAGGGTATTAATAGCCTTATTAATAATTAATGTCCTAGTCATAGGACAGAACAAGAAATCTATAAATAATCTTTCATTGCGCAAAAGTATTATAATACGAAAATCACCAATACAGAGCGACACAAAGCGCTTATGCACATCCCGTGTTCAGAATGATGCTCTTGAAGCAACACGGAGTCACAGCGCGCTGCGCTCCGCATAGAGAAGTTCAAAGCACAAAGGAAAGAGCTATCGAAGTGTAGTTTATTAAATCTGTGTGATAGTTTATTGAGCCTTTTCTTTTAACAATTTTAAATTTCAGTTACTGTGCACTAGGGATGGGTACCGAAACTCGGTATTAAATCGGTCTCGGGGCTAAATTATGAAAGACCGGAGTATCGATAAGCTCTGACGTTATCGGTACTTCTGTCCGTATTGGAGAAATTAAGAAAACACACATACATTTATTGTTGCTCTCTCTCTCTCTCTCTCTCTCTCTCTCTCTCTCTATATATATATATATATATATGTCGCCAGCTGTTTTTATGTGCAATAATATTCAAACATTTGTCTATGATGCATTTTTGCTATGCACAATTCAGAAGCCAGATCGCGCTCACGCGGAGGAGCTTCAGCACACGCAACATGAAAGTCCTGTTTAATTATGATAGAAGAGAGAACCAACTATTCAAACATCTGCTCACACTTTAGGCATGTGGCTGTTATATTAAGCTAAGTATTTTATTTTATTTTTTCGATTTTGGCTTCCAAGGATTATAGCCGCATTTCTTCTAGCACAACTCCCTTCCCTTCATAGCGGCGCGGATTCGTTCCTCCGAACCAAAACTTAACATCTGAATCAGCTCAATCAGTGATTGTTATAAAATGCCGTCTTTACTGTTGCTACATTGCAGGACATATTTGATAGTAAAACGTTGAAAGTACAATCTTTTGTAACTATTACTTACCTGAACATTAATATTAGTAGACCTTCAAGGAAAAATTAAAGCACTGTTTATTTCATTTCGTTTGTGTGTTTGTTTTATTGTATTTGTCAGTTTGTTTTACTTTGTTTCTTTGTTCATATTCTTACAGTATCTTATCTTATGTATATAAAACACTAAAAATACCTGCACACTGGTGCATTTACAAATTGATGAAGTGCAGGCATTTTTAGTGTTTTATATACATAAGATAAGATACTGTAAGAATATGAACAAAGAAACAAAGTAAAACAAAAAGTACCGATAAGAATACTGTTAAAGTACCGGATCGATAAGCAGTATCGGTAAGAGTAGTAATACCGTTAAAACCTTAACGATACCCATCCCTACCGTGCACTCTTGGAGAGAGTTTCATCGTCTTGACTGCTGTAACCGAACGCGACAAGCAGTTTGATTACTGAATGCAGGATGACAGACAGCTACAGCAGATAGAAGAGTTTATGTGAACTTGAATTTAACGGCTTGAATATTCATCTGTACCTCACATTAAACTATGGAATGGCTTCAGAACACTTGGACTTTGGCTTTATGATGCTTTATAATGCTTTTGTTCTTTTGTGACAATATTACAGAATAGTATACGCCAGAGGTCTTCAACCCTGCTCTTGGGGACCCAGTCTCCTGGAAAGTTTATTTCCAACCGGCTTCAGCACACCTGCTTGCAATTTTCAAGCAGTCTTGAGGAGCTTGATTGGCCGCTTCAGGTGTGTTTGATAAGGGTTGTAGGCTGTAGCTAAACTCTTCAGGATAGTGGGTCCCCAGGAACAGGGTTGAAGACCTCTGGTATACGCACAATATCAGATTTGGATCGGTCTTGTCTGACCGATACTCGATCCGGCAGAAATGCCAGTATTGGAGCCGATACCGATACGGAGTATAGGATCGATGCATCTCTAGTAATAAAATAAAGTTTGTTTGCAATGTTTTTTTGTTTGGTTTTTTTTTTTTAATTTTTCATCACATCATGATGATATTTAACAATTGTAAGTAAAGGAAATTATAATTAGAAAAGGCTTGACGCATTTTGACATTATTTTCATGACAATTAAAGTTGCTATAAAAAAGAAGTAGCAATAATCTTTTTTCCATATTTTACAGTACATTTTTTGCGATTTGTTTTACGTTTGCCCAAGAAATTAATGATCAGTCTATAATTTTAATGGTACGTTTATTTGAACAGTGAGAGACAGAATAACAACAAATCCAGAATTCAGAAATACGCATTTCAAAAAAGCAGTAAATTGCTTTGCATGTTAATGAAATAAGTATTTGATCCCCTATCAATCAGCAACATTTATGGCTCCCAGGTGTCTTTTATACAGGTAAGGAGCTGAGCTATAAAAGACACCTGTCCACAGAAGCAATCAATCAATCAGATTCCAAACTCTCCACCATGGCCAAGACCAAAGAGCTGTCCAAGGACGTCAGGGACAAGATTGTAGACCTACACAAGGCTGGAATGGGCTACAAGACCATCGCCAAGCAAGTAGGTTAGAAGGTGACAACAGTTGGTGCGATTATTCGCAAATGAAAGAAACACAAAATAACTGTCAATCTCCCTCGGTCTGGGGCTCCATGCAAGATCTCACCTCGTGGAGTTTCGATGATCATGAGAACGGTGAGGAATCAGCCCAGAACTACACGGGAGGATCTTGTCAATGATCTCAAGGCAGCTGGGACTATAGTCACCAAGAAAACAATTGGTAACACACTACGCCGTGAAGGACTGAAATCCTGCAGCGCCCACAAGGTCCCCCTGCTCAAGAAAGCACATGTACAGGCCCGTTTAAAGCTTGCCAATGATTCAGAGAAGAACTGGGTGAAAGTGTTGTGGTCAGATGAGACCAAAATCGAGCTCTTTGGCATCAACTCAACTCACCGTGTTTGAAGGAGGAGGAATGCTGCCTATGACCGTCACCGTCAAACGTGGAGGTGGAAACATTATGCTTTGGGGGGTGTTTTTCTGCTAAGGGGACAGGACAACTGCACTGCATCAAAGTGACGATGGACGGGGCCATGTACAGTCAGGGCCAGGGCACTGAAAATGGGTCGTGGATGGGTATTCCAGCATGACAATGACCCAAAACACACGGCCAAGGGAACAAAGGAGTGGGCTCAAGAAGAAGCACTCCTGGAGTGGGCTAGCCAGTCTCCAGACCTTAATCCCATAGAAAATCTGTGGAGGGAGCTGAAGGTTCGAGTTGCCAAACGTCAGCCTCAAAACCTTAATGACTCGGAGAGGGTCTGCAAAGAGGAGTGGGACAAAATCCCTCCTGAGATGTGTCCAAACCTGGTGGCCAACTACAAAAAACGTCTGACCTCTGTGATTGCCAACAATGTTTTTTGCCACCAAGTACTAAGTCATGTTTTGCAAAGGGGTCAAATACTCATTTCACTCATTAAAATTAAAAATCAATTTATAACATTTTTGAAATGTGTTTTTCTGGATTTTTTTTTGTTATTCTGCCATTAAAATTATAGACTGATCATTTCTTTGTCAGTGGGCAAACGTACAAAATCAGCAGGGGATCAAATAATTTTTTTCCCCACTGTACATCCGAGTGAAATGGATTTTCAAAGGCGGAAAAGAAGAAATGTATTGTTGGGACTTGGTTGTATCCATTGGTTGTTGTGGAGCCAGATCAGTTTAATGAGCATGTAGTCGATTGTAAGAAAGAGGCAGGGATTGAGCAGACTAAATGGAGACGAAAGCAGACGAACTGCTGATCCATTTGAAAACAGGTGATGGAGATTTATTAATAATCACAGAACCGGCTTTACTGACGAGATGCGCATGACAATCGCATGCGATATATCGTGCAACCCTATCGTGCATTCAAAGGAGTAATTAAATGTACTTGCACCTCAGCTTTTATGCTTTTTTGATGTGAGATTCATGTAAAAAAAAAAAAAAAACTAAACATTCTTGTAATTCGCTTCAACCTTTTTGACTTTATTAATGATTATTTTAAGTTCAAGTGGTGTGTGCGTAAGGAACTGGATGCAAGAAAAGTACAGCTCTTTCTAAAGCACACAGTGCCATCAGTTAAAAACTAAGTGTCAGAATCGATTCAAGAGAGAATTGCGATTCTAAAACTAAGAATCCACGAATCTATTTATAGAGACAGCCCTAGGTCACATTGTGCGCAAGAGCTATTTTAAACAAAATATTTTATCTTATGGGTTTCAGTCTTTGGGACAGATTTACTAACAGCTTGCACCAGCGCAAACTATCTTTTGGTGTTAAAATAGTACTGTCAGGATTAACTAAAGACACGCAGTGAAGAATTAGCCCTGAAAAGGCATGGACAGAGTTACTTTTGCAACTCACATTATTGAATATGCATTTGTAGGAGTTTCTCTTTCGATCTGTAAATTTATGGGAAGAGAGAATTTAAATGAATCACGCAGTGCAATTTACTAACGTTTGCGCTCATCAAATTATTGGTATTTAAGGTGCAGCAGACCTATGATTATGCACTGCAGAGGAGGACTTTGTATGAAAGTCATTTGTGTTTTGTGCATTAAACATGTTTGGCAGAGAAATAGAGGGAGGGACAGACAGACAAGCAACTAAAGAAGGAGAGAATCACTCAGGGTCCTCTTGCTCTTCTGTGCTCCTAGAATGGTGTGGTCATGGCATGATGTATAAATAGATTGAGTGTGTGAGCAAGGGGCGGAGACGAGCATGCACACGTATGAGCATTTATAGTGTGTGTGTTGAGAGACTTGGGGATTTGCACATACAGGGTCGTCTGCCTTTACTCTGGCTGTATGAGCTGTGGATATAAATAGATTTTGTGCGTGTTCTTGATTATGAATGCTTGTCTGGGTTTGGCAGACAACCCTATTGTGACTTCCTAGCAGAACTTGGAAAGCTAAAAATAAGTGATTAATATTATTAAAGTTATCAGAGATGGTGATAATGAAGAATACATTTGCTTGGTACACCCTTTTTTTTTTTCAAAACACATACACTGTGACCGGGTCCTGCAGTTAAACTTCACCTGAGGGTTATTTTACAGTGCTGGGGCACATAAACACCAAGATATGGCGAAATGTCCATATACGTGCACACGGTCGAGTTAAACATGAGACTCTGGAAGTGCAGTGAAGTTGAATGAATGATTGGCTCAGGAGGAAGGCCTTTCCTCGCAGAATCTAATACTGTGTGTCCATTAATGCTGGCAGGTGTTACAACCTGCAGGAAACTGGATTAGGAGATTGGAGCACATTGCTATGGTACACGGAGGCTTAGATGACAATGACACTCACCAACTTCCTTTCTCACACTTGTATTGAGAAGAATTGAAGCTATATCATGTATTGGAGGTTAACTTTAAAGACAACATTAAATGGGACTCAATTTCAATTAGACTTGTTGAGTGAAGGTAGGCTATAATCATGAAAGTGGTCTTGCCAGATGGACCTTTGTATTTGAAGGGGCGGAGCTAAACAAAGGGCTTGATGATATCAGCAGAGGACTAAAGTCGTTTTAGACGATGTTAAAAAAAATAAAAATTCTCTAAAGTAGGCACTGATTAATCATTTACGTTAAGATTACAAAAGTCTCTTAAAAAGTAAACAATCATGTTTTTATGTTGACTTTTATAGAACTTGGAATTTTTAAAGGTGCGGTATATAATTGCTAAAATCTAACCTCACTAAATGGAAATGCAAAAATTATTCCTTCCAAACTGGTTTCCCAAACACTCCTCATCTACAAACACACTGTAGACAGGGAGTGTGCTCACAAACAGGTAGTCCCACCACAAACCCGTGCTATTGGTTGAGCCGAAAGTTGACATGTCAAGTTGACCACTCAAATAAATAGAGCAATGTTTTATTGCCACTGTTTACACTCTTTGGGAATACAGCCTCAGCTTAATTATAGATGTCTCTGCGCATCAAAATGGGTTAGGAGAGAGTATTTCAACATTAAAAATATTATTTAAATTATTTCTCTCAAAAAGGAAAATTCTGACATTATTTATTCACCGTCATCCAAACCTGAATGACTTTTTCTCCACAGCAGAACACAGAAGACATTTTGAAGCATTTTTGTAACCAAACAGTTTTTGTAACCTTTAACTTCCATTGTATTGACAGTAGAAATTTCTCAAACTGTGTTATTTTATATTCGGCAGAAGAAAGAAATTCACACAGGTTTAAAACAACATAAGGGTGGGTGAATTATGACTGAATTGCAATTTTGAGGTGGACTAACACTGTTTTTCTTTGCTGCTTTTGAAAGCAGTAGAACCTGTCTCATGTTGGTGATGGTCTGGAGAACTGTGAGAATGAGAGTTAGAAGGAAGCACTGTATAGTTGGTTTTGGGTTCACCTGACCCCTATTGGACATGTTTCTTGTAGGTTGTTTACATAAGCATTTAAAAGCAGTTAGAGCCTGTTGTCGTCAACCTTCATGACCTATCCTTAGCTGTGTATGTGCCCTCAAAAATTTCTCTGAACCTTGTTGTTATTTAGGTGGACAGTCATCTTTACCAGAGGGTGTATTTAGTCAGTGACTCATTTCCCTCAATGTTTCCGTCTTTCTTCAGGCCACGGAAAAAACCACAAAGATGCAGCATCTGTACGGGCCACCCATCCTATCCCTGCTGCTTGTGGCATCTACTACTTTGAGGTGAAGATCGTAAGCAAAGGAAGGGATGGGTAAGTGCAAACAGCTTCTGGTTGGTGGCATTTCTACACAGTGTTTTACTGAGATATGTATATCATTTGGAAACTTGCGTCACTGATAAAATTTGAAGTCAAGAAGTGTCTGATTTATTCATCTGTTTTACATATAGTGGGGTTCAAAATCCTGAGAGCACATTGAAAATCTTGGGACTTTGAAAAAAAAAATAACAAAGATACAATGAATGAGTAATATTTAATATTCTGCACTGTTTCTAGATCACCTAGTAAATTTGCTTGAGTGCAGCTATCAATAAAGCAAAATGACAAACTTAAAATAATGTAAAGCATTCTCACAGCGTCAGAATGGTAATTGCTGTGAAACACTGACCTTGCGTCATGCTTGAGTCACTAGTTGGTAAGTATTTAGGCCCTTTCGCACCGCAGGAACCTTTTCATAGTACCCAAACTAATTGTGGAACTACTCACTTTTTGGCGTGTTCGCACCACGGGAACTCGGAACTGTTTTAGTTCCCGGAATTGCGTTTGGAGGAACTAAATTAGCTCCTACTTCAGAGTAGGGTCTAAAACAGTTCCATAGGAACTATATGGTGACGTAACTGTACGCTGATTGGCTAAACGCGTACGAAAACGCCGTGATTTAAAACGCCGTGTAAACATTCCATGTCCATTATTGTGAAACCCGCCAGACACAACAAAAACACAGCTCCGATCACAGCGTCCTCCATCCTCCTGTTGTTAACGTCGTTGTTCTTTGTTTACGTTGTTGAAATGATGTTGCTGTCGGCCGGCTTACGTCACTTCCTAGTACCCACTGTCGGTGCGAATGCAACCCTTTAAATGGTACTGGGAAATAGTTCGCGCAAAATCATCCCAGTACTTTAGTACTGTAGCGGTGCGAAAGGGGCTTTTGTCATGCCTTCAGTTTGAAGATGTCATTGTCCAAAAATAAATGGAAAATTGTTCCACCCTTTCCTGTCACCACTTTGCAGTATGATTACTAAATATATTCCTGCTCGATTACTCATGTTCTTCTAGGCCATCTAACTGAAACTTACAGGTCGTGCCTAAAACTGTTGAAAAGTGCCGAGTCATCCTTTAGTCACTGTGGTCCCAGCCTGTGAAACTCTCTCTCAGACTCACTTAGCACTTTTAAAAAGTATCCCAAAATACCTTATACTCAGTTCAGTCACCAATTTAATTATTTCAGTTCAATGAATTTGATTGTGCTCTTATTGCAGTCACATTTACTATTATTTGGTGAATTTTAATGGGCAAAATTTTATGTGATGGTGAAAGATTTCCCCACACAGATTTCACAACAGGTTCAAGTTGGTTTATTGTCAATAGTGTAAATCACAGCTCACACAAAAGTCAGTTCTCATTAGTTTAAAAGTGACTTCTGAGTGAACTGTGCTTTAGACATCGCTACACTATTGACGATAGATCCTGGACCCTTTTTTGCCCACAAAACTTTGCAGAAATCAGAAGCATAATGTATGGTTTAATACAGTTTTATTGTGTATTTTATTTTTAGTAAAGCTAACATTTGTCCTCTCTCATTGGTGTTTGCAGGTACATGGGAATTGGACTGTCTGCCCAGGGGGTCAACATGAACAGACTGCCTGGTGAGTGTATGTGTGTGTTTGTGCTTGTATTTACACTGAAGGGATGAGCTGTTCACCATGGGTCTGTGGGTGACTACAGAGAGGGTGAGGTTCTGTAGCCCACAAAAAAAAGGAGATTTAAAAAGTAGCTTTATTTGGTTACTTGAGTGTGTTTAAGTAAAAAAGAAATGGTGTTTATAACCCATTTTAATTATGGCAGAACATTGGAGAATAAAGTACTTGATTTCATCCATTGGGAATGATTGGATTGTGAAAAGTGGGCGTTACATGCCAGAATGGAGCCAGGTGATTGGAGAGAGCCAAAAAGGAAAGTTGTTTAGGAAGAAGAGCTTTGAAGATTAAAAGAGAAGTTATTACATTTTGATTAAAGATTATAAAGACAGTTTTTTTTTTTCTTTGCAGTAGCATGCACTGATGAATCCTTTCATGAAAAGACCAACGCTGACTTTGCGATTCACTTTTGGTTATAGTCTTGTAGCCTAAGACCATTTGTCTTCTGCTTTTTTTCCATCTTACACTTTTTAATATCTTTCTATCACAGTAAGACAGTAATTCAGGCCAGGAACAGGCCTCAACATGTCCTGAAAAACACTAGCTGTGGGAATGACCTTGCAAATGCAGAGACATCTCGGGGTTTTTCTTTCTGTGCACCTCAATCTCAGGAAATAACTTTGTGATGTTTTTTTTTTTTTCTCTCATGAGTCCTCAAAGGAAAGGAGAGGAGACCTAGATCTCATTATTGGTTTTCCTCAATGGATTTTACCTGGCATCCAGAATGTTCTGAAATCACAAAGCCTTGTCATAATTATTCATAGCTAAAAGCTAAAATTAATCATAGAAAATCTCTTCATTCTCGCAGAGAATGCATTCACACACTAGAGGACATCATGCTGCTACTGGACCAGTTCATTTAAATGACTATCTGCAATGAAAAACGACACAATAACCAAACATAATCCAGTTTGATTGCAAAAACCAAATGAAATGTGCTTGCATTATCATAATGAAGGATGTTAAATAGAAAATGTGACTGGATATTTTGACTATAGTATGTGGAGCACACTCCTATACACAATATTTGGAATTTGAAAAATGTTTGCAGATTAAATGTACAGGTTGTACACGTGATTGATTTGATAATGCAAAGTTAATCTGAATAAATTTAAAAGTAATTTAATAGTAAGACATGCAGTTTAAATCAAAATTTGTTGATAAATTAAACACTGAATTGAACAGGTGGTGTGAATAAAGCCGGGCTTACACTGTGCGATTTTTAAAAGTCTTTTGCGATTGTTGCTTGTCACACTGTACGAACATGATCCCCATGTCAGACTGTAGGATCTCAGTTGTCTTAATGTCAGACTGTACGACAGTCAAGACGCGATAAAAACGGACGTACTCAAGAAGACTTGTCCGGAGTTTTACGTCATCAATACGTGACCCGCGTTCTCTCGCTATAATGGTAGCTAGTAAACAACAGCAACGTGTAGCGTTAGTTTTATTAATTACATGCCTTGATGTTAAAAAAAAAAACAAAAAACGAAAAAGACGACGTGTGTGGAGCAAGTCATGGCTGGGCAAAAGAGGACTTTATGGACTTCCAGTTCTACAGAGCGAACTTGAGGTAATTTTGTTATTCGAGTTTAAACATCCTGCCCCTTAATAAATAAACTTTAAGTAAACTTTACCTTGTACATGTATTGTTTTTACAAATAATGAATGGTTTGAAGTTGTCGCGCTAATTGCGTCATCAAGTTCAGTGCTCCTATTGGTTCTTGGTTTGACAGTCGTCGTAGAAGATGTCACACTGCAGGAAAGTGTCTGAAATCTTCTGACACTGCCAGAATTTAATCGGAGGAAAAAATTGATCGCAACGGCCATTAATCGGCTGTCGGTGAACATGTCAAACCAGCGATCTAGACAACCGATTTTAGCCTAGGATTATAGGAATCTTTTAGGATTTTCAAAATTTGTCTCAGACGAACAAATCGTGGCCAAAATCGCACAGTGTGAGCCGGGCTTATGGTAAGTTGACACTAATATTTACTATGTAAATAGACAATAATGAATTTAGTAACCTGTTTCGAAGGATATTCAAATACATTCATCTTATTGTAGAAACAAACATGTTAGCTCTCTCTTTTATCTGTAAAAAGTCAAGCAGTCTTCAGTGTAACATGATCCTTCAGAAATGTTGAAAACAGTTGTGCTGATTAACATGTTTTGTGGAACCGTCATGCTTTTTTTTTTCAGGATTCTTTGATAAAAAACATCAATTTATTTGAAATAGAAATTGACCCCAGACTCAATGTTTATTAGATGAGAGCATAAAAGAAAGGCCTATATGCAGAAATAGAGAGAGCAGTTTTGGGCAGGCTTGGGTTCATGTCACTCTCCTGTGACCTCTCTGACCAATCAAGTGACTTTTTCGATTGCTTGTTAGCTTCTATACTGTGCCTGAGGCCTTTGAAACGCTTCGGAGCAATCCAACCAATTCGGCATGTGTATGCTGACTACAACTTATGTGTTTATTGACCCCTGTGCTCTCTCCATGAACCACTCTTTGTCTCAGAATGCTTTGGAATATAGTGCAATGTAGACAAACGCATGTTGGGTGGCCAATGTCTTTTCGGGTGTGTTTAGTGCCTACAGCCAACAGCATGATATTCTCTGGTTGTATGTGCTTCCTTGACTAGAGCTGGGATGCTGTAATATGTTAGGTTCAGGTTGCTGGATTAGTGCTAGAGTTTATATTGGCAAATTAATGTTTCTTTTAGGTCTGACGTTACATTTTTGGTATTTTGTAATTGTGTGTTATAGAACAAAGCTGGATTATTGGAAATAATTAGATGTTAAAGCATATTTTTTCCAAAGTAATTTAATATAGTACATAAGTAATAAAATATAATATAATTCATAATATAATGTACATAATAAGTATAAATATTACAAATAAATATAACAATATTGTTATAAAATAAATGTAAACATAATATTAATTGAACATTTTATCACAATTGTATGTGTTTTATACGTGTTTTATACGTTCTATTGCCCTACACCTAAACCTACCCCTTACAGGAAACTTTGTGCATTTTTACTTTCTCAAGTATTTTTACTTTCTCAAAACTCATTCTGTATGATTTATAAGCTTTTGTACCCACAGGGACCTCAATTTAGGTCCTCACCGTGACACGATTCCCCATGAGTCTGTGTGTATTCAGGTTTAAGTCCCCACCAGGATATATAAACCTGTACACACACACACATATATCTAAATAACATTGTTAGTTTCTAATGTCTTTAATCTCTGTTTTTTTCCTCTTTAATTCACTTGCTTTTTGCAATTAACTAACTATCCCATGATTCCAAAACAAAACACTTATATCAGTTGAAGTCACTGTAGTTTCTTATGAGAATGTATGGTGCATTGGCACAGTGTATATGTGCATGTGTGGGTATGTGTGCAATTTGAGTTTAATGGTTTTACGTGCCCCGCTGACCTCTGTGTCTCTGATCCCATACTGGAGTTCTGCCCATTCCATTAGCATGAAGGGAATACTGAGCTCTGCTTTAGGAGTAATATCCCTGCCCGCACTGCTCTGCAGATTAATCTAATACCACACAACAAGCCCACAACAGCCACCGCTTCATTTTTTTCATTTGTTTTGCATCTGTTCAGTCTGTCATTCACAGAATGCACTTGTTTACTCCGTTTCACATAGTGACTATAAATATAATTGCTTACGCAATACCATTTTTATCATGTACTAATCATGATTGCCTGCCAGCATTCGTTTTGAGTCAGATCGGCCTGGTCAATGATGTAGACGGACTCCTCCTCTTGGTGGTTCGAGGCAGTGTGAGGTTTAATGAATTGTTCAAATGGTCTTGTAAAATTAAGCTGCCCACCGTACAAGCTTCAGGGTGGATGGAGCCTTTTAAAGGACATTTTCTTTGTTGTCATAAAAAAACCCTAACTAAATGCAGTGCTTGTTTCAGAACAGCCAAAAAGCCAACTTCTGCTCACCTGGACCATCATCAGGCGTTATTGTCAGGACCTAAGTGTGTTTTTGCTGTGGTCCACCCTTATAATTTCCCAAAGTCCTGCTGCCTATCCTGCAAGGGTCCATCACTTATTCTTTTCTGCACAATTATGGGAATGGTGCTCATAATTTATGTAAGAAGCAGTATTTTATGATGCTGTAGACCAGATGGCATATCAAATGCTGCAGGTTTAGGATCGGTACAGAGGCAGAAACAAGATTCCTTATTAGCAGGCAAAATCTGTGCCCTCCTAGATCTCTACATAATGGCAACACCATTGTTAACATCCCATGCATATTTGATTAATACATACTTTGGCTAATTTGCTTATGCTCTCAGCTTCCAATAAGAGTGTAGTAGTGTCATTGCTGTCTAAAATAGTTTAGGATGTTTATACAGAATTACACAGATTTCCCTCTAACATCACTGCAGGAAATGTAGCTTTTGAATCCAGGCGATTCCCATTTTAATTATTGTATTTCTCTCTCTCACCTCAGGTTGGGACAAGCACTCCTATGGTTACCATGGTGACGACGGACACTCCTTTTGCTCCTCAGGGACTGGCCAACCGTATGGCCCAACCTTCACAACGGGCGACGTCATTGGCTGCTGTGTGAACCTCATCAATAACACATGCTTTTACACCAAGAATGGGCACAGTTTAGGTAATAATTTAATGAAATATTATTTAAGCATAATTTTAATGCTTAAATCATTACAAATCAATTTTGAGACTCAAATTAAAGTATTTGATATTTTTCTTATGTAATCTCAGAATACATAATACTAAGCAGCTCTGATTTGTATTTTTTTTTTTCCTCCAGGTGTGGCTTTCACAGATCTCCCAGTAAGTAAAGCACACAGACCTCAAACAGTGTAATCTAAAACTCAAATGATTAAAAATAGTTTTTTAATTAAAAAAAATAAAAATCACGTCAAGGCCTCCATCAGACCTGTATCTCTGTGTTAGCTTGTACTTTTCTGCCCAACTTTGGATCTTTGTATTGCAGCAGTTCTCATGTTACGCTCCCCCTAGGATGAATTGCTTGTATTGTAGCATTCCTCATTTGTAAGTCACTCTGCGTCTGCTAAATGAATACCTTTAACAGTGGATTGATAGCGTGTTGTAGGCTTGTCATGAGCTCAAATGAGGATTTCTGCTTCTGTATGGAGCTTCAGTTAAGACCTTGCCTGTTAAGGTGTGACTGAAGGATTCCCTGTGCTGTGAATTACTGAGGGAGTATGTGTAGACCTTCTGAACAGACTCTCAGCTCTGTCTTTATGTCCCTGTCTCTCATTTCAGCCTAACCTGTACCCCACAGTAGGGCTACAGACACCAGGGGAGATAGTAGATGCTAATTTTGGCCAACAGCCTTTTGTGTTTGACATTGAGGACTACATGAGCGAATGGAGGGCCAAGATCCACAGCATGATCGCCCGCTTCCCCATCGGAGAAAGACTGGGAGACTGGCAGGCGGTTCTGCAGAAGTGAGCATCCAGTCACCTTATAATAAATTCAGCAGTCGCAAAATTAATAGAAACATCTACTTCATGTTACGCTGCTAATCAGCCCTGTTTTGTGGCTAATTTGTGATTCATAAAGTTTCTTCTCCTCGTATTAACCTTTTTCTGTTTATATCTGCAGTATGGTGTCCAGCTACCTAGTGCATCATGGGTATTGTGCCACAGCAATGGCCTTTGCCAGAGCCACAGAGACCATGATCCAAGAGGACCAAACGTCAATAAAAAACAGACAGAGTGAGTACAAAGTCAACTAGTTTAGCTAAAAATAAATGGATAATTATGTGTGATTTGAATATGTGACTGAATTAATAATTTAAACAGATCTTCTCATGTCGTTTGTGGTTTGGGAATTAGAAAATATAACCGTTATGAGGAACTTAGCGTTTTACAGAATAAGCAAAACTATTGCTTTTTTTAGATGATGGGTTATGAATATTTTATCAATTTTTCAGTTAGATTTATAGTAAAGCATCTTTGATTTAAGCTGTAATGAACACACTGTATATTTAATTTTACCATAATTGGTTATCTGACACTGGCCACAACTGAGTGAATTTAATCAATCTTGATGAAAGCAGCTTTTGAGAGATAAATGAAATGTTATGTATAATTTTGCTCACAAAGAAAGGCAGAGTATATAGGAGTATATTTTAATTCTGAAAGTTGGTATTATCATGAGTAATCAAAATTTCTGTGATCTTCTCAGATAAAAGAGCTCAATGTACAATAAAAGTATGCTGTAGCTTTGAAAACTTAAAACTTCTTCTTTGCAAAAAGAATATGTACTGAAACTAAGCTTCAAAAACTGACTCCCTCATATTTCAATCCTAATCCTTTCAGGTAATAAGTAGAAAGTACTGATTACATGGGCCTAATTCCTAAACAAAATAAGTAGAACAAAAAAAGTGTAAACTGTTCTCCTAACCTTGTGCTTTTTCTGGTGTGTGTGTAGCACCTACATCTCTGCATATTGTACCTGAATTATCCCAATAATAGAAATTAAATGCTATATTTACATTTAGTTATTTATCAGACGCTTTTATCCAAAGCAACTTACAAATGAGGACAATAGAAGCAATCAAAATCAACAAAAGAGCAACAATATGCAAGTTCTATGACAAGTCCTGCAGCCTAACGCAGTACACGTAGCAAGTGATTTATTTTTATTTATTTTTATTTTTTTTTATATATAAAGAATACAAGTATATAGAAAAAAGAAAGCTAGTGTAAGAGGGTCAGATAGATATAAAGAAGACTAATAAATACAAAGAAGACAGATAGATAAAACCGAATTAGAATAAAGAGTGCTAGAGTTAGAGGCTCAAATAAAGATGGAAGAGAGATGTTTTTAGCTGTTTCTTGAAGATGGCCCAGGACTTGGGCAGGTCATTCCACCAGATGGGAACAGTTAATGAAAAAGTCTGTGAAAGTGATGTGATTTTGTGCCTCTTTGGGATGGTACAATAATGCATCATTCACTTGCAGAACGCAAGCTAGTAGTGAATTTAGGTAAAGGGCTGCAGAGCCAGTGGTGGTTTTGTAGGCAAACATTAATGCCTTGAATTTTATGCGAGCAGCTATTGATAGCCAGTGCATATTGATAAACAGAGGTGTGACGTGCGTTCTTTTCGGCTCATTAAAGATTAATCTTGCAGCGGCATTTTGGATTAATTGTAGAGGTTTGATGGAACTGGCTGGAAGACCTGCCAAGAGAGCATTGCAATAGTCAAGTCTGGACAGAACAAGAGCTTGAACAAGGAGTTGTGAAGCATGTTTTCCGAAAGAAAGGGCCTGATCTTCCTAATGTTCTATAAAGCAAATCTGCAAGACCAGGCAGTTTTAGCAATGTGGTCTGAGAAATTCAGCTTATCATCAATTACAACTCCCAAGGTTTCTGGCTGTTTTTGAAGGAGCTGTTTCTGTCTTAGCCAGGTTGAGGTGAAGGTAAATGTCTGTTAGACAAGCTGAGATGCGAGCAGCTATCGTCTGATAATCAGGATGGAATGAGAGGAAGAGTTGAGTGTGATCAGCATAGCAGTGATATGAAAAGCCATGTTTCTGAATGACAGAACCTAGTGATGCCATGTAGACAGAGAAGAGAAGTGGTCCAAGAACTGAGCCCTGAGACAGCCCAGTAGCTAGATGTTGCGACTTGGATACCTCACCTCTCCAAGATACCTTGAAGGACCTATTTGAGAGGTAAGACTCAAACCACTGGAGTGCAGTTCCTGAGATGCCCTTTACCAATAGGGTTGACAGGAGGATCTAGTGGTTGACCATATCAAAAGCAGCGGACAGATCCAAAAAGATAAGTAATGAAGACTTGGAAGCTGCTCTTGCAAGTCTTAGGGCTTCAACAACTGAGAACAAGGCAGTATCGGTTGAATGTCCACTTCTGAAACCAGACTGGTTGCTGTCCAGGATGTTGTTCTGTGTGAGAAAGGCAGAGACTTGGTTAAACACAACTCGTCCAATTGTTTTGGCAATGAAAGGTAGAAGGGAAATCAAAACTATTTATTTATTTATTTTTTAATAGGGTGACCATACATCCTCCTTTTCCCTGACATGTTCAGGATTTCTAAATTGGCTAAAATGTCCAGGATTAAGCTTTGTTTTCCTATTGGCTTGCTCTCTACGGTCCTCAAAAAAAAAACATGGCGCTCATGTATGCGTGAGACGCTGAAATATCAGGGCAGTCAAAGTTGTGCATATAACGATGCATTGTTTTAACCGTTCTCTGTACACTGTAAATCAAAAGTTGACAACTTAAAAGTTAAAGGCAAAAAAAAAAAAAGGATGTTAGTGTCACCCTATTTTAAAGGACCCTGTTCTTAACTGTCAAGAGCTGCGTATTACTATACGTTATTATGGCAACCTGTCACAATGTGATTCAAACTTGAAGTTGTTACATATAAATGGAGCATTTAAAAACTATATTGGCAGTAAACCCTTGCATTTAAGCACCATTTATTATTTCACCTGAGAAGAGGGCATTTACATAGAAGTCTTAAAAGCACAAGAGTAATAAAACACCTGTTTAAAAGGGTCAGAGACATGGAAAATGATCATAAAACTAAATTATGAATGTTCAAAACACTTTACCAACATTGTAAGTGGACCTTAGGGAGAACTATTGAGTGATAAAAATGTATGATATGACCACTAACAAAACAAGAGCAAAACAGTGGTTTCTTCTTTGTGCTTGCAGGAATACAGAAGCTGGTATTGGCAGGACGTGTTGGAGAAGCCATTGACGCAACACAGCAGTTGTACCCCGGACTCTTAGAACACGACCCCAATTTACTCTTCATGTTGAAGTGAGTACTGTATGTCTGCCAGCCATGTGTCTTTTTGTTTGGAATGGATCAAGAGGAATTCCCTAAATCCTGAAACAAGGTGAAAAATGTGTTCTCTTTTCTGGAGATAGGTAGAGCTCAGTTGTATTTGAACTTCCAAAGCTTTCCAAAGTGCCAACGTACTCAGAAAACATGTAGCCTGAGATTAAGGCAGTCTTTAACTCTGTGTTATACATAATGAAGGTTTCTAAAGTGCCCTATGGTCATTCTGATGAGTAGGCCTCTATTTTTGTTACTTGTCTTTATATAAAAAAGAAAACACAGGTTAAAAAGAGGGTCATGGTTGCTTTGGACTGAGCTGCTTTTGATATGATTAGTCATACTATTGCATAAGGTTGAATATGAACTGCCTTTGAACTAACTTTTTAGTAACGCTTACAAGTCATACATCAGCGATTCTGTTGAATTGTGGATGTTTTTTTTATAATATTCAAGTCAAGCTTCCAAATATTTATCTTGGTTTTTGTGGGAACAATGACTTTTAAATTGCATGCAATTAGAAGATCCACCTACAAGAATAAGTGGATGCAAAAAAAAAGCTGAAGTTAACAAAATGGAAAGGTTTGCATAGCTGCTTTCACTTAAAAAAAAAAAGTTATTGAAAGTAAATGGGAAAAATGGTTAGTTTTGGTTTTTGCTCATAACGGGTGCGGCCTGTGCTGTAGCCTTATAATTTCATATTAACGCACGAAATAATCTACGTGCATGCAATGTTGAAAAAGGCGATTAAAGCTGCCTTAAAACTGTGCATGCATGTAATATATTTTATGAGTCACATTTAAGAATGTCTCTGAAATGGTTTTCCAAACTGTCCTGGAGCAGCCCAGCACTGTCTCACTCATCTAACACCCTCGATTCAACTGGTCAGTTCATTAGTAGAGACTTTAAGACCTGAAGTGGGTCAGAAAAAGGTACAGAGAGCTGAGAGAAAATACGATGCGTGTCAGATCCGCGTCACGTTAAGCAGCTGCAGCTCTTAAAGAAATAGAAGCCAAAACAACCTAATACTCAGCTGCTGTGATGTGGTAATCAAAGAACAAAAGAAAAAAAAAGAAGAGGACATCAATAACTTTTATATAGTTTTAAGGATTCATCTACATTTAGTTTAGAATTTAGTTTGATCATTTCAATTTCTGTATATTTTTGCTGAAGGGCACAGTAGAGCCCTGCGCGGGACTAACCCGCCCGCTCCCACAACCTGCGTGTTCCACTCCCTCCCGCTCCCGTGGACTTTCTCTCAGACCTTGTAAAAAATGTTGGCTACACAAATACTCAAATATTCGTTCAACTTAACATCCAGAATAGCAGGCTTTAAACATGATTGCGTTTAAATAAAATGAAGTAATGCTAAAACACATGACAAAAACATTGGGTATTTTTTATTAGCGTTATAAAACATTAACCGTTAAAACAAAAGCACAGATAGCAGCACCTCAGTTTTTAAAAGCAGCCTACTGCTTGATACATAAGCACCAAACGATTTACTAAACAAACAGTTTAAAGCTCATTGCACACCCAGTCTGAAATTTTCGCACGTTAAAAAATAAATACGACCTCACATTGTCAATCACGTTTACACACTGCCTCCGAAACTTTCGTCCGTCATAAAATTTTTTTGCATCAGGTTCGATTTCTGCGTTTTCGCATCCGTAGCATGCATTTTGATAGGATGAGGAATACGGAAAAAAAAATACGGAAAAACGCACACGAAAATTTCGGACTCTTTGCAGACTCTCTTTCGGAGGTACAAAACGAATAAACAAGACAAATAAAATTATAATAGGTCATTTTTGTACAACCTTTTTTTCCCTCTACTGCGACACTTCGTATTGTGTTGTAAAGGTTAAACGAATAGTATCCTGACAAGACGAATAAAAATAAAGGAATACAATTTTTGTACATATTTATTTTCTTTGTGACACTTTTTTTCCCTACTGTGTTGACAGCAAAATGTTAAACGAATTTTGTGTCTTAAGACTATTGCTGTCAATAAAAGACTCTTGACAAGACGAATAAACTAACAAATACAACTTTGTGCAGACTAGGCCGACACATTTATTTCTCTCTTTCTTTCAGTAGAGGAAATTTAAATGTGTGATTCTGGAAACGAGATCTAAATTTAGCGGGAACGGTCGGGTCGGGAAGAAAATTATTCAAAGCGGACAGCGGGTGAACTAAGAGTGAATGTATCGTGGGAGCGGGTGGGTGCGGGATATAACCTCGCGGAAGCAGGACTTTAAAAACAGTCCCGCCCAGACCTCTACCCCGCGAGATTTGCGTTGGGTCCCGCGGGAGCCCAAACCCAATGCAGCCCTCTAGGGCACAGATAGGCCTAAATATATCATTTATTATAATGGGTTTATGTGAAGATTGTTTTAAGTTCACTTAAATTAGAAGTTATTTTTTAAAACTCTTAATAAATGTTCAAATTGATAGCTCTCAATTATACTGTAATGTTGAATAGTCAGTGGTTAAATATTAGGGGGAAAACAATTTTATAGAGACATCAGTATTGGTACCAGTGATACTGGCCTTCAGTCATAAAAAGATGCCATTAAACAAATATTAAAAATATACTTTTTGTTGCTTGTACATTCATTTGAAGATTTAATGTTAAATTATTGCAATATAAAAGTACATTTAAAAACTTTAATGTTAGGTGGGATTAATCATGATTAATCTCAGGGGAAAAAAGTGTGATTTAATTAGTTAATTTTTTTAATTGATTGACAGCACTATATATATATATATATATATATATATATATATATATATATATATATATATATATATATATATATACATTTGAAATAAATGCTGTTCTATTGAATATTCAAAAAATGCAATGTATTCCAAAAAGCAATGCATCACTTTCTACAAAAATATGAAGCAGCAGCTGTTTCAACATTGATAAAAGATAGGAAATGTTTATTTTTCAGCAGAAAAGAATGATACAAAATTCTTTCTGTTGGATGAAGACTGTAGTAATGGCTGCTGAAAATTCAGCTTTGCCATCACAGGAATAAATTACATTTTAGAATATAATAAAATACAAGTTAAGACATTTTAATTTGTAATAATATTTTACAATTTCACTGTTTATACTGTATTTTATTAAATGAATTAAGCCTTGGTGATCATAAGAGACTCTTTTTAAAAACTTTAAAAAAAAAAATCTTACCAACCCCCAATTTCTGAACAGTATTGTTCAAAATCTCTGTTAATGGACAAACCAGTAAAGTATTATGAATTATTCCTCATGTTGAGTGATTACCGACAACTATGTTCTTTGTTTCATTAAAAATAAAATAAAATATAAGCATAAAAAATAAGTTAGTGTTAGTCTTCTAGTCTTAGGCCTAAAGGGATAGTTCATGCAAAAATGAAAATGCTGTTGTCATTTACTCAAGTTTTTTTTTTTTCCAAACCTGTATGAGTTTCTTTCTTCTGCTGAACACAAAAGATATTTGGAAAAATGTGTGTAACCAAACAGTTAATGGTCCTCATTGTCTCCCATAGTATTTTTTCCATTCTATGGATTATCAACTGTTTGGTTACCCGTATTCCTCTAAATATATTCTTTTATGTGAGTAAACACCCTCAGAATTTTCATTTTTGTGTGAACTATCCCTTTAGTAATTCTTTGTCATGCATTAAAAGCATGATATCCCTGATCTTTGGTCCTCAAGCAAATTGCATTCAGACAATCAGTGCAAGCACTACAGAGATGTTAAACTTCTCTTTGGGGACAATTGCTATTATGTTTGCTTGGCTGGAATTTTGTTTTGACATAAAGATAAAACAGATTTTTTATATAAAGCCTTGCATGGAGGTGCATGCTTGCTATTATTTAATTGCACGGTTGGATGTCATCAAATGCTTTGGGAATAGTGCCAGGATGTGTGGGAAGCAAGCAGTGAGAGCTGACTCCTCTCTCTCTCTCTCTCTCTCTCTCTCTCTCTCTCTCTCTCTCTCTCTCGGTGATGGATAACAGTTGACAAGCAGACAGTTTAAGGGATTGCAGAACCGACAGTGTCAGTCAGTAGGCAAAATGGATAACAGAAACCTGGTTGACAGACATTTGAATTGATTGGCAGGTCTGAAGTGAGTGTGTATTTGTGTGTGAGATCTCACTGGTATAAAAGTGATTTTTGCTGCTCTCCCTTAGGTGTCGGCAGTTTGTGGAGATGGTGAATGGTACAGATAGTGAGGTACGGTGCTTTAGTGTCCGCTCTCCTAAATCACAGGACAGCTATTCCGGCTCCCCCAACCTGAGCCCGCGGCACGGAACCACCAACGCTCACTTGCACAACACAGGTGACAGACACACTCCACACTAACATCTTCAGTGTTACTTAAAAATTGAGCACTTTGTGATTTAATGTATTTGGCTGAATCATAAAAACTCTTTGTTTCATCCCAGAATCTAAAGAAAATAAGAAATAGTATTTTGCATAAGGAAAACAAATTGAAATTGTGACATTATTTGCATGAAATTTAAACCAATTTTCTCTCCTAAATTCTCATTAACATAATTCTCTCTCCCTAAAAAAACAAAAACAAATTCATGAATAAATTATCATGAATAAAAACATCTATTTATTACATCAGTACAGCAATTCAGTCCAACAAATCCCATGTTGTGTATTTCCAATTGCACTTTATACATTTTCTTAATTATCGATCTAAATTAATTTATGCTTAAGATTTATTAAGTTTTTTCACATTATAGTATTAAGGACTTTTTTGCATTATATTTAATAATGTTACATTGCAAATATTTGTAATGCTAAATGTAATTGGTAACACTTTATTTTAAGATCCAGTTCTCACTATTAACTAGTTGCTTATTAGTATGCATATTACTAGCATATTAGCTGTTTATTAGTACTTATTAGGCACATATTAATGCCTTATTCTGCATGACCATGTTCTAGATCCCTTAACCTTACTAAACTTAACAACTGCCTTATTAACTATTAATAAGCAGCAAATTAGGAGTTTGAGGGAAAACACTTAGTAATTAGCGAATGTGTTCCCTAATCTAAAGTGTTTGCATATTATTATTATTATTATTATTATTATTATTATTATTATTATTATTATTATTCGTTTTTATTTAATTTAAGGTCACATATGACCTTGATGTTTATTAATGTCTACAGTGTTTCTGTTAAGTTGTCTTGAACAAGCCCACAAAGAATCTGTATAAAAAAAAAATTCTTCCAAAAAGTGTAGGGTAGAAATCTGTGCAATTAGAAGCAGTTAATCATTAATTCCTTCTTTTTTTTTATTATTACAATCAATTTATTAAATTATTTGTATTTATTACATTTAGCTCAACAAATACCACCATGATGTGTATTTACACTTGCACTTTATACATCTTTTTAATTGCAAATCTAATTTAAATCATATTTATTCATTTATTTCTTAGCTGAGCTAACTAATCTAATTGGTAGCTGAAAGCATTCATCAAATTAGCCCAAATATTTATTAAACTAAAATGCAAGGGATGAAGGATGTTTAGACCTAGAACAGTTGTTCAAATTCAGAATTACGTGGACTTAGATTCCGAGTGGGTCTCATCATGAGTAACATCTTCAAGAGAACAGATGTGGAGCAGATGGTTTCTTGAATCACTTGTTTCACCTTTACTGCAGTTGGGTGGATTATGTAATTTACAATTGAAGTGATGCCCTTTCATTCATACTGTTTCTCAAGATAGTTCTCATTATTTCTTTCTCTCCTCATGACTCAGGAGCAGACAGTCCCACATGCAGTAACGGGGTCACCCCTACTAGCAAAAATAAGAGCCACAACAAATACACAGGTGTAAGCTCCGCCTCCTCCTCTCCATCCTCCTCTCCTTCCTCCGTCAATTACTCAGAGTCCAACTCTACCGACTCCACCAAGTCCCAGCCCCACAGTGCCACCAGCAACCAGGAGACTAGGTCTGTGTTGTTGTTTGGGTTAGTAGCTGGGTTTTTTGTCTTTGAGCCAGATAGAAAAACAGAATATGTGGTCCTATGCAAGCAAGGCCAAGCATATAAAATTGAATTGTTCTCAAATGTTGTGTACTTACATTCTCGAGAGACCAGCTCTGCTGTTGACTGTGTATTTTTGTGTGTTGACAGCGATAGTGAGATGGAAATCGAGGCAGAACATTACAGCAACGGCGTGACAGAAAGCTCAACCCGCATTATGAATGGCACATACAAACACCAGGAAATCCTGCAGGCGGATGACATCGGTGTTGGCAATGGAGTAGCAGGTACAGGACATGCTCGCACACCACATATGCAGGACTTTCAACGCCATGCACAACAGGCTGTGAGAATGCCTTTTTAAAATTTTTCTCCTTGTCCCTCGTTCATTCTTCACTCTAAAGTGACTAGTTCTTTCTCTGTCCTTCTCCACCTTGAGAGCGGCTAAATTGAGCTTCTCTATATTCAGCCCATTAAATGTTTTTCTCCAAGGTTACAAAAAGAGAGAGTGATCTTTTGTAGTTGCAAAATTTTTGTAGAGTGTGCAGTTTTTTTTATAGCACCCAGTGCTCAGTGTTTTTGTTGTTGTTGTTGTTTTGCTTAGACTTGAGAAAATGGCTTACATGAATTTAAAAATTGTATTCAGACTTGTGGAGGACTTTTTAATATTTTATTATATTATATTATAAAATTGTTTTATATTATTTTGTTGTTGAATGTTATGGAGTCAGTAACGTTTTTTAAAATAAATTTAAATTTTACTTCTGCAAGGATGCATTAAATGGACATTTATAATGTTACAAAATATTTCTATTACAAAAAGGTATCACAATTTCCACAAAAATTGTTTCTTGAACACCAAATCAGCATAGAATGATTTCTGAAGGATCATGTGACACTGAAGACTGAAGTAATGCATGAAGTAATCCATAGCATGAATAAAGTACATTTTCAAATAGAAAACGATTATTTTTAATTGTAATAATATTTCACAATATTGCTGTTTTTACTGAATTTCTGATCAAAAAATGGAGAGCTTTAAGAGACTTCTTTCAAAAACATTAAAACATCTTAAACATTTGAATTATATTATGTTATATTACAATATTTGCATTCCCAATAGTTCCACTAACTTATTAAACAGTCTCAGATTAATAAAACAATTTAGGTGAGATTTCCCAGCAGTACTATATTGAAGCAATTTAACCACAATAGCTATGTGCACTATGCAATTAGAGTTGCAAACATGTCTGCTTTTGTGGTTTCAATGCAATTTATCTGCTCCTCTAGATGACAGCTGCAGCTCAAGACAGCTGTGTGGAGGAAACCAGGCGGCCACGGAGAGGATGATCCAGTTCGGCAGAGAGCTTCAGGCCCTCAGCGAGCAGCTCTGCCTCCAATACGGCAAGAACGCCACTCACAAAAAGATGCTGCAGGTAGGAGCGATGAAGGGAAAGAGGAGGGGAGGGTGTTATGGTGATATTGTGCAATGATAACACATCAGTTTGTTGTGTTTTATATTAAATATTGGTGAAGTGGTCTATTTAAACATGCAATAATATTCTGAGCATATAAACTAATCTGTTCAACTCTGCCTCTTGTTTGTTGCTGATGCAAATACACAGTTGAAGTGGAAACTTGATTAGCCCTGTGGGTAGCAGTACACTTGCATCCTTTGTGCCCACTCGCCAATGTGTTTGTTTATTTGTGTGTGTTCAGGATGCATTCAGTCTGCTGGCATACTCAGACCCCTGGAACTGCCCCGTGGGCCAGCAGTTGGACCCCATGCAAAGAGAGGCGATCTGCTCCGCTCTCAACAGTGCTATTCTGGGTAAGGCTGCTTGGCTGGCTGAGATCACACATTACTAAGTTCTATGAACATGATCGCTTATGTAGACCTTTTAATTTACATGTGGCTGCAGTAACATGAGGCCGATAAAAGAGCTTGTGATGGTCTGGTAACATGGCCATGAGTTATTATCACTCCTAAATATTTAATGGTTTTGATGGCCTTATATCTGTGATCTTTTCCTTCATTCAGAGTCTCAGAATCTGCCCAAACAGCCTCCACTCATGCTGGCTCTGGGTCAGGCCACCGAGTGCGTGCAGCTGATGGCCAGGGTTCGCTCTGGTTCCTGCTCCTTCGCCAGAGTTGACAACTTTTTGCACTAGCACCAGTCCAGACAAGAGCACCAAGGTATTTATAGTTTTAAAAATATATATATTTTTTTTTATACAGAAATTTGATTGTAAAATTCAGTTTAGTTTGTTTTAATTCGTCAAAATTATTTATTTTTTAAATTATTAGTTTTATTTGCATTTTAATTTTAATTAGAGGTAACTTTTAACATGGGAACAAAACTCATTCTGTATATAAGACACTCAACACTTTATCAGAAAATGTGAAATGTAATTGGTGGATGGTTGGATTTCTAAAGTTTAGCAACATTGAGTAAATCAGACCATGCTGCATGAATAACATTTAAAAAGTAAATTAATGTTCTCTGTAATTTTATTATTTTTATTGCACATTTACAAGTCCGATTTAGTGTATGTTCTTCTAGTGTTTGTTCATTTTACCTTTTGTTTTTACTTTTAGATTTTCTCCACTTGTTGTTTTATTTTAATTCAGTATAATTTCAGTTTTTCATTTCTTATCCACATTATTTTTAACATAAGAGCAGGTGCGGCTATTTGTAACTTGAGTGTGTAAGGCAGGGGTCATCAAACTTGAGCCTGGCGGGCCGGTGTCCTGCAGAGTTTAGCTCCAACTTGCCTCAACACACCTGCCTGGATGTTTCAAGTAAGTTATACCTAATAAGACCTTGATTAGCTGCTTCAGGTGTGTTTGATTAGGGTTGAAGCTAAACTCTGCAGGGACACCGGCCCTCCAGGACCGAACTTGGTGACCCCTGGTGTAAGGCTGCCAGGGTCATTTGCTATTTTAGCTGTACAAAAACAATGTTATGCTGCTTTATATTGTCATATTATTTTAAAAACATAACATTTGTATTCCCCTCAGGCAGTGTTCGGGACAGCTAAAAGGAGGACTTTCCAGTTGGTTGCCATGAGGAGAACACATGTTTGAATTGGTGTGTCGCTTGCCGTTTGCCAAAAGCAGCCGAGCAGAATGAATAGAAACATGAGAAGAGAGGCTTCTTTTTAATTTAGTATTATCAAATACAAATTGTGTGACACTATTTAAAGATAATTAATTATTCTGTTTATCTAGTCATTTTTATTTTAGTTTATATTTTGTCCGTTTGTTGTGCTCATCTTGAAACAAATCAACTTCCCAAATAATTTTTTTTCATGGGTGAATTCAGTGCATAGTATTTTGAGCGTACCATATCAACAATATACATAATGGTAAGTTCCTACTGAAAATTTGAGCTACGCACTCTGGTTTTTCTCAGTCAGAGCTCAGGTATTTAGACAAATGTTCTTTTGTCGTCAGAGCAGGATGTTTGCGGACACAGGTGTCGCTTCACCAGATCATACTGTGGGTTTTTAAGCAGGTCCTTTTCTATGTACAAGCCAATTCTATAGTTTTTTTTTTTAATCTGGTCAACTTTAACAGCCCCTTTGGGAATTAAATGGACGTTGCTGTTGCACATATGTGAATTAGGAGTGACTTTACTATGTTTTTGTGAGAGACGGTGAGATAATGCATGGCTCCTAGCATCTTTTAAGCTACTTTAGTATCTCAGGCACCAGCACGAGTTTCATTAGACACAATCACACAGTGACGACGCAGACTTGTCTTTGGGTCCAATGTAGATGACTTATATTTTCAACCATAGACCTTTGCCCAAAAAGAAATCTATTTTACCGATATTTTACCATCTTTATAGCAGTGGGTATCATGCAAATGTCAACCTTCACTTTTTTTAAGTTTTAAGTTAGGTATATTAAATTTAACAAGTGGTTTTCTGATTTTTGTGGCTGTACCAAATAAAAACGCAACGTTTTTGACAAAAGAGATTTAAGGTCAGTAGTTTGATTACTGAGAAGCTCCACTGAAGCTTGCAGACTAAATTCGTATACGAAGTCTGTACGTTTTATACCCATGTGAATAGTGTCACCATGTTGATAGTTCTCCTGTTAGATTAATAACTACAAACTGACACCGTTTAAACTTCTGTTGTTCGTTGTTTCATTGGCTGTTAAATACTGTTGTTCAAGTTTCTTACCATTGGATGCACTGTACTTCAATTAATGCACATGATGCATTACTGTATCTGTCTACCTCTCCTGTTCAGTAATGGAGGGACAGAGTATGAACTTGCAGCATGCAAGACAATTGACTGACCCAGCGTTCCTGCAAATGAACAGAAAAAAACAACAAAAAAAGTATTTATTTAGCACCTAGAACATCTCCTTAAATTGCAATCATCTTTGTTGCTCTAGAACTTCACCTCAACCTCATATCAGTGCAGTTGTTTTGGTTTTTCCCTCCTTTTTCTTGGCCTTTGTAAATGTGACGTTAACTGGCTCAGGCACTTAACACTTTTATTTCCCATTAGCAGCCTGTGTTTCTTTTTTCTTTCTTTTAATCTGGTCATCCATGAAGGAAGAACTATAAATCGATCCCATGTCAACCCAGCATTTTTCTTGCCAGCACGCCGCTGTGGTGTTGAATGTAGCTTAGCCGATTTTATTTCTCACATTTTTTGCTGCTGGCCATCATGAGATTGTTACATTCCCGTATCTACACCTGCTTTTGTTCATTTATACCTCATTTACTCTTAGGACAGTGCTGTCAAGCTTGTTGTATCATGACAGGCATTTAAATAAGGTATGTGTAGTGCAGGTTGACCTGGCAGAAGTCAGAGGTCACAGGGTCGCTGGAAGGTTGCAAACGTTCCTCAATAGCTAAACTAAACTTGGCCTTCCCAACTCTGGAGTTACATAATGAATATAGGCGCCAAGGCAGAGTAAAATCACAGATTACACTGTTTGGAGCCCCACCATTTGTTTTTAGCAGTGTTTATGTGTCAGTCTGATTGTGTGGGGTGGGGATTTTACACGTCCTGATCCCAAACAATCTTGTTTTACTGTTTTACTCCGCTAAATGGGTCAATCTGGTTGTTAAATGGTGGTATATTGTTGCATGGGGACATCTTGTGTAACTTTTTACTTATGTTTGAGTTACAAAGTGGCAGTTTATATAGAAGCGCTCGTACTTCTACTGACCTGTACGTTGTAGATCTTTTGTCATTGGGCGGCTTTTTAATGCCAAATATGTTTTGGAACTCATCATAATCTAACCACCTATAATGAATATTGTCGTTTTAAAATAATCCATCATAGAACTTCTTATTGGCTTTAAATAGGGACCTACGTAAATGTATGGAAGGGAAGAAAGTAGCCAAAATCTTTGTCGAGATCATCTTAGTCATGTGGTGATGTTCCTGCTTCAAAAGACAATGGAGCAGGATGAATGGAATGGAGTACAGCAAGCTGTGCACAATTTACTTCTATTATGATTTTAATTTTATTTGAGTTTTCTTTTAGCAATTGTGAAATGAGTTACCCTCTACTTAGCATGAACCTTTAAAAACCTTTAAAACAACATAAAAAAGAAAAACAATTTAAAAAATAAAAAAAGAGACATACCTATGTACTGGAAACATGATAAAGAAATATTGTACTCATTTAATTTTGACAGAATTATTTTTATTAAAATACACATCCATGAGCAAATTGTGTCTGTTTTGTATTATTTTGCTGTTCTTGTTTCTTTGTATGGAAATGAATATATTGTTCCTGCATCTTTGCAGTGCATTTTTGGCATATATACATACAATGTTCCTGCATATATAATCTATTCCTACAAAATACACATTTTATATTGAGTATACACATAAAATGTGTGTTGCTTAGGATCAGATTTGTAAATACTGTTCAGGATCTATTGCGAAAGAACTCTATTGAGATATGTGGCTTATTACACCTACATATGCATGAATTCATTTTGCAGATTGGATGCACTAAAAATGTTTGTGGGGGAAAGACGCAATTGATTAGAGAGACTTGATAGTGTCAGTATTTTATACATGCATTTGAATGTAACAGAAATATTTATTCTACGTACTGTATATTGAAAGTAATATATAGGGAAAATAAGAGAATTAATGCACATAGGTGGCTTGATGAGGGATGGTCCATCACATGCAGCAGGTCATTAGTCTTTCTCAGAAGCTGTACCTGGATGATCCTGCACCTTCAGACTTTCTCTTGACCACAAGATGGCCTGCTTTTTCTTAAGATGTCTGGATGTTGAAATAAATGGACATCACCTCTGGCCCTTCTGTGAATTATACATAATTGTGTTTATACATAATTAAGAGCATAGCTTGCCATCTTCTTAAATATGGAAAAAAGAAAAACATGGAAAAGTCACATCACGTTCCTCTTCAGAAAGCTCACTGTTGAGCACCACAGATCTGCCATCACCCACAGCATCACAAGTCAAGTGATGGTAAATCAGGTAATATAGAACAGAAACGCTTAATTTTTTGTATCTAATCAGCTATTTTATTACTTAAAGCCTGGCCGTCCTTTCACAGATGTCAGCCTGAGGTTGTATGCCGGCTTTCCACTTTACAGGTAGGCCTAATATTGGATTTACATTTACATCTCTGGATGTAGGTCATAAAAATAACAAAAACACAGCCTTAAGGATATAACTGAACTTAATGTACAACTGAGAGCATTTACGCTTTCACACCTGAAAGGATATCGGTTACCCGGATCTTCAGTGATAACATTTTGCTTGAATTGATGGGACTTTCTTGGTGTGTTTCTGTGCCTGTTCATTATGCTGTGTCAATTTACAAATGAAATCTTATGGAAATTTTGCAGGTGAGAGCCGTAACTATAGAAACAGATTTGAATTGAACCAGCTTTAGACAGCAGAGAGCGCCAATTCCCTCTATTTCACATCTCCTCAACCCATGACCGGGGTCCACTAGAGGGCCTCAGTAAACCTCCTCAAATGCCAGTTCATTGGTCTCAAACTCAATTCCTGGACGGCCGCAGCTCTGCACAGTTTAGCTCCAACCCTAATCAAACACACCTGATCCAGCTAATCAAGCTCTTCAGGATTACTAGAAACTTCCAAGCAGGTGTGATTGGAGCTGGTTGGAGCTAAACTCTGCAGAGCTGCGGCCCTCCAGGAATCGAGTTTGAGACCAATACAGTATGTCTTTAATATATGTATTATTTAAATTACTTTCAATATTTATACAATTTACCAACTAGCATGCCAAATAAATTTGCATAATATATTTAGATAAATATACTAGACATCTGCATATTATTTTGTACTTATCATGAACTCTACAAGCAGTTTACAACTTTGACAAATAAAACTGACAATTAATCTGTCCCCTCAACAGATGTCAGTGGCTCTGAACATTTCTATTGCTTAATTATGGGGTTTTGCTTATGTGTTTATTATAAAGTTAAAGGCTAGATGAGCGACTAAATTAAAGTTCTGAAGAAATGTCAGCAATATCCAGTTGCGCATGTGGAGACCATCTGTGGAATCCTGAAAACAGCTTTGGTACATAATCATTTTGTTTTCTTTCCTTTAAAAAGGAGAAAATGTAGCATGCTGAATTGTGTAATTATGATTATTTTAATGTACTAATTTTATGATTTTAATAGACATACAAGTCACAGCCTGTGTAGGGGGTCACAAAGGTTGAGAATCATTGCTCTAGTCAGAGCGATGACATCACATTGATTTCCTGCAATCTGAGATAAGGTATTGCAAATCTAATGTGTCCTTTATGTGTAATGCAATAATGCTCAATTTCTTTGTACTATGGGTGAAGTTCATCCAGCTTCAACATCTTGTTAAAAAGGAAATAACCAGGTTTTTACCATTTTCTCTGAAATTGTAAAGAACACAAACCACAGGTCCCAAAAATTCTATGCATCTATCATTTTGGTTAAATATATGAACTACAAACATTCAAAATACTAAAAGTACTATAAGACTGTAGCGACAAAATCTAGATATAAATCATACTAATCATTGCAAAATTCAAGTAAAAATTTAAATAATTTAAACAAGAAAATACATAACCTAAATAAATTTTAAATACTTTTATTATCTTGATAGAACATTTTATAATCAGCTTATAACATTCACAGTATTGTACACCTTGACCCATCTGATTATAATAAAAACACAAGCGTTGTTTGTGATACTCAAAAGAAATAGAAACCTCCTCTCCAGAATTCTAATATACATACAAAAGTACAAGAATAAGAAAAATACTTTCCATATTTTACACATATATAAAATGCTCTTTTTTATAAAAAAGGGCTCCTAGTGTACAAAAGTGTCCATCATTTCATATTTCTATTTATACATATACATTGACATACACACAAAAATAATGCTCATGTGGTATTATCGGTGCTCCGGTTGTGTGCTGTTCTATGCAGTTTACATGCCATCACTTTCTCTTTAAAATCCAGCGCTCTCCTCGTCTAGAGTGTGTCAATAAAACCTATTAAATTAAATATAGATAACAAAACAAAGTGACAGTTCACGCTTCTCCAGATGTCTCTTGCTATACATTTCAAATCACCCTCTGGTTTGTCCTCGCTGTCTGCTGTGAAAACCCAAGGCAATGAGTCACCGAGTGTCAGTTGTGCAGATGTTACATCTACATCTGTTCAAATAAACTACATTCTCTTTCAAACTCAAGGCTACGTTGATAAATGTCAGTTTTGTGCCGAAGTAACACCTCATTTGTTTTGCTGATCGAGTAAAACCAGATAATGCTGAGCAGATGAGGCTACACCTTCATGAATCACACCCATTATTTATGACACGAAATTACTTTACTTTACTGGTACCTGCTTCTAACTGAAAATGTAAAACTCAAGATATCCTTCAAAACATTTGGAATGATATAAAAAAAAAAAAAAAGAATGACCCTGGACCACAAAACCATTCATAAGGGTCAATTTCTTGAAATAAGCTTTCCATTGATGTGTGGATTGTTAGGATAGAACAATATTTGCTGAGATACAACTATTTGAAAATCTGGAATCTGAGGGTGCAAAAAAAATTAAAATCTAAATATTGAGAAAATCACCTTTAAAGTTGTCCAAATGAAGTTCTTAGTAATGCATATTACTAATCAAAAATGAAATTGATATATTTACGGCAGGAAATTAAAAAAAATATCTTCATGGAACATGATATTTACTTAATATCCTAATGATTTTTGGCATAAAAGAAAAATGGATCATTTTGACCCATACAATGTATTGTTGGCTATTGCTACAAATATACCCGTGCTACTTATGACTGGTTATGTGGTCCAGGGTCACATATATTAGTACCATCTTCATTTATTCCCAAAAATATCATGAGGGAGAATTAGCTCATCAGTACAGCTGGAAAAAGTGCAGAGATGTTTTATGCATTTCACCATCCTTTCTCCATCATGGTTTGATAGACAGCCTTTGAAGTGCAGGATGTCCCGAGGCCGGTATCTCCACAGTCTAAACAAGCGTTCACCTGGGAACTCGTTGCCTGAAAACAGCGCTAGGGTCTGTTGGACATTAGAGAAACCAATATTTGGCTCCATGACTGACAGTGTCCACCTCGGTGCCGTTTCTGTAAGATTATACTTTAAAAATAAGAGCGAACACACACATGCACACACTCACCGTGGCTAAGAAAGCCTCACAGCTTTGGCCATCAGGAGTGGACTGTGTGAAAAAGGTCCCAATGTGCAGAATTCTGGCCTTTCCAAACATGAAAGGAATTTCCTTTTTTTGCTCTTTACAGAAAAACTGAGCACACAGGAGAATGGACAGACTGAGTCAATGAGAGGTCAAGTCTTTCTGAAGTTACGCCGCACTGGTGCCAGTTAAGTATATAGATTCCTATTTATCCGGAGGGGGAGAAAACTAAAAACAAAGAGGGAAAAACGGGTTGACATCCTTCAACAAGAACAAACCAGTGCCAGAATGTTTTTTAAGCAATAAAACGCACAATTCAAAGCATTTTATCAACTCCCCTCATGTTGTTCCAAACCTGTTAAAATTTTTTCCTCTGTAGAACATAAAAGATGACATTTTGAGAAAAGTCAATGGTATCCAAACTATTGGGTTACCAAAAATCTTTAAAATATCTTCTTTTGTGTTCCACAGAAGATAGAAGGTCAAACAGGGTTGGAATAACATGTGCGTGAGTACATTTCCAAGAAGTTTTATTTTTGGATGAATAAACTTTTAATGTAACATTAGACAGAAGAGGAACGCAAAAAGAGGTTTCCATTTCCTTGCTTTTTTGACACCAGAGATAATGAATGTGAAAATTAAGCCAACTTGGTTGGGAGTTAAAATGGCTTTTATACAACAGAGTGACAGAATAGAGTAAAAATAACTTTAAATGTTTTCACATTGGGAATGATCTTAACTTTCCTATCTCGAGGCATTAAAAATGTTATTAATAAATGCTTTGAAGTGATGACTTGATTAGAAATAACACTTTAAAATCATCATGTAGAGCACATTTGGTAGACATTTTGAGTTTGAGAAACTACGATCAGCATCAGAATGAGATGAGATGAGCAAACAAGCATAATCAACATCGGATCCGGTTTAACACTTATATTTTCCTCCACCTCCTCATCTTCCATCATCATTACCATCATCGTCATCAATGCAAGAGGCATCATAAAAAGTGAGAATGAATCCAAAACAAGACACGCATCATTTACACAGAGGCGATTTGTTTGTCTCTCATGTCCTTTGAGGTGCAAGCGTTAACATCAGGCACCCCAGTAAGTAGCTAGCACACTTCTAAGTCAGTGATGAATATGGTTGATTTGTCCCAAAAAGGCGAGAGGAGTGGAGAGCCATAAGGCACTTCCATACAGTGACAGCCACATGCCCTCACACACGGGCTAGATTGTGCAACCCATGCGGCCGAGGGTCCTCAATAAATTGGGAAAGAGTGTGAATAGGTTGTTATTTGTGATAGTAATGGCTGAGAAATAATAGTTGATGATATAACAATTCCTTAATTTTCTTATAAATGTGCATAAAGGCTTCAAAACCAACTGTAGCTCACAACGTAATGAAGTTGCCATCCTCTCTCATGCTTTCTTGGCTACTGCTCGTCTTGGTGGGGCTGCCGTTGTGTGTGGGTGTGGTCAGGGAGCTTAAGGAGCTGCTACTGGGCAAGGAAACACTTTGTGGGAGGGGCCTGTGTGCAAATGCACCCGACGACAGGGCGTTAGCATGGCTGCCGTTGCCATTAGTCATACGGTGTGGCATGTACGTCGACAGGTTGTCGTTCTCGAGGATGAGGTCAGTATCATCGTCACTGTCGCCCTCAGCCACACTGTTGCTGTTGCTGTATTGGCTGGCGTTCTGTGAGGCGGGGCTGGGGGCGGAGTCATGTGAGAGGGCGGAGCCTCCCGAGCCAGCTGAACTGTTGCCAGCAGACGTTTTACTCGCACGGTGCATCGTGTTGTTTCGTTGATTGGCGGGTTTCACTGTCACGATGAGATTGTGGCTGTTAGCCACCATCATGTCGGTGACCTGGTCCAGTGATTTACCTGCCACATCGATACCGTTCACCTCAAGAATCTCGTCGTTGACACCCAGCAATCCTGTGCTCTCTGCTAAACCGCCTTTTACGAGACGGGAGATGAAGACACCGGGAACTTTCTCTACCCCTTGGGGAGTGATGCGGACGCTGACGCCGTCTCGGATGTAAAAGCCGAGGGGTTTGTTGGTGCCGTGCTTGTGCAGACGGACACGGAGATGTGTCTCGGGTAAGATGTCCACGTCTATGATAGAAGAGATCTGCCGGAAATCCTGCGGAAGGCCGATGAGCAGCGCTGGTTTGGACTTCTGCTTTGGTTGATGTAGACCAGCTAGGCCCTTTTTTCTTCTCTGAAGAGAGCCTGTTGGGAAGGGCATGGAGTCATCTACATCTGAGGAGAGAGAGACAGATAGAAACTAGTTATTTATTTATATATATATATATATATATATAGAGAGAGAGAGAGGGGGGGGGGGGGGGGGGCTGTTGTGTGTATACATGTTGAATAATTACACTGAAATAAGTCCAATATTTGCCAAGAAAAAGACTACAGAAATATTTAAACCATTGATATTACAAATATATGTGCACCAGCAATCAAAAGTTTGAAATAAATCAAGTTTATAAAACATTTTTTAAAGTCTCTTATGCTCACCAAGGCTGCATTTATTTGATAAAAAATACAGTAAAAACTATAATATTGTGAATTATTATTACAATTTAAAAGAACTGTTTTATATTTGAATATTTTAACTGATTTAATTTATTTCTGTAATGGCAAAGCTGAATTTTTATCAGCTATTACTGTAGTATTCGGTGTCACACGATCCTTCAGAAATCATTCTAATTTGCTGATTTGATGCTCAAGAAACATTTCTAACGAATATCAAAAAAATAGTTGTGCCGCTTAATATTTTTGCCAAAATTATTCTTTTTTTTTTTTCAGGATTCTTTGATGAAAAAAAAGTTTCAGTATTTAATTGAATATAAATCTTTTGTAACATTAATCTTAGTTTCTACTGTCACTTTTGATTAAATAAATGCATTCTTGCTAAAAAAAAAAAAAAAAAAAATCTTTATAACACAAAAATGAAAGGGAACAGTATTTAGACCCACCAATACATATTACATTGCAGTCTTGGAAATAAAAAAAATGATATCAACAAAAGAAAACCAGGTGCAAAACCTGAAATTGAATATAGAGAGGGAACCTCATTTTGCTTCCTAGACAACAGTTAAGGTATCCTTAAGGTTCAGCTGAACAAAACTGAGACATGCTCCTTTCATCTCCTTCCATCCAATTCCTCCTGTCGACTGGCCTCATAAAAGAAAGACTCTCCAGCTCACAACTCCAAAATTTATCCACTAAATTTAAAATGATCTACTGAATACACCGCAGTGCAGGTTTATCACTGGCATAAAATACTGTTCCCTGTTACTAAAAATGAATTCAAGGAGATACAAAGCACCTCACTATGTGAGACACCATCTGTCCTACCAGTATCACATCACCATGACCTCATTTATAAAATTGTTCCCCATAAATCAAATTTAGATTTATTATTTTCAATGTTCTCTGAAAGAATTCAATATGACATTGATTGCTGAATGTTTCTATCGAGCAATAAGGGCTGAAAACAAACAGAAGAGACCCGATATAATATAAACCGAGAGGCAGGGATGGATGGATGGATGAACAAACAAGGATTGTAATAAATCTGTCCAAGGCACTTGCAATAGGTCAAGGGTCATGAGACGGAATCAGATTAAAAGGCAGATTAATCAAAGCCTCTCTTCACAGCACATTATATTCACTGTTCAGAAGATCTAAACAAATCACAGCTGATATGTCTGACTAGAAAAAGAAAAAAAAACAAGACTTGCTTTAGCCGATGAGCAGGTAACGGAGAACAGAGAGCCCTCCTGACAGGAATCTGGTGGGAGGTAACATGCGTCAGCACGGAGAATGTTTTTGGTTATTTTTAAACTGCAGCAAGGGTTTTGTGCGTGGGTCTTTACGGAGAGGTCTTTTAGTGATTATGAGAGCACAGCCTTCTGGGAGTGGAAATAGCAGGAAGTCATCAACACCTTCCCTTCAGTCTGCTGACTAACATTAAACTATGTGCGTTTTCTGCAGTGCACACATCTAGTTCTATAGTTTAATAATAAACATTCTTGATTTTGGGGTGTTCTGAGTGGCTGCCAGTGCCAGAGCATTGTTATGCAGTTATACTAAGGTTGCTACACAGTTGCTAGGTGGTTATTTACTAGTCCAAGTCAAAAGAGCTCACTGGCAAGTCTGTATATGTGTTCATCCAAGTTGCAAATTCAATTTATGTGAAAAAAATAAATATCGCAAAAAACATTTGTGAATTAAGGTAGTGGTTAGATCCTATGTTTTCAAGAGAAGCAAATCATCACTTTCTTGGAAAACTGCTGCAAAATAGAAATGATACTAGCTTTTTGTAAAAGAACAAAAAATAAATGGTCACTTTATATTAGGAGGCCTTAACTATTATGTACTTTCATCAAAAAATAAGTACAAAGTACTTATTGTGTTCATACTGTATTGCAAAACACTTCTGCTGCTATTGAGGTGGGATACGGGTAAGGTTAGGGACAGGTTTGGTGATATGGGTAAGTTTAAGGGTGGGTTAAGGTGTAAGGGATGGGTCAACAGTGTAATTATAAATGTAATTACAGATGTAATTACATATAGGCATGGCCGCTTAGAACTTCCGTAAGTATGCACTTACATTTAAATTAATATTTTGGTACAATGCACTTATTGTGTACATACAAGCTTTTACATTGTACTTCTATTTTTTAAAATACCTATATGTAATTACATCTGTAATTACATTTATAATTACACTGTTGACCCATCCCTTACACCTTAATACGGAAGTTCTAAGCGGCCATGCATTATTATAATTTTTCTGTCTTGTTTTGTCGTGATCACGACTTAATTTTCTCGTGATCTCGACATAACGAAATTTGTTTTGTCGTTATCACGACTTAATTTTCTCGTGATCTCGACATAACAAAATTTGTTTTGTCGTTATCACGACTTAATTTTCTCGTGATCTCGACATAACAAAATTTGTTTTGTCGTTATCACGACTTAATTTTCTCGTGATCTCGACATAACGAAATTTGTTTTGTGGTTATCTGGACATAACGAAAGTTGTTGATCTCAACCTAAAAACCGTTTTCTCACGACGTAATTGTAGCTATCGTGAGAAAATCAGGGTCGCTATATTGTCTTCGACGATAAAGTTGCAGACCCGACAGCCTCCTTCTCAAGTGTCGAACACTTATGTGTAATGTGTAAGTCGTCAATCACTGACAGACACAGAGCTAAAATGTCCGAGTATGAATATGCATGACAAGTATTCTATCATGGATCAATGTAGTCGGTCACACACACAACACCTTCAATATTTGGGATGGTACTTATACCATATTTTTATTTTTATTATTTCAGTTTGAGTGAGTCCCTGATCAAAGTTAAAGCGAATACGATCATCCATGATGCTGCGATGATGCTGCTTCTAGCATTTTCTCATGCCGAATACACAGAGAAAATTAAGTCGTGATAACGACAAAACAACTTTCGTTATGTCGAGATCACGAGAAAATTAAGTCGTGATAACGACAAAACAACCTTCGTTATGTCGAGATCACGAGAAAATTAAGTCGTGATAACGACAAAACAACCTTCGTTATGTCGAGATCACGAGAAAATTAAGTCGTGATCACGAGAAAACAAGACAGAAAAATTATAATAATGCATGGCCGCTTAGAACTTCCGTACATACTAGTTAAGGACACCTAATATAAAGTGGGACCAAATAAATAAATAAATAAAAATAAAATACATAAAACAATTGTGAGGTTTATAGCTTACAGACAAATGTATACATTAAAGTCTTGAGCGAGAGTACACCTTATGTATTAATTTGAAAATGTATTTGTATGTTGGTGTTTCCATCCAGCTTTTTTATATAACATCCTAAAATATGCATAGAATGGTAGGGATGGCAGTGTTATTTTATTTATATACTATTATAGTATTTATTTTTAGTCAGATATACATATTTTCAAATAATGAAATAATTCAAATAACATTTTAATTTTAATTGTACGTAGTTTTACTTAGTAATTTGCTTTTGTCTTTTTTATTATATTTTATTTAGCTTATTTGATCTTTTATCTATCTTTTATTTGTTTCATCTAAGTTTTAGTAATTGTAGTACTTCAACTATAACATTTTATTTCAGTTCGCTAATTGTTTACATTTTTTTTTAGGTTTTTCATATTAATATTAATATTTTATTTCAGCTTTATTTCAACTAACAAAAATTATTTTCAGTAGCTTTTGTTTTAGTTTCACTTAAGAATAACAACACCGGTGAATGGAAACCTGGCTAATGATATTTCTGTCCAACATTATGGCTCAAGTTCCTTCCAGTTCCTTTTTTCATTTGCCAGGCATAAATCATAAATCTTAGAAAAGTAATAGCAAACCTATCCTCAACAAGCCACATAATCCATAGCACGAACTGTGTACAAACTTTAGCTTAATAAAAATGCAAATCTTATAGAACATCATGCATATCTCACAAATCTCCAACATCTAAAAATGCGTTTCTTAGTTCAATAGAATTTCAAACCATCTGTGCCATCTGGAAGAAAAGGCCCAGCATGAACCTGAAGAGGAGATCACATGATGGGGAAAAACAAAACAATAGAGATGCACAAACCATTGTCTGTGTTTGTATGACCTCATATTTAATCTGCATAAATGTGTAAATATTTATCCTGAGAACAGACGGTATCATCCATTGCACGTGACCGTCTATGTGTGGGTGTGCATATAAAGACTGAACGTAACTTATATAGTATGCAACACACAGCACCCCTCTCCCTGTCTCACTACATTAGTCTGGTGTCTGGACCCCTACAGAGATCAGGACAGCCTCTGTTATTAAACCTGCTCACGGGCTGGAGAGCGAGACGGGGTGCCCAGGGAGGGTGAGTGGGAGGCAGAGTGGGATCCTGGCAGACAGGCGGGTCAGAGATGGGCATAATGGGCAGGCCTGAGGCTCTACAGCAGGTCCAACATCCCTCCCAGTTAATACTAACTCCCAACCCTGCCCCCGAAATGATCATTCTGTGTTAAGACGTACACCTAAAAGTGCTAATTTCTGTGGGTGGTGCATGTACATGAGGTCCAGGAATTGTATCTCTCATAAACATTATTAATTAGTAAAATGACGTGATGTATTGCTTAGAGATCAGAAGCTAATGCATTGAGCTCTCAAGGATGATTAAGAGACACCATCCCCTTAGCAATCTCTCTCCCACACACATATTCACACAGACGAAATGTCCAAGGCTTTTGACTGTGACTAAAATGTTCATAAATACAAAAAATAAATAAATAAAAAAGAATTTATGACAATTTATATTAGACAGTCGGTACAAGCTTGTATTCATATGCAGTTTGTGTGCATCTTTCATCGTCTTGTGTGCTGCCATTAGTTATGAACACATTGAGAGTGGTGATGTCCGATTCACTAACAAATGACTCTAAAGAACCAGTTCTTTTTAATGATTGAGTCAAAATTATTACTGAAAGTCTCAAACTTGTATAGCAGTTTGAATCAGACTCGCTCAGTTAGTAAATATAGTTCAAAACCGTTTCACAACTGACCCCATTACTAAACCACAAATCATTTTTGTTCAATTAAGAATTAACCAAGAACAACTGATTATACATTACAAATGCATGCTTGTTTGCATTGAATTTGCACTGTAATAAATGACTTTTTTAAAAATATTCTAATATTTCACAAAAAATATAATACAGTAAAATAATAATTTAATAACATAATAAACAATATAATTGTATATCAAATACAATTTTTAGAAAAAATATATTCTAAAAATAAAAAAAAAACTATAGCTGAAATATAACATTGTTCATTGTTTAGTCAAGTGTAATATATTTATATGTTTAGTCCAAATGTAATGTGACATTTATACCAAAAATCAAATGGGAATTAAACCACTTCTGAACAATTATCTTTAACTGTTATTTTGTCAACTAAAATCTTAAATGTTTCATTTTAGCAGCCCTCCCTGGTCATTTTGTTTTTGTCTGCAGCTTTGATGTCTATATTTCAAGACTGAAAAACCACTTCCTCCCCTCAGTAACCCTCTCAAACAACCTTATAACCTGGAAGTAATATAACCACAATATGAGTAATCAAATGACCCCACTTATCACCAACCTGTTTCCACAGCAAACTCGCATTACCGCAATACTGTATGTATAGTTTTAGATGGGTTCAGATTGTGATGCATTTTCAGCTCTGAGTCGGGCGGTTATAACAGCATTACTGAACCATTTATCACATTATACTAGTCTGAGTGAGAAAGCAGCTAGTATTACCAATAACCAAGTGCAGTTTAGACGGGAGACAAAGACATCTCCTTCAGCTTTTCTTTCACACAATACCAGAAAAAGAGTATTTTTCTTATTTAGAATAAATCTCATGTCTAAACCATAGTGGATGGAAAGGTGCAGCAATAAACCAGAACCCAAACACCAGACTGCAGCGAAAGTTTTTCACAAGCACTGACTCACCTGAAAAATACAATAAAAACATCAAAACTCTCGCCAGGTGTCTGAGGCCTGCAGGCACAGACTGAGCAGAGCTTTGTGAACATTGCTCTCTGGATTACAAAGATACAGAGAGACTTTAGAGACTTCCTCAGGCAAAGCGCGCACAGAAACATCTGTGTTCGCCGACGAGATGCTTAGTGTCAAGATACACACTATGCCTGAAGTTCACACAGGTGTCCTAGTAAAGTAACATATCATAGGTTAATCATTTTAAATATGGACATTAAAGTATTTTCTTTTTTTGGGTCTATATTCGTTATGTTGAGTCCATTTGCATTAAACTCGGAGACTCAGACAAAATACTTTGACAGTTCGTGACAATAAACTGTATAGTAGTGATGGATAGTCATATCTTCAGCCTGTGAGATTGCCGATACACAATATTATCATGCTAATTTATTTCATTATTTGCTTACTTTGTTTTATAGCCAGAGAGTAAACCAACTCCAGGATTAGGCTAGAAGCATATTTAAATATGACTGAATTTTTATTTAATATGATAATAATTTAATAGAAACATTGTAAGTTACTAATTATAATGCTTACATTTCGTCAGTTATTCAAACTGCGGCAACAGAAAACGAGCAAAGAACATTTACATTATCAAAGAACATTATCACTGACTTCAGTCTAGCGCGAGTTTATGCACTTTAAAAAACACTCCCGTTATAATCACGAACACCAGCACTTTGTTGTTTATAATGAGAGAATTTGCGAGGGAGCAGAATTCAGTCAGCAAGCATGCACATTGAACAACAAAACGTCTCCGGTTACTGTCGTAACCTCGGTTCCTGAGAGCGGGAACGAGACATTGCAAAGATCGCGGTGAGAACTCCTCCCATTCTCATCGCGATTTTCGCAATGTAGAGTGAACGATGTGTTTCAGCGATGACTCATCTGAACGCCTCTGATTGGCCACTGTATCATAAACTCATCGGAATTGTGTGTGATTGGTTATAACGCACAACACTGTAAAAGCATGGGGAAAAAAATATAATCATATATGATATATTAAATATATCAGCCACAGGCGAAATCTCCATCGTCGATACATGGTTTCGTCTATCAGCACAACCCAATGGTGTCAATAGTACATTCATGACTTGTACAGAAAACAACACTGAGGTACTAGAACTGTTCAACAAAACCACTATTCTTCTCAAACCACTATCAGAATCATTATTTCCTCTTCAGTTCCTTGGTGAAGTATATTATTGTAGAACAGGATAGCTTATTGACTTACTGATACTACCTCCGGGCAGTGTGTTATGCTAGTATAGGAGAGCTTATTTACCCAGCGTTAACACCTAATAATGTAGTGTTATGGCAAGGCTGGACAGCTTATTGACTGCGACCCTACACTGCACATCGGTAGGTTATTAGCGGAGTCATATATCATGCTGACTGTGGAGCGAGTGTCTCTCACCAGCAGAGAATGGCTGCTGTGTGTCTGATGAGGTGCTGATTTAATATGTCACCGATGGAGTTTTGGTTCCTTGCCACTGTTGCCTTTGGCTTGCTTAGTTGGGGACACTTAATTTCTGGCAATATTGTCAACTTGATTGCACAGATGCTATTTGAACTGAACTGAGCTGGACAATGACATCACTGAATCAATGATGAACTGGAAAATTGAGTGTTTACTATTGTCCTCTTGCATTATCGACACACTATTTTCCTGTTTAAGACTGTAAAGATGCTTTGACAACGCTTAATGTTCGTTCGACATGTGTTATCCATATACAGACAAAAAATGTTATCCTTATGCAAATTTACAGCTGTCAAATGTTTAAATTATTAATCAAAGTAATGATATATCAATTAATTGAATCATGAATTAAATTCAAATTAATATATTAATTCAATATTAATATTAAATTATCTGTATGATTTAATATTAATATATTCAATGCATATATTAATTAATTGATATGCCAGTTAAATAATAAATGAATATTTAACATTATTAGTAGTAGTAGTGGTAGTATGTTCTTTTATTATTCAGCAGACAAACAAACAGATGGACAACTGTGTCTATTTATTAGAAAGAAAGAAAGAAAGAAAGATTCATTTGACAGCCCTAGTCCATTGCCAAATCTCTACAAAATGTGTTCTGGTCTTCACTGCTGTCACTCTGCCAGGATTCTGGACAATGTTGTCTCTGTCAGTCTCTCTGTAGACTGCAGGCAAGTATAAAGCACAGGTGGACAAGCTTGTCAAGATGAATAAAACAGGGCGGCAGCTGGAGAGCAGAAAGGAGGAGACACCTGATGCTGCTAGAGGAAGGCAGGTGACACTGCCACATCACAGGTGTGTTCACGTAGATCTCTATCTGGATCGTATTACCTTCATGGCCTAGTGACCGAGAAGCATCCCTTTCTGTTTGTGCTAAAAAGAAACCTACATTTAGATTTTTAAACTTTTCACTGCTCTAAATATATTTCCAAGTGCTTTTTGTACAGTGGATGAGTAGCTGCTTCATAAATAAGCTTAGAGTGCATTTTCAAGACTTTTTCTGCTATGTACAGCAAAACTACAGACTACAAAAACAGACTCAACTCACAAACCTCTACATGTACTGATGATTCTGCATTGTTCTGTTTATGAGGGCAGTGTGAGGAGGACTGTGACCTGTTAATATGGGCACTGAAATGAATATGCTCCACTCGCCAATGTGAAAAAGACTTATGTTATGACCTACTGTGAATCTCGGATGTAGGATGTTTGTCTAGTTCTGCATCTGTCCCATGTACTTCCACCTCGTCTCTCAACAGTTGTGCTTATGGATTTGTTTGGGTGTGCAGGGCTCGCAAAATCGCTATTGTGTTTTCCAGTCAGGCTACCAAAATGTATCACTGCCCTGCCCGACGGGCTACCTTAAATACAGGGCTCCCATACAATGTTCCCTTTAAGTTGAGCGACCACAAAGAAGAAATAATGTCCCTCGTGCACACAAAAATGAGTTGGGAAGCCATTTGATTGAATGCCGCAGTAAAAGGGAAAGAATAGCAATGCTCGGACAAACCGCTATAGAGCTGATGTCACGGTCAGGTTTCATAGAAAGAGAACCATATGCACCAAATGAGTCGCTGTAGAAACTGAATACTTCAATGGTTGAAGTGCGCTCAACACGAGAGACAACGCAAACGCAATGACATGTGAAATAAAACGTCCTCATGTATTAAAGAAGAGTGGCTTGATTAAGTGCTGGAAATAACGGAGGATGGGTAACAAAACTCTGAAACATGTACAGTCACACACAAGAGTATTGTACAAACTGTACTTTATGATGTTTAGACAGCTATAGAAGAATTCATATTTTCACTGTTTTATATTTAATTTACAGATCTCAGCTTAAGTTTTGCTTCAGTTTGTATTCTACTCTATTCTATCAGTTTAAATAGTTTGTTTTGATAATATATTATGTTAGGGCTATATTATAAACCTGATAAATAATTGACCTTGTTTTTGAGTCTTTGACTTTGAGTCTCTTGCTCATCAAGGCTGTATTCATTTAAAAAATACAGACAAAACATTGATATAGTGAAATATTATTGCAATTTCTAATATTGGTTTCCTATTTTAATACCTATACTTTAAAATAGCATTTATTCCTGTGATCAAAGCTGAATTGTCAGCATCATTACTCCTGTCTTCAGTGTCCCATGATCCTTCAGAAATGATTCTAATATGCTGATTTATTATCAGTGTTGAAACTGTTCTGCTGCTTAATATTTTTTTGGAACCTGTGTATCTTTTTTCTTTGATTCTTTGATTAATAAACAGTTTAAAAGAACAGCATTTATTCAAACTAGAAATATTTTCTAACAATAGAAGTCTTTACTATCAATTTTATCCATTTAACACATCCTTGCTGAATAAAGCTTATTTAACTTTCTTTAAACTTTTTTAAAGTATCTTTAAAAAAGAAAGAAAAAAATTTCTGACCCCAAACTTTTGAATAGTTTATATTGTAACAAAATCTCTATTTTGACTAAACACTGGTCTTTTTAACTTTTTTTTTTTTTTTTTTTAAATATCACAGGTCCCAAAAAATACAGTATATATATATATAAAAAAAAAAAAAAAAAGTAGTACAACTGTTTCCAACATTGATTAAAAATCAGCGTATTAGAATGACTTCTGAAGGATCATGTGACACTGAAAATACCGCTTTGCTTCACAGGAATTAATTAAATTTTAAAGTATATTAAAATAGAAAACATTTATTTTAAATTGCAATAATATTTCACAATATTATTTTGTGAAATAATATTCAGTATTTTTTATCAAATAGATACAGCCTTGATGAGCATAAGAAACTTCTTTAAAAAAACTTTATTGATCCAAACTTATGAACTGCAGTGTATTTTACAGTAAAAATGTTTTCTCAGGTAACCTAAGATGTACATAATTTAGTTACATCAAGGGTCAAATCAAATATAAATAGCTCATTAATTAAAGTTAAAAGTTACACACTTTATTTGTGTGCATGCTGTACAGGTCTGGTATAAAGAATGCTTTTGCTCAGGTGCCAGAAATGTCCGCCCAATAGAAAAAAGTTTGGCTCAGCAAGAAAAACAATTCGAGGGAACATTGCTCCCACGGGTCCTTAAATTTGATACAACTAGTGGTTTTAAATACATGGTTTTTAAATACATTAAATGGTATAAGAAATTATTTTTCAAATTGCCTCAAATAGATTTTTAAGAATTCTGCAGATACCTTGTAAATAGTCAAATAAAACTCTTTCCTTGATATTCATTGATATTTGTGTATTGAAAATGTTTTTGATTGACATTTATGGTCTTTATTTTATGTGGGCTAGTTAAATTAATTTTCGGGCTACCAAAATCTAAAGAGCACCTGCCCAAAGGGCTACCAGGGATTTTTAAATTTTGCGAGCCCTGGTGTGGCTGTCTGGAGTTCACACACACACATACACACAAATGATACGTGTGCATGGTTCTGACTGTCTGACCTCATCCTCTGTTACCACCATATGGAGACAAAGCCTCAGCCATATGGTCACCACAACAACGGCAATCCCCACTGCCACACGTGCACAAGAGTTTAAGATCCATTCAAACTTAGGACTGAACACTGAGCCACTTACAGACACAGACTTGCACATTCATAATGGTTTTTTTTTATCTCAAATAATGACAACGTAACAGACAAATAATAAACCATTTGGTTAGATTTGATTTCTGCACCCTCTGAGAAGCACTAACAGTTATAATATCACAAATACTGTACATGAGACAAATTAATGCTCACATACAGTAGTTCAAATATTTGGGGTGGCAAAATTTGTTTTTGAAATATGTCACTTAAGCAAAAATGTAGTAAAAACTGTTGTATTGTGAAATATTATTACAATTCATAGTAACTGTTTTCTATTTGAATATATTTTCAAATATAATTTATTCCTGTGATGCCAAAGCTGAATTTTCATCAGTCATTACTCTAGTCCAGTGTCACATGATCCTTCAGAAATCATTCTAATATAATTTGGTGCTGAAGAAAGAAACAATTCTGGTCATAGTTTTTGTTAGGTCCAATTCTCGCTTTTAACAAACGACTTTTGCCTTAATAAACTCCTAATTTGCTGCTTATTAATAGTTAGGAAGGTAGTTGTTAAGATATTGGTTATGATTAGAGATGCAGAATATGGTCATGCAGAATATGTGCTTTATAAATACTAATAAACAGCCAATATGATAATAACAGGCATGCTAATAAGCAACTAGTTAATAGTGGGAATTGATCCCTATACTGAAGTGTTACCACATTTCTTATTATTATCAATATTGAAAACAGTTGTCCTGATTAATATAAATCTTTTTGGAAAATTATACATTTTTACTGTTACTTTTGAACAGTAAAGAGCTTATTGCTAAAGATCTTAAAGAGCTATTGCTAAAGAACAAAAGAAAAATGTATTTTACAAAAAAAAATCTAAAAGAATAAGAAACTTTCTGACCAATGGTAATGTATATCTTTACTTTTTAATGGTAGTATGTCCTGCAATAAAGATTTTTGACGGTGAGAGTGCAGTGCACCTGTGGTCTGATCAGGCACTAATGTCTATGGGACTAATGCTTTTTTCTTTTGGGATTATTTCATAGGCTGATGAGAGCTGGCTGCTAATCCCAAATGAATAATACTCACAGACACACACATACACACACACACACTTTTATACACAAACACAGCTCACATCTATTTGACAAGTGTTTATACATCATGAGAGCGCAGCGTATTAAACGGATAGTTCACTCCCTGCAAAAAAATCTGTCATCATTTTCTCACCCTCATGTATTTTCAAGCTCATATGACCTTTTTTTCTTCTGTGGAACAGAAAAGGAAATGCTAGGCAGAATATAAAGTAACACAAATGTAGTCTATACTGCATGACTCATGTCCTACATTCCAAACCTTCTGTTATGCTGGAGTATAACAAAAGTTTTGCCACTGAAAGTGACAAAAATGGCCATGTAGTGAATTCCTCCTCCTCCTGTTATCTGATGTAACATATTTCATTCTATTTCAGGCAATACATTATAATGAGTTTAACAGTGCCTCTGCAGATAATTTAGTGACCTTATTAGAGAGTGCTAGTGAATTTATTGCTAATATAAAGCAGCTTTTGACAAAAAAAGGCTTATGCTGATTTTAAAGCTATGCTCAGCAAGACTACTATTTGTGAAATATATTATTATTTTATTCTTTTTTTTAGTGCTACATGATCCTTTAGAAATCTGATATGCTGATTTGGTGCTCAAGTGACATTTCTTATTATTATCAATGTTGATAACTTATGATGCTCAATATTTTTTATGCAAACCACGTGTATCTGCTGTCGCACCAGCAGACTTAGGAACAGTTTATTTCCTTCAGCTGTCAGCTTACTGAACTCCAATCAATCTCAGGCGCAGAACATCTAACACCATCTAATGCTTAAAAAACAAAACAAAGCTGCACTGTACAATAACCTGTCTCCACTCCATACTCACAATGTTCTTATTATTCCCTCTGTTGTTTTGCACATTTCTCTGATATTTTGCACGTTTTGCAAATTCCCTTTAACATTTCTACCTCCTGATGCACTGTTATAGTCACTGGCCATATATAAACATACCTCACTGTATAATGCACCCTCTGTTTATACTTCCTTTAAACCTTATGTTGTATTTACAGTCATTTGCATTGAGCTGGTTTCTGCCCTTCCACCTCATAACTTGCACTATATGTCATAAAGCTTATTGTATAAACCTATATATTTATATACTTTGTTATTTGCACTTCTGGTTAAATGATGACTGCATTTCATTGGCTCTGTACTTGTACTCTGCACAATGACAATAAAGTTGTATCTATCTAGCTATCTATCTATCTTTTTCAGGACTTTTTGATGAAAATAAATTTCAAAAGAACAGCATTTATGAGACAGAAATATTGTTAACATTATAAAGGTCTTTACTGTCATACTTAATTTAATGCACATTTACTGTACTTTCATATTTGATGTTGATTTGATAGACAAGCTATAAGTGTCCATACTAAAAATTTGATTCAGTTGTAGTATTTGCAGCATAATTATGTGGTTAAAAGAAAAAAAAACTTAAAAATAATGAAAAATGCCCCTAAATATCTTGCAAATATATTTTTGATCCCATTATGATATCTAATTTTGTACTTTTATGATTTTTTGTTGTGTTTAGTTTTTTTGGAGCTTTTCACATTGACTTTCACTGTACTGAAACAGCACCATGTTCTCCTTTTGAGTTATAGAAGAAAGAATGTCATACAAGTTTGGACCAACATGACAGTGAGTAAATAATGACAATGTTCATTTTTTGGGTGAACTTATCCTGATGGCAAAGTATAAATTTTCACTCTTTCTTTACAATATAATCAGAAATATGAGCTTGCATATCCAGACACATACAGAATTTTTTTCAATTCAAATGCTTGCCTATGTTGCTACTCCCTATGTTAACTTCTCCCAATTAAACAAAGAGTTCTTCCTATGTGCACTTCCTCCTTCAGGTAATGAGGAAATACTGTTTCTTCCAAGTTCCTATGCTATTTATGAGATCACACTGACATAGAACAATCCTCTTTTCATCTAATATGTTCTCTTGTAACCATTCTAGTGTGATGCTTGCACTGCTAAATGCTGTGTTGAATGGAAAGAATGAAGAACAACTATTACCAGCACCGCCGCTGACTATAGAGGACCTATATTACAAACAGCCCACATTCGCTTCATAATCCACGTCAACAGCTGGTGGGTCAAGCAAGCATTCTTTTTTATTTTGCACCATCAAAGACTGCACACACCCTTATATTTAACACATTACTGTGCATGTTTTTGCTTTTTAACGTAATGCATATTTCTCTGAGAATACGGAATGCCTTTCTGTCATCGATTTTTCATCGTGTTTCACAAATGGCCCTATAAATAAATGTAAAAACAACGTGTCATCCAGGGAGTGGTGCATAAAGGCCACTATCAGAACCCAGTCTAACATTAGCCACAACCAGTTTAGCAAGTATGCAGTTAAAAATGGGAGCAATGTCATCCCAGTCACAGAATCTCCCCTGTGTTTCTCTCGCACTACGCAGTACCTTCCATTTGTATGGCTGTCATGGTGACTGGCCGTATGATAGTGCACCTGTGGAGCAAACCGGTCGGTCCAACTCAGACCTGCATTCGTTCTTTCATTTGCTCTTTGATTGTCTTGGCAATATACTGGTTCCTGACCTGTCGGCCAACAGTCAAGCAGATGTGCACTGAAAAATCTAATGTAAACATCGGAGTTGTGGAATTTAACAACTTCAAATGAAATTTAGATTTGGTTTTTAAAGTTATAGTTCACCCAAAATGAAAGCTCTGACTATTATTTCCTTTTCCTCATATTGTTTCTTTCTTCCGTGGAACACAACAGGGAATTTTTGAAGTATGCCCTGGACACGCTTTTCAATATAATGAAAGGGAATGGGACTGTCAAGCTCCAAAAGAGACAGAAAAAGGTTCTGAAAAATGTGACTTGAGTCTTCTGAAGCTATACGATAGCTTGGTAGTAGAAACCGACGAAGATTTAAGCCATTATTCACACACAAATACAAAATCTATCAGTTCTGCTTCGTGCGTTTATGAGAGTTCATGAGAGAAGCAGCAATGATTCATTCACAAATCAGACATTCTTTTTAATCAAATCCTTTTAATGAAAACCGGCTGAATGATTATTTCACAAATTGGACAAATTTGGTATGTTTTTTTAAATTTTTTATAAGAAGTCTCTTATGCTCAGAAAGGCTGCATTTATTTGATCAAAAATACAATAAAAAAGTAATAGTTAAATAAAATAACAGTTTTCTATTTGAATATATTTTAAAATGTCACTTATTCTTGTGATGACAGAGATGAATTTGCCCGTGATGCACTTTGAGGATTTATTTTTTTTTTTTTTTTTTGATGAATAGATCAAAGCTTAATAAAACAACATTCATTTTAACACTATTATAAAGTCTTTACCTCTATTTTCAATCAATATATTGTACCCTTGTTAATAAAAGTATAAAAAAAATAACAAATAAAATAAAAAGAAATCACATGCAAAAGTCAAAAGACTTTTAATATAGTGAATGATTTGCATAGACCACTTTTATGGTCCTTAAAAAAAAAAAAAAAAAAAGTGACATCAATGGTGCTATGCACTGATGTAGTATTTTAAAATCATTTTGAAACACGAATGCGACTGTCAATATTAATTATATTCTCTTTCTCTTTTTTTCACATAAATATATCCTATATCTTCAGAAGACTTGTAATACAACACACAAATCATATTTTCAAGCTTCATGGTGCTACTTTGACCTTTTTAAAGCTTCACTATGAACTGTCCTTGAACAGAAAGAGCTTCAAAATTTCTCCTTTTGTTTTTCCATGGAAAAAATAGCAACATACAGGTTTGGGACGACACTAGGGTGAGAAAATAAAGACAGAACTTTCACTTGGGTGAACTTCCTTTAAATGTCCTTACAACAGGAAACAAAGACAATGTGATAAGAATGAAACTGTTAAAAATACAAAACATGTTACAATATCTTTCTTTCCACTTGATCTTTATTTGCCTTCCTTTTCTTTCTTTGATCTGTCCTTCATGCACTTTTGAAAGCAGCACAGTGCAAATGGATTATTTTTGATGGTAACTGTTGGGATGATGTTTCAATATCATCCAAGATGTCAAAACAAAAACAGCATGGAAGGCGCATGTTACATCGACATGCCATCCAGATAACCCTGTGTACTATACATAGCATACTCATTAAGCATAGACAAGTGCAGGCATGAACACACACACACACACACACACAGGGGGCCTAGGGTGCAGAACAGCTGCTGAATCCTCAGATCATTGTGCACAGAATGGGCATGAGGGGAAATATCCTCCCCATTCTTCCACTTCCTGCTAAAACCAGCAATACAGCCAATGGGATTTACACCTGCCTGCCACATATGATCTTCCTCGCTTATTAGCTGAGGACACAACGCCAAAAAGTTATTTTGCTTCAAGGGGGTTTCTGCCTATAGACAGTGTCAGTTACTAATAAGACAGGGTTTGTCTTGAATTCAATATAGTCACACACACAAACACATCGTCCTCTGTGCACTCTCGAGGCATGACGGCCACATAAAAAAACATCTCTATGCTCTGGGGTCTCTCTTGAAGTGCCTGTCTTCTTATTAGCCATGTGTTGTCAGCGTGGAGAGAAAACCTAGAGAGCTCCAAGATTTGAAAAGCCCAGTGGCTTTGTTACACTTCTGTTTTTCATCTTTTCATTGAGATTTCTCTTGCTGTGTGAAGTCTGCCACATCTTTGAGGGGCCTGTATGCCATTTTCACAGACAGTGCAAAAGTCCTACTCAAAAACATAAAATAAAATAAAGAAAATAATATGAATCACAGCATGTTTCAGCTGATTTAAAAAAGTGACTTATATTCCAGAGAACGTGGTATATAAAAACAAGCCATCTTGAAATTCCAAACATGCCAACTAATCATTTCTGTGTGGCTATAAACTGCACTTTTGGCAAACATTTTTATCTAAAACATCTTTAAAAAGTACATATGTTCCCTGGGTATCAAACCCACAACCATAATGTAAAAATTTCTTGTCCAAAATCTTTGTATGTGTTTTTTCGTATTTGTCATCCAAACCTTGCACACAGTTAGATGCTTTAATGTCAATACTGGAAGTGTTCAAAAACACAGGACCATTGAATCCAAACCAATTTAACACAAATGTAACACCTTAAATAAATAGAGAAACATAAAAATGTAGCATGACATCGTTCATAATAATAATGAACCATCTAGTCCACTAATCTACTTTTTTTTTTTTTATACGTGTCATGCAAACAATAGAGGAATGTGTCTGTCTTTGTTCATTTCATTCACCCATCATACCCCTTTACCCATAATCACATGCTTCATCGCTCATGGCTTGAGATAAACACTTCCTTGAAGCTACTCAACGAACCTCGGCAAAGTATTAGAACAATTTTATATCAAGAGTGATGGCACGGCTTATATTAAACCATGACAGATTTATAGCAGGTGAGATTATATATATCCTACTCTGAATTCAAAATAGAAAAAAAAACATGCATTACAAAAATTAAAAAATTATGTTTCTCCCTATTGGCCTCCAAAAGTTGCATGGCTGTGTGTAACTGGTCCCCATTTGCTTAGGGAACACCATTATCTGCTGGGATGAATGAGTGTATGGCCACTCAGTGGGATGAGCTCATACTAAAAGCCAGATCAATCTCTGTCTCAGTTTAAAAGCCCCAGTCAGAGATATGCGGATGGGGTCGAGATCTGATTGGGGACCTCTGATAATCCCACCAGCTCACGGGATACATCACATCCTCTTGTCAATCAATCTATTCACAGCCAGTCTGTTACATTTATGGTTAGCAGAAAAACTGAAAAACATCTGTTTTTGTTCTTGGTTTCTGTGTTTATAAATGATTGTGTTACTGGGATTATTATAACATTTACGAGAGACAATTATGTAATAATATTAATGATATTAAACTCAAATATCATAGTTAATTTGCCTGAAGTTCAAATTAAATAATGTTAGGTATTTGTCAGCCTACTTGATATGAATGGGATCATTCATCTGTAATCATTTCATTTTGTAATCATTTTATCATCGTTATTCCAAAGATTTAGTTTTTTCTGCACACCGTAAAAATTGTTTGCATTTGTAATTTTACTGAAAAATACAGGTAAATACAAGTAAAAACTAAGAATTACAGTACAATTTCAAGTGAAAAACAGTAAAGACATTTCTATGTATGATCCTGTGCTCTGTCTATATACGTCTATATTGTTTTTAAACATTGTAAATGTCTTTACTGTGACTTTTAAACAGTATATTGCACCCTTGCTTAATAAAAGACAAAAAATGTACTGACTTGCTACGTGTACTGCATTAGGCTAACTGAGACTTGTTATAGCTCTTGCATATTATTGTTGGTTATGATTGCTTCTATTGTCATCATTTGTATGTTACTTTGTATAAAAGCATCTGCTAAATGACTAAATGTAAATGTAATTAAAATGTAAAAGCCTACTAATTGGTTACCTGTCATTTATTTTCCATATCTGGAGTGAAAATAATTGTCATTTTACTGTAAAATACTGTCAAATTTGTGTTTACTTTGCAAGTAAAACTATGAATTTCAGTACTGGACATGTTTTATGGACATGATGACACACAAATAAATAAAATCATAAAAGTAATCCATATGACATTGTATTCCACCGTCTTCTGATGCTTCTGACGAACAGAAAAATTACTCATAAGTTAAAATTTAGTCATAAGAACCATTGATATCAAACCTGTTTGCATTTTGCTTGTTGTCATTTATGACATTTATTCATGACATTCAAAGGATGATAATTTACAATTTTAGGTTAACTATTCTTTATTATATAAATCATAAACCCAGCTGCTTATATTTGCAGATTTCATGTATTAAATGTTCAGCAGCACAGGTGACGTTTTCTGTTCAAATACGCAGGCATCATCAAACTGACGCATTTAAAACCACATTCCTAAAAACGTGTTCTGCCAGTTGTTAGTTCCTGTTCTTTTTTCCCCCTTGGATACACAAACATGTCAACAGGCATCAGACGTCATATATGAATGTTAACCTACAAAAAAGAGCTAAAATACAATAAACAAACTACACAATCAAATCATGTCAGTATCCCACAGTCTCTTGAATAAACTCACAGTTACAGTTATAGGGGAAGTAAATGTGAAGCACCAGGCTGTAAAATGAACCGGTGTTATCTATTAACACTGATCAGAGGGAAGGAACGTAAGCATTTGTCATCCAGATGCTTTTATCATGATCTGGGTGAGAGCTACGGATAAGTAGCTCCATTACTAAAGACTGAGGTGGAGAACGCATACGTGAAGGAGTGAAAGCGAGCTTAATGATCAAAACAATGAGAAACATCAGTGAATGGGAATTGTGAGTCCAAGCCACACGATGCAAAACCCCAGACTTTTAACACAGTCACTCCACTCGGTGTCGAAATAACCAGTCAACAACAACAGAAAAAAAGCCATTACAGCAGAAAAATAACATTTCTCCCACGGAGCAGATGAAGCTGTAATCGCCCACTGACAGCCCCCCCAAAACTCTGCCCGGCTGCCACAGCGATAAGCCCTCTCTGGAAACGTGGCTTTCCTCCCCCTTCAAACAGAGCTTGATTAAACAGATCCGCACTGAAAGACCGGCTACCAGAAATCTGCAGCAGGGTTCTTGAGTAGCGCGAAGAGAACTGGTACAAGGACAAGGGGGGCTAATCTAAAGCAGCCTTATTCTTTAAATAGAAAAATAGGCATTTACTAATACTCTTAGCCACAAACAGTAAGCATTTCATCACTGAACTTGTCAGCATGCACAAGGACTGAGGACAACACTTCTCTTCATAAACTGAGTACTTCCTTAAGCATGCTATTTTTGTGTAAATAACATCATTTCAACCTAAAAGTGAAAATTCTGTCATTATTTTCTGACCCTCATGTCCTCAGTATTGTTATTTTCTCTGTGAAGCACAAAGTGAGAATTTAAGAATCTTTACGTAGCTCTTTTTCAGACAACGAGAGTTCATATTATGGCAGTTAAAGGGATAGTTCACCCAAAAATTAAAATTCTGTCATTAATTACTCACCCTCATGTTGTTCCAAACCCGTAAGACATTCGTTCATCTTTGGAACACAAATTAAGATGTTTTTGATGAAATCCAAGAGCTAGACAGCAATGCAACTGAAATGTTCCCAGGCCCAGAAAAGTAGTACATCATTAAAATAGTCCACGTGACATGCATGCAACGTGGTACTCTCGATAATGGTGGAGGACGGTGACACGGAAGAGAAGAAATTGTTGAATAAAGTCCTTATTTTTGTTTTCTTTGCGCACAAAAAGTATTCTTGTAGCTTTGTTAAATTAAAGTTGAACCACTGATGTCACAGGGACTATTTTTCTAGGCCTGGGAAAATTTCAGTTCCATTGCTGTCTATGCAGGGTCAGAGAGCTCTCGGATTTCATCGAAAATATCTTAATTTGTGTTGTGAAGATGAACGGAGGTCTTATGGGTTTGGAACGACATGAGGGTGAGTAATTAATGACAGAATTTTAATTTTTTGGTGAACTATCCCTTTAAGCTCATGACAAAAAAACAAAAAAAACAAATGCACTATAAATACAGTCCACGACTTCATTATATTGCAACTTTTCTGAAGTCATAAGATAGGATTGTGTGAGGGAAATATCTAAATTAAGTTGTTATGTATTGATAATGTTCCCTCACAATGTGTTTATAGTCATGATATAATGAAATAAACGACAGATCTTTTTCTTTCGTATTGTGACATACAAAAAGAAAGAAATGTGGGATGGGACTTGGTTTTATCTACCGGCTGTTGAATGGATCGAGGCAGATCTAAATGTGAGCTTGCAGTTGAATGTAAGATGAAATGATTGAAATGAGAGAAGTCTTTCATTTGGCAGAGACGGATTGAGTTTTGATATTTTATTTAAAAATTTTGAGGTCAAACATGTTTGACAAAACATGAACCAGTTGATTTAGTTCACAAATTGGACCGACTGATTAATTCACAAATGAGTGATTCTTTTAAAAAATCAGAATTCAACTCATCGTTACAAGGACAAACTGCCTTTCCTGTCCTCAGTCACACAGGACGCAGTGCTGAATTGTCAGTCACTTTGGTACATGGTGCAAACTGATATTTCTGAGCAGTTTCCAGGGCAGGGAGTCAAAGTTGCATGGCCTTGCAGCACTATAATGGACTTTCTGGAGTGATGACTGGCTCAGACAGACAGATCTACTCTTCAAAGCCAGTGTTCATGGTTTTTCAGTGTGTTCAAAGTTCCTTTAAGGCTAGTCACTCAACTCAGCGACCATATTGGTAACACCACTGAGGATCTATTTTCTATATTCAAAAGTTTGGAATCAGTAAGATTGATTTTAATACAAATAAATACTTAACTTTAGCAAGGATGTATAAAACTGATTACAAGTGACAGTCAAGGCACTAAGAAGATTTTCCACAAAAATATTAAGCAGCACAACAGTTTTGAACATTGATAATAATAATATTTCTTGAACACCAAATCAGCATATTAGAGTGATTTCTGAAGGATCATGTGACATTGAAGACAGGAGTAATGGCTGCTGAAAATTCAGCTTTGCCATCACGGGAATAAATAACATTTTTAAATAGGCTATATTAAAATATTAAACAGCTATTTTGAATTGTAGTAATAAGAGTAGGTGGTCACACATTGTCACACATCAGTTAAGACAATAATCCCTGTGCTTGCAATGAAAAGCTGAAAATATTTGGTTGGCTGTTAGGTCACCTTTAGTTATTTGTTCTCATACTCAGGGAAATTACATCATGCATACACAACCCCATATGTATATACAGTAAACAAGCTGTATTTGTGTAATTATCAACAATTAACAATAAATAGTAACAACTAAGACTCAGTTTTATCATGTAAGGGTGTGTATGAAGGTACGTCGGTTTAAAACTAAATAAGTATCGAGTTTCTCATTACAGAATTAGTATGAAAACATAATGAGGTTCATCTGTTTTGCAAATTATGATTACATAATACAAGACTATTATTGCTGTCTCTTTCCCTCTCAAATCACATCCATAAGAGGTTGCAGAAGCCAAAGTGGCGGAAACCACTGCAGGATGTAAGCATCTTATCCTTTGCTTCCACATTTTCTCTCTTGCTAATGTCTTAAGAGGCAACCCTTCACACACACACACACACACGTTTGTTTTTGTGAAAAGTGGTGGACATCCCATAGGCGTAATGGTTTTTATACTGTAAAAACTGTATGTGCTTTGCCCTACACCAACCCTACACCTAAACTTAGCCCTCACAGGAGACTGTCCATTTCAACTTTCCCCAAAAAACCTCACTCTGTATGATTTTTAAGCATTTTGAAAAGTGGGGACATGGGTTAATGTCCTGAAAAGTCACCTTCACCTTGTAATACCTATGTCATACCTGTGTCATTATACAAATTTATGTCCTCATTTGTCACAAAAACGTGCGCACACACATGCACAGATACACACCATGACACTCTCCATCCTGAAACAACTAGCCTGTCCCTAAAGAACTCACTTTGTGTCGTTTATGTCAATGACATTGGTTCCCTTATACTACATTCTCTACATTTGATGTAGCCATTTACCTGTTAATTACATTCCAACACCAGTACACATGCACTGTAAATGCATATATGAATAAATAACAAACTATAGGATACATGTTCACATTTAGGTGCAAATTTCACACATGGGCTGTCAAAAACATCTGTAGATTCTCTCAGACAAATGTCCACAGCTCCAAAATGAGCAGTGGCACTTTATAGATCATTTACCCATCACTAGGCACACACACAATCTGAACTAAACTTTCTAGAGCCACGTTATATTATTTATAGACTATTAAAATATTTATTAATATTACAATTTTGAATTAGCTTTTATTTTTATATTTTGACTTTTCATTTTAATTTCTGTAATTTTGTTGTGCTTGTCATGATTCTAATTTTTTTATTTAAGTTTTATTTTTAATAATTCAACTTAAATAAAATAAAACTAAAAAATAAAACTTAAGTTTCTAATTTTTAAGTGTAACTTTTTTTCACCTAATATTAATTTTTTTTTTTTTTTTTTTATTTATTATTTCAACTTTATTTAAATTATCAAAAATAATTTTTATAGTTTTATTTAAAAATAACAACACTGATTGGATATGGCTGTCATTAATAAAAATAGGTTATTTTTGGTTAATGCTTTTAGCTACCAATAAGAGTGTAGCATTTAAGATCCATTTAACACTTTATACCATGTTTACATCCTAGTAATGCCATAGATTTCCCTTAAAATCTGTTCAGTAAAAATGCAAAGATTCCATCTGGCCCTACCTATCATCAATAGCAGTAGGACAACAAGCAATTAACTAACAAGCAATTAATCGGATTTAATCCCTTGGATAAATAAAATGGTTCTTTTAAAACTCTGAACAATGGTGCTCACTTCATTTCACAGTGGATTATATAGGGTGGCGTAAACAAACAGAACAATGAAATAAAGGAAGAACTATTTGACAATGAGAAAAACATTCGTAATAGCATTAGCAAAACATTTCCTCAGTGTTGTGGTTCAGATTTAATAAAACTCATTGAGTGTGACAAGCCATTAAGAGTGATGAAGAAACAGAAGGGAGAGCGAGAGGGTTGTGAAGATGACAGAAAGAGAATATAGACAAGAAAGGACGTCAAGAAATCGTCAAAGAAGGAGAGAGAGCAAGAGATGAGGGTGTGGGCTCATCACTCCTCAGCACCTCGGGGCTGGCGAAGAGATGGGCCCCGACTGGCACCATCTAACGCTGACGCCCACCCATCATAACATCTCATCATAGCCCATAACGGCCCTCGTCCTTGTGCACAACATTACACTGCTGGAATGACTTTTTATTCCCTCTGGAGTCAAATATGGATAACGACATATGACAGCAAAAGACAATCCATCATTTTAATGCCTAACTCTCTCATACACACACCTACATGCATCAGCTATGCTGCATCCATATCCCTTCTCCACATGTGCAAAAATGCATTTTAACATAAAAATGATTTAGCAATTCTAAAATGCTACATATAATTCATCAAAAATATCCCCCCATGTGTTGTTTGACTTTGTTAAGATGAATGTTAAAGGTGAAGTGTGTGGTTTCTGCCTTGCTTGAGAACCGAATTGCAAAAAAAAAATTGCAAAAAAAAAAAAAAAAAAAAAAAAAAACTCCTTTGGATGCATCAGCAAAGATGCATTAAATTAATCACTGATAACATGTATAAAGTTATAAAAAAAAATCTATTTCACATAAATATTGTTCTGTTGAACTTTATGATCATTTCTGATCAATTTATTGGGCAGCACTGTAATGTTTTCAATATTTATAATAATAAGAAATATTTCTTTTGCAAAAAATCCACATATTAGAATGATTTCTAAAGGATTGTGACACTGAAGACTGGAGTAATGCCTGCTCAAAATGCAGCTTTGCCATCACATTTAATAAACTGTTATTTTAAATTGTATTTTTTTAAATAAAATAACAGCTTTTTTCTGTATTTTTGACCAAATAAATACATATTTTGTGAGCATATGAGACATAAAAAAATAGCTGATTCCAACATGCTGGTTTATTGGTGCATGTTCATTGGTGGGACAAACAGGTAGCCCCTCCCCAAACTCAAACAATTGGTTCTTGTTGTGATCGGCCACACCCGATTTCAATTCCATTTGGGAGTGTAGAATTGACATACTTCATCTTTAAGCTTTAAAACAACATCAAACATTGACCTCTACATGCAGCGTAACAACTTACCTCTCCTTTGAATGATAATCCGAAGTAGTGGAATGGCTGAGGACAGTGCTTTATGGAAGTTGTCATCATTGTTGATGGGAAGTAGATCTCCATGGATGTCGGCATATCCCAGTAGCACGTCCACTCCGGGGATCCGGTGAATGGTCTGCAGCAGTTGGTAGAATTCTTGGAAGCCCCCGGCTCCGTTCCTCTTCAGGGCAAACCTTCGGTACTCGGCCTCAAACTGCAGCACAACCACAATCATATTAAACTATGTCAATAAACACACAACATGCTCTTAATGCACAGCACTTAGCTTTGTAGATCAATTATGACTTCAACAGATTATGACCCTGTTAGATATGTGAATGTGATCCATTTCTGATTTTGTAAAAGAAATGGATCAAGATTTTCCAATTGAAACTTGGACAGTGACTTTACACACATGAATAGTCTGCAGATACATTCAGTGCAAGTTCCTCGTACCAATTTCACTTGCTCCTGCAGCTGCAGAGCTGTTTGATGTGTACTTGCAGCTCGGAGGAAGCCATTAAGGTAAAAAAAGAGCAGTGAGGAACAATGTGAGGGTCAATCTAATCAAGTGCTACAGATAAAGGGAAAGATGAAAACAGTGGCATTAAAAAGCTGAGCTTCTCCAGACCACACACACACACTCTCTGAACGGATGGGAAATTCATCTCAAGAGCTCAGCTGAACATATTGGACAAAATCTGTCACATTGCTCAGTTTAAGAGGAGGAATTGCATCCGAGCCAATGATTTTCTCCTGTATCCATTGAGAATACCTTACATATGGAGATGGAGAATATTAGTGGAAAAATATACAAGGTCATATTGTAGATCATTTGAATATGGAGTCATTCAGTAGGTCACAGAGAGCGTTTTCTTAGGGCCATGTGCCCATTCACAAAAATAATATCAAAGGATTTTTCCTGTGGTAGATAAAAAGAATCAAGGATGTTGGTTCTAAACTTTAACCATACAGGAAAGCAAAGAGATCTTTTAGGTGTGATAATCAGCGACATATTTGATTTCCATTCTATCATCTCTAATCCTGTATGTTTCTCTCCTATACTTTCATCTTTTTTTATACTGTTGAAATTAAGAGAAATTAAATTACATGTCCTCTCTTAGTATACATCCTTGGTCTTATTGTGGACAATTAATTGCACAAGTTATTCAAAAGAGAAAAAAGCATGTCTTTTTAATTTTTATCAAAATAACTTGCTTCACCTCTATGACATCTTTCCTTTTCAGCTGTCATGTGACCACTTTCACAATCCTTGAGGGATGAAATCAGGTCTTACATTTTTTTTTCTTGTTGAATATCCTGTTTTACTCAGAAATGTGTCACATTACAGAAGTAAAATGTGAGAGATGTAATCATAAAAAAGAAAAAAAGCAATACTATTGGACTGTGGATCACCACAGTAACCATAGCAATACAGATAAAAAGGCCATACCTGTCATACTTTACCAATGAAAACATGGTCTGTTGGAGAAAAGACATCATTACGTAATGTAAAACACAAACCTCAAACTACATGCTCGCTAAAAATGCCATTGGAATGAGTAAGTGATAGATAATATGAGACAGGATCCCATCAAGAGCTAGAAAAGAAAACATTTCCCTCCAATTTCCTCTCAGGAAGAAAAGAGTGTCACCAAACACACTGCACTGCCTGTTATGAAAACCAAAACCTCGGGGAGAAGGATTCATGTGATTAAATTAGCCAGTTCAGGCAAAAATAATAATAAAAAATATACTATATTACACACAGGCCTGGAACTTCAATGAAATCTTACTAAACAGCCCTCTTTTGTTTACTGTTCTCCTCTTTCACACACATCTATGCACTGCCCACCCAACATTTCTCAAGAATGGAGGGATAATAAAACATATCCTGCTCTGTTTGGCAGATTGTGGTTGAGGTTTTCCAATAATCATACTGGACGCATTGACAACAAACAACTCCAATACACCAGACACCAACAATAAGTGGTCTGTGTCTTTAGTAATAATAGAGGCCATGAGAAACATAATAAAATATATGAAATATTTTAAACATACATCTGTTAGGCTGTTAATATTCATTCATGCACTATCAGATGTCATGTAGTAAAGAGGGTTTCCTCCCATAAATGAGGCCTTTTTTATGCATCTGTCCTCAGATAAACAGATTTATCACCATGACATTTTAATTTAGACAATTGTTGAGTACTATTATACAACAGTGGTTCTCAACCAGGAGGCAGGAGGGGGCCACAGCAATAATGTAAATTAATAACAGTATTTTATATATTCCATAAATATACACGGTGTAAAATATTTTATTGGGTAGAATTTGTATACACTGTGTAAAATATTGTAAAAATCCTTTAACTTAATCCCTATCCAGTAAATCACTGACAACTTACATCATGGGGCCAAGAGTCATAAAGGTTGAGAACCACTATATAAAAATAAAAAAAATCGGTGATATTTAGTAGTATAACAGCACATTTCAGTGTTCTTGTAGCACAAAATAAAAAAATCCAGAGTGGTATTGGAGCTGGCTGATAACAGAAAGGGGCTGCTACCCTCCAAACAGTTGTTGATCCAGTCCGGCTTTTGCATAGTGACACTCAAAGCTTGATGCTTTGGCTTCTTTTGGATCTGTTTTCACCAGCAGATAAGAAATACATTAATTAACTGGTCAATATTTGTCTGAAGCATAAGATATTTCAGTATTTATAGAGCAACGTCTCTGGCAATGGTTCTATAGCACTGGACATCAACAAGGCTATAATAACCTGTGGCCTCGTGCCAGCTGTATTTCAAACAAATGCACTTTTGCTTATTTATACCTGCTTACTAGTTGTAATCGAAGAAAAACAGTCGAATTTATCCTGGGAATAGAAAGTGAACCAGCGTCTTATCGAGTTTATGTACTACACGGCTCTGCTAATATGATTAATGCCTCTCAGATGCATCATTAGGATCTGATTCTTCCTCCTGAACTGCGGGATTCGGTTTTTCGTTATTGGTATGTAACAGGCATAATTGATCAACAGGGCCCAATCGCCTCATTGCGCATGTCTGTCTATCGGTAGGATCCTTCACACTGCACCAGAACCGCGTATCACATCTCACGGACCGGACAGAGACCTGCTGTCATAATGATCCCAGCCAAACGCGCTCGTCTCGCGCCTCGTAGTCTGACACATACAGCACCAGCGTTTCTCTCTATTGATGGATTAGTACACAAACCCCAACACTGATGCGCCGGATTGAAAACCCTCCAATTACAGGCACGCTCCCGCGGAGGGCTGCGTAAACAGCAGTGTTTACAAATGCACGCTGTCAAACATTTATGGGATTCACTTACTTTGCTCTTCACCTCCACCACGCTCTCCTCGTTTTTCAGGAGCGTCCTGTGATGCCGTGACATGTTTGCGGTATATATATATTCCCACGGGCAGTATCGCACGAGAGTGCCCCTAGATACAGGAGTCAGCAGCCAGAGACCGTGTGCGCAGCATGAGTGAGCTGACAGTCGCGATCCGCAGTACTGCTTCACAGGCACGGAATGATTTGTGAGAGCCGTTCTCCCGGCGGTGGGCGGGGCCAGCGGCTTTCAATAACACTGACGTCAGGTGGAACGCCGCTTGAAGGCGTGGTCGTGCGTAGTATCACATGAAAGCATGACCTCTCAATGTGGGATATAAAAATGCCTTATGCCTCAATGACCTCACTGTGTTAAAAGATATTAATAACAATATAAAAATGACAACTATTAACAGACAGTTCAGCTAAGTTTCCACTCAAGGAAAAGAGCCACAGGAAACATCAGGTTTGTTAATATGGTGGTTGCTTCCCAAAGTCATGATGTCTCTGTCCCTGCAGGGGCTGCTGTGAAAACTTCATCTTAGGGGACAATGGGGCTACTTGTCACACTTTTTAGGTTTATACAAATACTGTATATGTGTATTATAGTTGTTTAAGGTAGGTTTATTTATGAAAGGCAATTTCTATAGAAATATTGATGTTTGTCCCACTATATAGGGCAATTTTAAAATGAAACTCGCCTTTTAATAGACTTTAAATTTAATAAAATAATTAAAAAATACAAACAAACAGAAAAATCTCGAATGTTACCTTGCGACAGCATCTTTCTGTGACAAGTAGCCCTGGTCTCTCTCACTGCAATATTATCATGAGATTTTTATTTGCTCATTGCTATTTCTTTAAAGCAAAATTTTGAATTTTTACAACTTCTAGCAATTCTAATTGTTAAATTCTTGGGGGTTTTTTGTTTTGTTTTTTTTTTTGTTTTTTTCAACTAGTAAAAATTGTGTTAATAACATTAATTTGAATACATTTGAAAAATTCTGTTTTCATTTATTCAGGTTTCATTTATTCAGCCTGTATGAAAAGCATTTTTGCCATACTATGGAAGTCAATGGAGACCATCAACCTTCAAAATATTGTATGTTGTGTTCAGTAGAAGAAAGAAATTCATACAGGTTTGGAACAGCTTGAGGGTGAGTAAATGATGACAATTTGGTCCCCTTGAATGTTTGCTGAGGCCCCCTAGTGGATCCCAGACTTGTGGCTGAGAGCCACTGCTTTAAAGTGTCTGCCTTTTCTCTCACTGAATGATTTAATACCAGAGCTGCTATAATTAGTAAATTTCCTCATATGATTCTGAGAATAGCAATCATTAATGTTTAGAAAATATTAAAAACAAGAAAACTTAAAATTCATTAGCATTTCAGTGTACTGTTAACAGATTCTGAAACTTTAACGGAGAAACTCTTAACACAAGCCTGCCTGTGTACAAAAATGTGACTTTTACTCACTCAAATTTTTTTCATCTTTTTCCTTTTAATCTTTTTGCGCCGCTGGTCTTAATTTAAGCTTCCCTTTCTAGTGTTTCCCTTGTTGTGTGTCCAGTCTCTGCTTTGCACACCCTCTCCACGGGCCTCTGTCCAGCTCGGATGATGATGGAAAGCAGAAGAATGCAAGAATGTGGAGGGAGATGATAATCCTGGTTGCTCATCGCAACGGTCAGTGCTTTGATCTGCTCTGCATTTGGTCTGAACCCACCAATTTCCTGGAATATATAGCGGAGAAATGAAGTTTGAAATCATGCGTCTCTCTTTCACATTGGCATTGGTGACTCAGCTGACTCATAAGGTATTTGGAAAAGGTTAGTGTTTTGGTTACTACAAAATAATTAAACTCGTCTACATTTGATTTTAATTGGGGAAATGAAATGCCTGGAGAATTTTCAAATGTCTGTCTGACACCTGAGCATGTTCTCTCCTCTGGCTCATCCATGCACTCATACCCAAAGTATGTAACCTGTCAAACCAGATGTTTGTTAAATAAATACCTGCTGAGACTTAAGGTCTGTTGAGTGACTTTTTGCCCGAGAAGCAGAAACTCAAGAAGCAGTTTGGGAGGTTTTAAGGCGTCCTTTTTAAAATGACTCATTGTAATCTTATATCGTCACAGGAAGACACGTTTGACACATCGCAGGAGGAACGAGGTGGAGAGGATGGGAGCTTTTGCTCCCATTAACCTGGTGTTTACAGTATAAACAGGTGAATGGGACTGTTATACTCACCCGCAGAGTATTAGTTTTTAAAACCAGGTTAATTAGGGCCCAAGCCAGTAAGGCGCAGGGCCCTATTGTTCTTCTAAGGATTATTATTTTTTTTTTTTTTATTTTTTTTTTTATTTTTTATTTCAATCATCCGGGCACTTTTGGGGGCCTTAACGTGCCCGAAAACTCTCGAAAATTGGCACGCACATTGGAACCTGCGGCCATTAGGACGCCGCTGAGGCTGGGACCCGGGCGTGGCACAGGGGCTCTACGGCGCCCCCTGGAAAATTGTCAGAAAACTTGATGTATAGCTCACACATACTTGCACGTATTCATATGAAACTCGGTACACATATAGAACTCATTGAGCTGAACAACTTTCATGCTGCATGTTTTAGGCTCCGCCCAACAGGAAGTCGGCTATTCAGGGCTGTTTAAAAAGCGCATGCTCTGGAATTTGATATACTCCTCTGAGGATTTCCATACGATTGCCACCAAACTCGGTGAACATGATCTCAAGACATTGGGGACGCTAAATTGCGAAGATATTTTTGATATGTCGAACGGTTTGCCCGTGGCGAGGCGATGAAGTTATGGCGAAAAATGAGACCCAGGAAATGCCTAATAACGTCCACATACATTGTATGATGTAGATCAAACTTCAGTGATTTGTTCGTTGTATGATGCCGATCGGATAGATGTGACTATTATGACTGAAAGTTATAGCGCCACCAACTGGCTGCAGGAAGTGTGTCGTTTTCAAAATGCTTTGAATTCAGCATCTTATTTTTACTCGATTTGCTTCAAACTTCACCAGAATAATGTCAAAACACGGCCGATGTAAAACTGTGAAGGCAATATTGATATCTAAACTTATGTTGCCATGGCAACGTGTCAAAGTTGAAAATTCGTTTCTGGTGATTTTGAGGCAGATAACATGTTTAGAATGTCATGAAACTCAACACACATATCAGTATTAATGATAGTTAGACACTGGAAAAAGCTCATAAACGGGCGTGGAAGAGGCACTCTATAGCGCCACCTTTTGTCAAAAATGGGGGGGTTAGTTTTAGCTACAGACACCAAACTTGGTACATAAATTGTTCTTATTAATCCGGACAACTTTCTAATTTACAGTCATTAGCTACGACCAACAGGAAGTCGGCTATATTTATTTTAATGTGGGTTTTTTTTAAAAACGGGCTGTAAACAAATTAATACTCCTCCAAACAGAAACACGGAAATCACACGAAACATTTTTTATCATGATGCCAAAATACTGAAGATGCTAAATTGCGGACGGATTTAGGATATCTTGAACGATGATTTAATGGCAATTTATTAAAGTTACAGTAAAAAAGATAATTTTTATTTTTTTTTATCTTTTAAGAGCAGCTTCCAAACACTTCATAAAAAATTACATACACAGAACAATACAGTCTGAGAATATGTGATTAATTTCATGAATTTACAATACACTATGCTTAGGAGAAAATTTAAAAACTATCAGAGAGTTGATATAATGCTTCTGAGTGAGAGGTCCTGTCAGCCTGCAGCTGAGTGAGGGGTGGGGGTGGGGTGGGCTGTGAGTGACTGTGTGAGTGACTGTGTGGATTGAGGCAGTGGGTGAGAGAGAGAAAGAGAGAGAGAGGGTCTGTTTTTTTAAAATCTTTAAAAAATGCTTATAAATCATTAAAGATTTTGATAACACTTTATAATAAGGTCTCAATTCTTAACATTAGGAAATGCAATAATTAACGTGAACTAACAATGAAAAATATATTTTTACAGCATGTTAATTCTTCCATGATAGTATGAACTAACAAAGAACTTTTTTTTAAAGCATTTATTAATCTTTTTAATGTTAGAAAAATAATCATGTTCAAAAGATTAACTTTAAAATGTAATAATATATAAACACATTTTGGAATTAATATTCATCAACATTAAATGGTATATAATTATTAATGATTATATATATATAATGATAGCTACAGACACCAAACTCGGTACATAAATTGTTCTTATTAATCCGGACAACTTTCTAATTTACAGTCATTAGCTACGACCAACAGGAAATCGGCTATTTTTTTTTTTTATGTGTTTTTTTTTTTTTTAAACGGGCCGTAAACAAATTCATACTCCTCCCAAGCAGAAACCAACAATTCACACCAAACATTTTTTCACATGCTTCCAAGATACTGAAGATACTACATTGCGGACGGATTTAGGATATCTTGAACGGTGATTTAATGGCAATTTATTAAAGTCACAGTAAAAAATAACACTTTTCTTTTTTTTTATCTTTTAAGAGCAGCTTCAAAACACTTCATAAAAAATTACATACACAGAACAATACAGTCTGAGGATATGTTATTAATTCCATGAATTTACAATACACTATACAGAGGAGAACATTTTCAAACTTATCAGAGTTCTCCTGTCTCTGTGCTTCTAATGTGTGCGGTAGGTGACTGGGTGGGTGACTGACTGTGTGAGTTCAGTGAGTGTGGAGGGAGAGAGAGAGAGAGAGAGAGAGAGAGAGAGAGAGAGAGAGAGAGAGAGGGAGGGTCTGTTTAAACTTCTCAATAAAATCCTTAAAAAATGCTTATAAAGCATTAAAGGTTTTGATAACACTTTATAATTAAGTCTCATTTGTTAACAGTAGGGAATGCATTAATTAACATGAACTAACAATGAAAAATATATTTTTTACAGCATGTTAATTCTTCATTGATAGTATGAACTTACAATGAACTAACAATGAACAAAATATTTTTAATATTAGAAAAATAGTCATGTTCAAAAAATAAAACTTTAAAATGTAATAATATATTAACACATTTTGGAATTGATTTTGATAAACATTAAATGGTATATATTTATTAATGATGTAAATTAACAACAGTTAAATAATGTTGTTTTTTAACATTGGTTAATTCACAAATAACATTAAATATTAACAATATATTTTTTACTTTATTAATTTGTGTTAGAAAAAATTATTCATGTTAGTTAATGGAAAAATAAATCATTAAAAAAAAGCTTATAAATCATTAAAACCTTTGGTAACTATAATAATTTCTCATTTGTTAGCATTAGTAAATGCATTAACTAACATCAACTACCAATGAAAAATATATTTTCACAGAATTTAAAGTTTTATATGTTGTTCTGTGTGTGTGTGTTTCACTGAGTTGATGGTTTGGATTAACCCTTTAATTGCCGTATCCCTTAAAACCAAACTGCCAGAGGGTTACTGTGATGCTTGTGCTCGCTGGGCACCGTTTTATCGATGCCACCGGGGTGGCGTATGCTGACGGCTTGGGCCCGTCATCGCTGCTCGCAGCTATATTTAAATTTGTTGTTGCTTAGGTGATGAATGCTTAAGAATGTGAGCTATTCAAGAGAGGTCTGGTTAGTACAAGCTGATAAGATATGTAATACTCCCACCTCTGCTCTTCATTTGGCCTTGTACATTGAGGGAAAAAAGGGGTGAAGCTCACTTGAATTATGAGAAATTGTTGTCATCATGACCTGATTTTTTGAGGAAGGGGGCATATCTTTCGGTAACAGATATTATGTGATAGATGATTTACTCATTTTCTGTTATCTGTCAGCGAATCGCTCACAGGTCTTGATCTCAAACAAAGCAGAGACCCTCTGGACACAAGAATATGAAGATTTGTTGTACAAATTATGCCCTTTAGAGCCATTATAAGACGGAAATAACCAGTCGGTAGAGATAAGTGACTTTGTGACAAAATGAAAAGGCAGCCTCTTAACAGGACAGATCTTAGGCACCCTGTAATGTTAAATTGAAAAGGTGCCTCATACCTCAGTCATGTCAACAGAATGAGCAAACATGCCGATCGTACCTGTCTGGAATCACAAGATTTGTTTTGTTCTCTGACCTGCTCAAAATTGTTCATCTCAGGTGTCATCTTACATCCCTATTGTACTCTAAAGGTCTACTTCAGAGTATTATGAAACAAAATGATCATTCAAATCACAAAGCACCAGTGATGGTGATCTAAACATTTAAAACCAAATTAAATTGCTATTTTAAATTAACGAGTCAATGTACAACTGTTTTCAAGATTGATAATAATAAGAAACATTTCTTGAGCACCAAATGAGCATCAGAATGGTTTCTGAAGGATCATGTGACACTGAAGACTTGAGTAATGGCTGCTCAAAATTCTGAGTGCCATTACAGGAATGAAATTAGAAAATTATTAATCACAATACTACTCTTTTAATTTTACATAATGTTTTTAATGAAATAAATGTTGCTTTGGTTATCATAATAGAAACGTCTTTCAAAAAATGTTTAAAAGTTTTACCAACCCAAACCTTTGATTAAGTGTTGAGTTCTCTGGTCAGACCATAAGAAACTACCACTTGATGAAACAACACAAAACAGGGCTCTAGTTTGTGACTAAAATAGTTGCAAATTTAACAAACGATCGAACGAACAAACAAACAAGCAAACAAATAAATAAATAAATTTAAATTTAAACTGGACAACTTCATCTCCAAGGGCCAAAAGTGAGATGGTGTAGAGTGAACAAACGACTCTTATGAAAAATAAGTAAAAAAAAAAAAAAAGATTCATCAAACCTAATTTAGTGGCTTGAATCAAACTCAGTCAGTCAACTGTTAAGGGGTGTTATTAAAATTGCGACTGACTCCAACTGAACCGGGAATCATTTTTCTCTTATGTTCAATGGACTAGGAACTGTTAGTTGCAATTAAAGATACATAGCCTATATTCAGATTTTTTTTTTTTTTTTTTGTAAAAAAAACAAACAAAAAAAGTTATTCTGAAAACATCTAATCTTTCACAAGAGAGTATTTGTTCATTGTTTTGCATAGTGAGGTCCAATTAATGTAATGCTGAATCAATTGTCAGAAATGAAAACTGTAATTTATTTGCAAAAAAAAAAATTATTTTCAACCTTCTGATTCTCTAAAATGCTCACTATGTGTATGCAAGGTGTGTGACATTATATGACTTTTCTTTTTCCAAACAGGTAGAAATATTCTTACAGAACAGAATGACACTGCTATGGCAACATCAGCATCAAATGGGAACTAAATTACTTCTGAACAACTATCTATATCGAGCAGTTCTGTAGTGTGTCTAAAAATGTCATTTGGCTCCTAAATGTTCTTTCCTTTAGAATGGAGCTTTGCAAAAGTGGCCAGTTTGCTTACTTATATCACTAAGTCTCTTTTAAGAAGTCAGGCAAAATGATCTTTAAATCCCTAACTTTTCATTTTAAGCTATAATTGCCTTAAAAAACATATTGATGTAAGCGTCCCCTTTAAGCATTTTTGTTGTTCGCTCAATTTAGATTCCCAACACAACATGGTGGGGACATAAAATCTTTCGTAGTGCTCCAGACATGGAAATGACGTAGTAAGTATAGACCAGCTTTCATTAATGTTTGATGAGGAGCGAGGCTGGTGATATTTTTAATACAGGGACACTCAGTACTGCTAACACTGTTCAAAGAGACACTCGGACGTACAGGTTGTGTAGAAAGAGACATGGAATGTTTGTGTGGGTTTCTGAGGTGTGTGCGCATTAATATGTAAAGAATGCTGCCAGACCTGCCGGTACACTCTGCTTTGAGGACTTTACATTCCCCTGGCTCTCCCACATCCCTCAGCAGGTTACCAGACCCAAGCCGGCAGTCGTCAGTCTCTCAGCTGCCTACCCAGCATTCCACAGGCTTTAGCTTAAAGAAAAAATAGAATTCCTGGCATGGTATGATTGGCCTCTAGCTTGAGGCTAATGCGCTCTGTGCTGTCACACAACTTATAAGAACAGTCTAAGCGACAGGGCAACTCTTGATCGCTGACTGGTCATGACATGGCAAAGTTGTGGATTTGTTACAGGAAATTTAAGGATGCCCACCTGTGCATGGCCTAAACATCATGCTCTTTGACTAGATGTCTCTCCTCTCTGTTTTTTTAAGTAGCTGCCTGACTTTTGGGGCATTAACCCATTGCCATCTTCCCAGGCTGGCATTGTTTTAGTCAGTATGATGGAGGTACATGAATACTGGCCACTGGCCTCCCATCTGAAATCTGAGCGCTCAAGCTGGAATGTGAGATGTCACCTGGTCACCATGGTTACATGTCTGTATCAGCTGCTCTTTGTCCTAGTTTGAGAGGACGGGCTGTTTTGTGTTTTTCTCTGTGAGTGAGTGCTTGTGAACAGGTATGAGAGTGAGTCTGGGACACTTATAGTCTGGTTTGTGTCTCTTTTGTGTTTGTGTGTGATAAGATCAATGTGTGAATGTATGGATGACATTGAACTTGGAAAAAAAAAGCGTTTCATGTTTTAATGACCACTTTTTGTTTACAAAAATGATGATGTGTGTATTATTTCAAAGAACAATTGTCCATTCAGACAGTAGATTTTTTAACCCTGGTGACAAAAGTAATTAGGTTCTGCCACCTAGTGGCCATAATGTCTACTTCTTGAAATTATAATAATTATAATAATAATAACAACAGGCCCCTTAATTCTGCTTTAATTTAGGAAAAGTTTGAAACGATTTATTTTTATCAAATGGCACAAAAAATGTTTTGTCATAAAATGCTTAATTTAAAAAACTTAATTCAAGATATATTCACTGAAAACATTTTGTATTGTCTTTCAAATACATTGATCTTCTTTTAAGGATGTTTAATATCTTTACTATTAAAACAAGATTACAATGCTAAGAAAATGGCAGCATAAAACACTCTTGAAAATAAAGGTTCTTGGCACAGATGGTTCAATGAAGAACTCTTAACTTCCATGGAATCTTTCTATTGCACAAACACTCTTTATAGTAGGAGAAGGTTCTTCAGATTATTGAAATACTGTTAAAAAACAATGTTCTTTTAAGAACTGCTGACAAAAAAGTTTCTCTGGGGAATCAAAAATGCATCGCTTCTATTGCATTACTACAAAAATCTACTTTTGGAACCTTACTTTTAAAAGTGCAGTGGCATTGCGCTGCATGTTCTTGAAATATATGTTAATTGTTAGTCAAAATATCTGAGGAGAAAAGGCTTACTCAGGGAGGGATGGAGTAAGCAGCGACACTTGTTAAACATTTACTGAGTGTAGATAAAAGGTGACACATTTTTACATGTCTGTAAGATAAACACATGTAAGTAATGTAAAATTCGTGCAGACAATCTGCTATCACAGAATCACCAGTATATGATTACAGTTTCCCAGCTTGGTGAGAGATTTGCAAACAAATACAATACACCACTTTATTACTTTTTAATTTACAAGAAAATATCTGAGTTACTTTTTCAAAAAAGTAATGCCAGTTAATTTTTTTCCATTTATTGACTGACAGTGCGCTGTGTGAACATGCTGTTACTGTAGTTCTAGACTAAATGTGAATGTGCATTAATTCATCCCAATTTAGTATTCATCAAAATGAATTAAAACAGCGAAATGCAAACTCAGAATATGAGGCAAACCTGCAATAATTAAATATGTTAAACAACACAAATGTATCTAATCCCATTTTATTAACGAATGAGTGTTGAACCTTCTTCTCCTGCGTTCTACTTTACAGATGTGAATTTACTTTTCGTTCAGCCTGAGATTTATTCATTACACTTTTTGGTGTGAAAGGGCTTTTACATTTGCTATAATTAGAACTTCTTGTATTAAAAACAATCAAGCCCTGCTCATATTTAAAAAGTCACTCAAAAATAACGTAACGCATTACTTTCCATAAAAAGTAGCTAAGTAACGTAATTAGTTGCGTTTTTAGGGAGTAACGCAATATTGTAATGCATTACTTTTGTAACTTTCCCCAACACTGATTATCAGTAACGCTGATTTGAGTATCCAGGATGCAAAAGCAGGAAGAAAAATGAAAAAGTGTACAAAACTAACATTGCAGGATCCCCAGTCATCACCAAGGTAAGCATACCTTAATTTATGTTTTAATTCAGTTCATGTTTATTTTTATAGCACATATCACAATACGCATTGTTGCAAAAAGCGTCACTGAAAATGAAAGTTTCTACATTGTAAAGTTATAGGATAGAAAAAATCCTGTTGTTAGTTAGTGACGTATTCAAACAGTAATGTGTGCATGTTTAAGAGCAATGATTATATGTTGTGATCAAACCTAAGGTAAGGAATATTTAGTAGTTTTGTGTGTTTGTTCAGGGTTGGCATCTTGCCTATGTTTAGTCAATATGTAAGCAAAATTCATATTGTTTACGTATTCCATCAGTATATAAACATCCTTAAAACTACACTTCGAAGCAAAACTTCACTTACAAAAAAAAAAAAAAACTTACAAAAAAGAGGGGTGTGGTAAGTCTAATATGCTCACCAGTCACCACCAAGGCTCCAATTATTTTACATAAAATACATTTTTTGAAATGGAATTTATTGATGGCAAAGCTAAATTTTCAGCATCATTACTCCAGTGTTCAGTGTCACATGATCCTTCAGAAATCATTATGATATATGCTGATTTGGTGGCTAAGAAACATTTTTAAAAATCATACTAAGTGAACTAAATTCGAACATAGTTTATATTAAGAATATAATGATATTTTATAAATTATTTAAATTATATAAAATATTATATTTTTATTTTATAATATAATTAGATTTTTCTTACTCAATAGTAATCTTCTTTAATTGTTTTAAGCATACATTATTATTTTTTTACATTTTATTCATCTTGTGTTGGTGTTTAGATATTTTAAGGGTGACGATCACAAGCTTCTAAGAAAGTCATTTCTTGTGTGGTTCAGCAGCATTCTTACATTTAACATGTATTTCCACATCAGTCTGTGGATATGTTTGTAGTTAATTCCAAAGAACAACTTGATGCTCTAAATAAAACAGCACAAGGTGGAATCGGCAGTGTATATTTTTAATCTGTCACAATGTTTTTTGAAAGATGTTCTGGAATTGATTTAGACAGACATCCCCAATCTTTTTTTTTTTTTTTTTTAACTACAATTATGCTCTACTATATTGTTGTGATTATGGCATCAGGCAATAATATAATAACAATATCCATACATTTAAGTATCTAAAACTATATAAGTATCTGAGTTAAAGTACTTTTGTTGGGCATAAATTGCAGTCAAACTTAAGCATGAGAGAAAATCAGATAGTCAAGATAGTCAAATCAATGTATGGTATTAGAATGGCATTAAGAAGATCTGAACTATTACTCATTTATCTCAGCTTTATACTGCATGTCATAAGCTTATTTGGATTAAAACACCTTCTAAATGAGTAAATCTAAATGTAACATAGATGTAATTTTCTCTCTGTCAGGGAAGAAAGCAGCTTCGTCACCTGGGAGGGACTTACAGAAGCATAAGCAGTTGCAATAAAAATTCACAAACCTTCAAAGAGTTAATAGACTTATTACTCCAGAACACTGATTACTCCCACACATCCAATACATACACACTAACATACATGCACATGCCTTCCATTGTAGACCGAGCCTCTGACTGATAATGGCATCTAGAATAGACAGTGTTCTGGTGACTGGATCAAACCGTGGAATTGGACTCGAGTTGGTTCGACAGTTAGTTGATTCACCCTCACCTCCAGTTGAGATCTTTGCTGGTTGTAGAGACCCATATGGACTAAGATCACAGGTAAGAAACCATGCTAACACTATACAGAAAAGTTTAACTTGGTAAGTTATCTTAAAAATATACTATTGTTCCTTGTTAATATTTTTTATATAATATATTAACTCATTTGAATTCATTTATACAACTTAATTATTATACTTAATGTTTGAACTTTGTACCATCTGTACTATTCCAGTTTTACAAAGACAGCATAGATGAGTCACTGTGGCACTGAAACTTGTTGGGCAACTCTGCTGTTTCTGTGCTGCATTTAAAGGGTGAATTGTGACATGCAATGTGTCATTTTAAAAATATGTATATTTCTAGAAAATCCAGAAATGCACCAGAAATTCCAACTTGTCTTCTAGGATCTCCAGGAACTAGCTCAGAAGCACCAGGATGTGATCACAGTCGTCCAACTTGGTAGGAAATTCTAAATAAAATAATGAGCATTGCTGTAATTTCATGGTCGAGTCATGATTCTGTTCATTAGGACTGTCGTTACCTCAGATTAAATGATTAGTTCACCCAAAAATGAATATTTGCTTCACTTAATCCATCCACGATGTACAGTCATGACCAAAAATATCGGTACCCTTGGTAAATATTGCATTTCGTTGCCTTGTACCTACATGTGCAATGACAATAAATTGAATCCAATCCAATTGAATCCAATATAATCAAAGAAGGCTGTGAAAATTAGTCTGCATTGTTAATCCTTTTGATCTTTTATTTAAAAAATTCACAAAAAATCTAACCTTTCCTTGGATAACAAGAATTTAAAATGGGGGGAAATATCATTATGAAATAAATGTTTTTCTCAAATACACTGTGGACACAATTATTGGCACCTCTAGAAATTCTTATGAGTAAAATATCTCTAAAGTATATTCCCATTCATATTCACAATTTTGAGCTCTCCAGGGTGATTATGAACATGAAATTATCCAGCCACGGCTGTCTGTTTCACAGAAATATAAATAGGAGGGAAAACAAAGCCCAAATTCCCTTAATCATCCATCACAATGAGAAAAACCAAAGAATATATTTCTTATGTGCAGCAAAGGATTTGAGCTTCACAAATTAGTGAAGTGGCTTTAAGAAAAGAGCTAGAGCAGTGAAACTTCCCATTTCCACCATCAGGGCAATAATTAATTTCCAATCAACATAAAATGTTACGAAACTGCTTGGAAGAGGACGTGTGTCTATATCGTCCTAATGCACGGTGAGGAGGAGAGTTTGAGTGGCTAAAGACTCTCCAAGGACCACAGTTGGAGAATTGCAGAAAAAAGTTGAGTCTCGGTGTCAGAAAAACTTTTTTTTTTAAATTGTCAAACAGCACCTACATCACCACATGTTGTTTGGGAGGGTTTCAAGAAAAATTCTCCTAGCTCATCCAAAAACAAACTCCAGCATATTCAGTTATCAGACATGACTGTAACTTCAAATGGTGCGGTCTTCTATGGTCAGATGAAACAAAAAATAATTAGCTGTTTAGAAGCAAACACTCAAGATAGGTTTGGTGAACACAGGGATAAAAAGTACCCCATGTGTACAATGAAATATACTGCTGTATTTTTGATGTTGTGGGCCTATATTTCTGCTGGAGGTCCTGGACATCTTGTTTAGACACATTGCATCATGGATTCTATTAAAGACCAACAGATAAAAAAACAAACAAAAAAAACAACAAGTGACTCACTCTGTTAGAAATCTTATAATGGGCCATGTTTGGATCTTCCAACCGTACAATAATCCAAACACAAACCTCAAAAACAACACAAAAATGGGTCAATGAGCACAAAACCAAGCTTCTACTATGGCCATTCCAGTCCTCTGACCTGAACCCTGTAGAAAATTGTAACGAGGAGTCAGTGACGTTAGGATCCATGTGCAGCTTTATTAAAACAGAATGCAAGTCAAACAGGCAAAGTTCAATCACGGGCTTCAAACACAACATAGATAAGGCAGAATCAAAGTCCGAGTTCAGGCTGAAGATCAGGGCTGGAGGCAAACACACAGGGGAATCGAATAACAAGGCAGGTTGAATCAGAATAGGCAGGCGGCAGAGGATCAGAGTCCAGTAAACAGTCCAGGTCATACACGGTGAATCATACACGGAAGAAACGCTCGGAAATGTTTGCATGGCAAGATAAGACTTCTCAATGAGGAAACAGAGAGCACAGTTTAAATCGGTAAGAGTCAATGGGAAACACCTGTGAGTGTAATCAGCCACAGGTACGTCAGGGTATGTCAAGGGTATGTCATCAGCATTGATCCAGGACCACTCCTCCGGACCGTATCCCTCCAGTCCACGAGATACTGGAGGAACCTGCCCCGACGACGAGGGCCCAGGATTTCATGGACGATGATGAGGGGAGGAGCCCTCTGGTCACCAGCCTCATCTAGGACCTCCTCTCCTCTTGAGCAAAGAGACATGAAAAGTGGGTGAGATACAATAATGGGCAGGTAAGGCTAATCTAAATGAAACTGGGGTGATTTGTCTGATTATTTTGAAAGGACCCACGTACCTGGGATTGAGCTTCTTGCAGGGTAACCAGAGCCGTATGTGACGGGTGGATAGCCAAACCCATTGCCCTGGTTGGTAGTTGGGATTGGCTCGTCGATGACGATTGGCCTGTTCTTTTTTTGAGCATACTCAGCCCATAACAGATAGCGACTCCAGTCGGACTGATTTTTATGGCAGTATGAGCGAAGGAAGCGGGTGAGTTCTTGGTTTAATCTTTCCACTTGTCTGTTGGCTTGAGGATGGTATCCGGAGGTGAGGCTGACATTAATGTTCAGTTGTTGACAGAAGGCGGACCAGACGCAGGAGGTGAACTGCGGACCCCGATCAGAAACCACATCCTCCGGTAGTCTGTAGAACCGAAATACATAATTGCAGAGAACTTCAGCAGTTTCTAGGGCAGTAGGGAGTTTGGGAAGTGGTATCAGCCTGCAGGCTTTGGAGAAACGGTCAATTACCGTAAGGATGGTAGTGTGGCCCTGAGAGGATGGTAAGTCAGTCACAAAGTCTATGGCGATGTGTGACCACGGCCGTTGTGGGATGGGTAATGGATGAAGGAGGCCGGCAGGTAATTGACACGGAGATTTGGATGTATTGCAGATGGTGCAGTTCTGGATGAACGTGATGGTGTCAGATCGTAGAGAGGGCCACCAGAACTTGTTGTTGAGGAGCTGTAGTGTAGCCGCAATACCTGGATGGCCAGAACTAGAATTGGAGTGGACTAGTTGAATTACTCTCTGTCTTAAGGCCTGTGAGGTTGGGTGGAGTTTCAGCCGGTGGTGGATCAGTGACCTGGGCTTCGGTGAGTTTGGTCATTATGTCCCACTGTACGGGTGCGAGAATAATGGTGGATGGAATAATGGGTTCCTGATCTGGGGATTGAACGGAGAGCATCCGCCTTGGTATTTTGAGAGCCAGGATGATAAGTAACTTTGAAGTTGAAAAAGAGTGACCATCTAGCTTGTCGGTGGTTGACTCTTTTGGCTGATTTCAGATATTCTAGGTTACGGTGGTCAGTGAGAACAGTGAATGGATGTTTTGCCCCCTCCAGCCAGTGATGCCATTCCTCAAATGCTGCCTTCATCGCGAGGAGTTCGCATTTGCCAACATCATAGTTCTGTTCTGTAGAGTTCAGTTTGCGGGAGAAGAACGCACAGGGGAAAAGTTTAGGAGGATCACCTTGGCGTTGTGAGAGCACTGCCCCAATGCCTGTACTGGAAGCATCTACTTCTACAATGAATTCAAGTTCGGGGTCGGGATGAGGCAGGATAGGGACGGTTGTGAATCTCTCCCTCAGTGAATGGAACGCTGCTATAGCTGCCGAAGACCAGGTGAGACGTTGGGTTCCCTTCTTTATCATGGACTTCATGGGGGCAGCGATTGTACTGAAGTTACGGATGAACCATCGATAGAAGTTAGCGAATCCTATGAAGCATTGTAGTTCCTTGAGAGTGGTAGGCTGGGGCCAGTGGACTACTGCTCGTACCTTCTGCTCATCCATGGCAACCCCTCCAGAACTGATCACATACCCGAGGAAGGAGATGGTCTCTTGATGGAACTCGCATTTCTCTGCCTTGGCGTACAGTTGGTGTTGTATGAGGCATTTTAGGACTGCTCTGACGTGTTTGACATGTTCCTCATAAGTTTCGGGGTAAATCAGGATGTCATCGATGTATACAATTACACATTGGTTCAGCATGTCTCTAAAAACGTTGTTAATGAATGCCTGAAACACTGAAGGACTATTGGACAGGCCGAACGGCATAACAAGATATTCATAGTGCCCCGTTGTGGTGGAGAATGCTGTTTTCCATTCATCCCCCTCGCGAATGCGAATGAGATTGTAGGCACAGCAAAGGTCCAGTTTGGTGAAATATCTTGCTCGCCTGAGTTGTTCGAGAGCTGCGGGGACGAGTGGTAGAGGATAATGGAACTTGGTTGTGAGGTTGTTGAGAGATCGGTAGTCGATACAAGGACGAAGACCTCCATCTTTCTTCTTGACAAAGAAGAATCCTGCCGATGCGGGTGACGTGGAGGGACGGATGAAACCTTTGGCGAGCTCCTCCTGAATGTAGGATTTCATAGCCTCTGCCTCGGGTTGTGACAGCGGAAAGACTCTGCCCATGAGAGGTTATGATCCTGGGAGAAGATCTATGGCACACTTACCTGGCTCGGTGAGGAGGTAAGTGTGATGCTTTCACCTTGCTGAAGGCCTCAGCTAGGTCTTGATAGACACTGGGAAGTGGGTCTTTTAAGGAAGTCTTTTTAGGTGAGTGGAGAGAGCCACAGAGGCTGAGTTCGTGACAAAAATGAGTGGGATGAACTGAAGAGAAGAAGCACCAACATGGAGCTGGGATCTTAAGGGTCAGGAGTGATTCTGGATGAAGGAATGGTCTCTGATCTCTTCAGTGTTGGGCAGTAGCGTCGCTACATTCCTCTTGTTTCCTGTGACTTCCATGCTCCCAGTTTCTGATTAAAAGACTCGTTTGTGAATTCCTCGTCTCCTGGCTTCCTTGTTCCGTGTTCCCTGGCAGAGTGTGACAGAAGATCTGACCAAAAACAGTTACCCTTGCGTCTACCCTCCATTTTATTTTCTGTTTTTATCCCCTCAGTGTTTTTCTTTCCGTTGTGTTTCCTTGATGGATCCCTTCCTACGCCCCGAATTCCTCCTCTTCCTGCTGGAGCAGGGGGAGCGTTCGCTCGAGGACCATACCAGACTGTTTCTGGCCCTCGCGGAACTCACCAGCTACCCGGACGACGCGCTCTGCTCGTTCTATAACGCAAGCCTCAACACTGCGTGCAGAGCGCTGTCGTCCGAGGAAGGTCCTTGAGCGGAATTCGCCGCCTTCGTGGAGTGGACTCTGTCCCCTCTAGACCCAGAGCCCAGCCCACCATCTCCCAGCGGTGCGGAGCACCAGCCCGAGCCCACCGACGACGGAGAGCCATTTCCTGCCGCGATCTGCGAGCCAGTGCGAAGCCGAGCGACTGAGCAGATGATCGCCCCGGAAGTTGAGCCCAACCCGTCAGACCAGGTGCGAAAGCCGGCGTCAGTGCCCATCACGAGGGAGCAAGCCGTGGACGGTGTGAGCGCGGAGTGGAGCTCCGCCCCCTGCACCACAGCTGAGGGTGAGCTGAGGATAGATCTGGGACTGCTGGACAGAGAGGGGGCGTCCGATCCTCCAGTGCCTGCTCCTCGAATGTGCCCCCCAGTGCCTGCTCCTCGAAAATGCCCTCCTGTGCCCGCTCCTCGAAAATGCCCACCCTCTCCTGCCTCCTCCTCCACCGCTGTCGTCTGGCAGCCCCCCGCTCTCCCTCAGCCCGCTATCTGTACGGTGCGAGCCCCGTGGGTCTGCCATCCTCCAGCGTCGCCGGGGCTGGAGTATCCCTCACCTCCGCCTCCAGCCTCCGAGGCCCGGACTCCGCCTCGGCCCGTAGACCCAGTGGCTCCACCTCGGCTCCTAGCTCCCTCGCCTCCACCATCACCCCTCGGTCCACCAGCTCCACCGGGCTCCCTCGTCCCTCCGGCTCCGCCTTGGTCGGGCGGCGACCCGCCATCGCCTCAGGACTCCTCTCCTCTGGCTGCGCCTCGTTGCTCCATCCCACCGGCTCCGTTGGGCTCCTTCCTCCCTTCAGCTCCACCTGGAATATGACAGAAAATCTGGCCCTGTACACGATACAGATTTTTGTTGCCAAATTGGTTTGGAACAGTTGTTGAATAAACAATTAAACTGAACTATTATGCCTATCAATCTGCTTGACTGACAGTTTTATTGATCAGTTATTGATCAGTTTTACTGAGAGAGCATTGACTTGGTATGATGTTGGTTCAATATAAAAATGATTTTTTTTCTTAAATAGCTTGGATGTAGTAAACTACTTTTGCCATGTTGCTGTAGCTTAGCTTGCTACATTTCACAGGGCTGTAGCTTTAGTGTAGTTAACCTTCATTTAAAGAAGAGTAACTGTTAGCTTAGCTCACTACATTTTCCAAGTAGCTTGCCCAACACTGGATCTCTTGTCAGGTGTTCTCTAACCTCATCAGGCATTATAGGAGAAAATTTAGAGCTGATGATATTTCCCCCCATTTTAAATTCTTATTGTCCAATGAAAGGTTAGATTTTTTTTTTTTTTTTTTTTAATAAAAGATCAAAAGGATTTAATTTTTTTTTTTTTTTTTTAACAATGCAGACTAATTTTCACAGCCTTCCTTGATCATATTTACCAAGGGTGCTGATATCTTTGGCCATGACTGTAGATGAGGTTGTTTCTTCATCAGCCCAGATTTGGATAAATTTAGCATTGCATCATTTGCTAATTTTTCTTAGAGTATTGTATATGTATATGTTTTTACCACTCACTGCAGAGGATCCATTGGTGAGAAAGTGATGTAATGCAAAATTTCCCCAAATTTGTTTTGATGAATACACAAACTCATCAAATTTTAAAAATTTTGGATGAACTACTCTTGCTAATGTAATGTTGGTTTACCTAATTTCGCAATAGACACGACTAGTCCTACTAGTATCACAGAGGCCTCAAAACTGGTGGAAGCCAAGCTGAATGGTAAAGGCCTGAATTTGATCATCAACAATGCTGGTGTGTACATCCCAGGATCCCTAGCTGAGACAGGAAAACAGGAGATGGTGGACGCATACACAACTAATGTTGTAGGACCCATGCTCATAGCAAAGGTGAGTGAACCTTTAATACTGCAACAGATGATTGTCTGTCTTAGTATTTTTGTCTTGTAATATCTAAAAATTATATGTGACTTAAGACATTAAGTCTTGTTCTTTTGAAATATGTCTAAAAATTATGTTTATTTTTAAAACAAGAAAAAAAAATCTGTCAGTTGGGTAGGAATTTTTTTCTTACCCTACTAACAGATTTTTTTCTGCAGAAAACAAGATTTACTATTTTAAAGACTTAAAATCATTTTGCTCCTTCTTGATTTTGGAATGTTTAGATATCTGTACTGGAAAACAAGACAAAAATACTGAGTAAGAAAATTATTTCTTGCTGTGAGAACTTTGAAACATTATTGTGTAACATTTTCCCTGTACAGTAAATGATGTTAATTAATTTTCAGGATTTCCATCCCCTCCTGTGCAAGGCAGCAGCTCAGTTTCCTCATCAGACAAGCATGTCTTGCAGTAGGTCGGCTATCATCAATGTCTCCACACTGCTGTCATCCATCACTAGATGCCCTGCGAATTTCTCTCTGTCTCCAATGTACCCCTATCGGGTCAGCAAGGTACCAGTAGTTTTCAAGGCCTTTTCCTGTAATCTAGTAAACAAAACATGAAAAATTCTGTGAATCCACAAGCTTTATTTTACTCTTAAATCACTATTACATCTTGACTGTTTCTTTACTTCAGGCAGCACTGAACATGCTAACTTGCTGCTTGGCAGAAGATTTAAAAAAAGATGGCATTCTTGTTATGTCTCTCCATCCAGGATGGGTCCAGACAGAAATGGGAGGCCCAAAGGTAATAGAAAGTGCTTGTTACAAATGTGTTTTTACATTCATGTCAGTGGTTTACTTTCTTTGGCATCCTCACATTTGTCATTTTCTCGTGGCACCCTCAGGCTCCCCTGACGACTGCTGAGAGCATCAGCAGTATGATGAAAGTCATCACAAGCCTCACCGAGAAAGAAAGTGGAACTCTTTTAGATTGGGAAGGCAAAAAAATCCCCTGGTGATTACCACTTCTTTGTCTGCGGTTTGTCTGAGAAAAACTGTTTCTGACAGCTATTCTAGTAGCCTATAAGACATGGCATTTAGTTACAGGTTCACAAAGTTTGTAATACAGCCATGAAAAATGTGCCATCATATTGGCGTAATGCATGTGTGGAAGATCTCATGAAAACATGAAAACAGGTTTTGTATGCCTTGAAGTTTTCCCCAGTTGATATTTGTATTGCAGACTTTCCAAATTAAATATTAGCAATTGTAATAAAATTAGCTGTGTGAGACAATAAGAGAATGGATAAATAAATAAATAAAGATGAGAAACATGTCAAAGAGAGAGCCAAAAAAGAAACAAAGCCTCTTCAACTGAGATTTCAACAGAAATAAAATATTATAAAATATGTACAATAACAAAGAAAAACCAATGGCTGTAAGAACTTTCCTGCCATTCCATGCCTGATCAAATATTTGGTGAATAACGTGATCGTCAATCATCCAAAACTACATGGGTACAGTACGCCCTCCAGTGTTATATAAATATACCTATTTTAGTGCAGTTGTTTTCAGCCTTTTTAACTCTGAGGCAACTCTTTTTCCATGACAATACTCATAATCTCTTCTATTGAAGCTGTTATGAACCTCTACTTCTGTTCTGTAATAAAAATAAATTAAAAATAAAATAAAAACTAAAAACATCATGCCAGTATTTTTATTTGTAGCAGTTTTACATTTAGATTATGCTACTATAATTCAGTTGAAATTATTTTAAGACTTATTTGGCCACCAGTTGAGAACCACTGTAACTTGTAGCCTACATAATTTCCACTTATATGTCATTATTACAGTATCTGCAGGAGTTAAAGTTATGATAAGGTTTATCCAACCCATATCATCATGGATCTAGTTGTGTTTAGGCTACTCATCTTTTGACTTAATTCTTAACCCTGTTAAGAAAGTTATATACTCCAAAAGAAACAAAGGTATAGATCAATTATAGCCATTCAAATGCTAGAACACTTCCAGAAAGAAACAGTGGCCAATCCTATTGAATTGTTCTGTTAGATTGATTTAAGGATGAAACTCTTGATAACATGTCCGGGTCATTTCACCTTAAAATCAAAAGTAAGAAATTATAAATAAATTATATAATTATATATTATTTATCTATATGAAGAATATTTAATCATAGGCTATTTAGGCCTATTGGATATCTATAAAAAGAATATGTCACAAGATAAGTAATGTTGTCAGGATCCTACCCTGACAGTCTTGTCTGTCTTGTCCCTGTTCAATGTTTCTTTGTTTGTTTTGTGTCTGAACACATGGCTCTGTCTCTGTTTGTGTTTGCCAGGTGCTCCTCTTGTCTAACCTCCCTGTTTCCCATGGTCACGCCCCCTTGTTTAGTCCTTGTCTAGTCCTCCTTTGCTTGATTGTGTTCACCTGATCCTCGTGTGCTCTGTGTCACGAATCCCGGCCATGAACCTCCATTTGTTCACCACCAGAGGTCACCCGCTCACTACATGGACTTTCACACTACACAGCACATTGGACTCCATTTCCCATCATCCATTGCACTGACGACACACACACAGCTGATTACACTAATCACACACACAGCTGAGACTATCACCCAATCACACACGCTTTATAAGCCTTGGACTTCCTCTCTGTCACTGCCGAGTATTGTTTAGCATTTGTCACAGTCTCTGTCGATAGCTACTCTACCAAGCCATTCCAAGTCTTGCCTAGCCTGTTTTCCTGTGTTTTGATTCCTGCCCACGTCTCCTGGATTAACCCCTTTGCCTTGCCGTTTGGACTCTGTTTGCCCCTCGTTTGGATCTTTGCTTGTGTACCTGGATTATCTTTCTGCCTCGCCCTATTGGATATTGTTCACCGATCGTCGACCCACGCTTGCCCTAGGATTACTCTGTGTCTTGCCCATGCCATACCTGTCTGCCGTCGTTTGACCCTGTCTGTGAATTGACTGTTTATAAATAAAAGTTTGCATATGGATCCGCACGTCTCACGTCTTGTTCGCCCCGTAACACTCTGCTGCTTTATATTGTGTTCCTTTCCCATGTGTCTTCGTTTTGGTGTTTACCTGTTTCTTGGTCCTAAAGTTATTCTTTGATCTTGCTCAAGTGATTTTTTTTTTTTTTTTTTTTTGATTGTGCATTCTTATCTAGTTTTGTTTTCTCTTTTGATTTAGATTTTCTTTTGTCTGTCTTGTGTCGTTGTGTTGTCTTGAGTCTTGTCTTGTTTGTTATCGTGTTTTGCCCTGTCCTGCCCTTCACCCAGATTCCCTGGCCTCTGACCCCTACTACCTGGAAGAAGCTCTCTACTCTCACGAGTCAGGTCTTTGGTTCTGTGAGTCACTACCTGGTGGCTAGACTGGTGCGACTTCTGAGATTCTCTTCAAGCTACGAGGTCCTTGTCTTCCTGCCTTCCTCTGGAGCTGCTGCCTCCGTGCTTGAGTCCGCTGCCACCTTGGACTGGCTCAGTGGTCATCCCTCCTGCCTGTATTGTGTTGTCTGCCCTGCCCCTCTGTTTGGACTGATTCACTTCTCTCTCCCTGCTGTTTCTAGTCAACGTCTTGTCCATAAACTACCATTGTCCGCTCATTTGCATCTGGGTCCCATTTCTTGCAGATCCCTGACAAATGTTTGTGTTTTCTATGTTTCAAAGTATCTTTTTCATTTTTTTTTTTTAAATAATGTTATTTAATTTTTTTTCTGGAAAAAAGCCTCTAACAGGCTATCTAATGGCAGCAGTGTCAACGTAACCCATTCGTTTTGCAACAGTGAAGGGCTGAAGTGTAATTTTTGTGAGATCCTCCTTAACATCACAAAGTTTGACAATATTATGCTGGGATAATATATTTTGACATTTTATATTTGCAGAATTGTAAACTAAATTCTTCAAGTAAAACAAAAGTAGTAAGTCAATAAATGATAAGATGAATATTATGTTTAAACTTACACTACTAACATAACTGACAGTTTGTTTAACATTTGTTTAAAGGTGACCTAATCAATCAGTCTGACAAAAGAGTCAATCTCGAGGTGCCAGATTTCGACTGAAGTGATTCATTGACAGTGGTCTGGCTGTGTGCTGTTATGTTGAGGAGAGAACCGACTGTTGATTTTTCATTAACTATCAGCTGCCTCATGGCGATACTCCTCTAGTCCTGTGAAAACAAGGACAGGAAGGTTTATTTTTCTCTCTCAGCATTGGAAGTAAAAGAGGTGGGTATAAGCAGACGCCTCTGGACCGCTTCACGCGCTGCTCGAGAGATTAAACACTCTTTAACTATAAAGTCACGTTTATGCTTAGTTCTTCACACGGGATTTAGTCGCTTGGACATACCAGTACTCCTCAGGTAGGAACCTAATAGTGGATAAATAGCTTTATTAGAGAGCATGTTTGTATTTGAGAGAGTTTAATAACTATGGCATGTTTTGGGCATGTCAGAGTAACAACAACTCAATTTTTGATTATTTCTTTGAAATATCTGCTCGTTTTGACGTGAGGCAGCTGTGAGACATCATTTCCCATCGTTAATCATTAGTAGCTTGTAGAGGAGTTTTGCGCCAGTCTGGGATATTCCCGATATTCCCGATTTTTACGCCCTGATTCAAACAGAGGCTGTCAAGGAAACCGAGAGTTTGTTTCCTTCTATTAGGAGGGTCTGACTTCTTGGTTTTGAGGAAAAATCGGAAAGGAAACTTTGTGGCAAGTGCATAGCTTGGGTTCTGGACTATGACAGAGGGATTGTTTTAAGTTGCTCATATAATAAGAAATTCTATAATTTGTGAATTCTAATTTGTGAATTGTGGTAGGTGAAGCACCAGTAAACTGGCCCTCTGATGTGTTTTGTACTTATCAATATTGCAGTATTCTGTAAACAAGTCGACCTGAATGGTTTATAAATGGGTGTTCTTCAACTATGGGCACTTTGGCCCTCTGAATGCATTTTTCACACTATTTTCATTTCTGTGCAAACAATTTCCATCACTATATAAATGAGTCACAGGAGAATTCAGTAATTTTAAAATTTTTCCATCACATCTCAAATAAGTTTGATTTAAATCAAATGTTTCAAACTCTTTTGTTTAGCTTAGGCATTGCATTGCCTCCATGATCATTTAGTACCTTGACAGAAAGTGAAATAGCTGCAGCTGATGTGCCATGTTTTACTCTTATCACTTATCAAAGAATTTTTCACAGAAATGTACATTCCAGAACAAGTCAGCACCGCCTCAGTTCTTCTTTGAGGGATTGAGATTGTATTTATTTGACTCCATTTATAGAACAGATTGATAACAATTAAATACAACAACTATTTACTGAAATCTGAAATGTAGTCATTAACAACGCAACATAAACTTCAGTTCTACCCCTCTCTAAGTTCAAGTTCAAGTTCAAGTTCAAGTTTAGCTTTTCGCTACATGTGGGGGCATACAGTGGAACGAAATATCGTGCAGACATACAACAATGAAGTAAAAAAACACTTTAAACCTATAAAAAAACACTATAAACCTATACACCCATACACTAACCCCTTCTCAGTTGTCTGCTTATACAAAATCACAGCAACTATATATATAAAAAAATAAATAGATTTACCTGCAGTGAATCAAACAAAATATTGCTTAATGGAAATATTCAAATAAAATGTTTTGAAATTGCAGGTTAAAAAGTATTAACAGAATGAATTACCACAAATACATTCATTTGGTTTATTGTTTAACTGAGGATACAGCTGACTCACTCAACATGAGAAAAATGAGAGGAAAATAGTTTTTTTCTCTCTGTCGATCAAGCAAACCAGAAGGAAATGCTTTTGCCCTGGGGAATAGCTTTCTATGTCACGGTCATCTACACATTCACTATATATACACAGAGGAACAAGAGCTATTTTCTGTGCCTTGATGTTATGGAAAGCACTTTGTCAATACTGCAGTATTTTACATACTACATTAAAACTGTGTGTCCTTCATTTACTGTAGAGCCCTGTGCTAGAGTTGCGTGTCAGTGTTTTTGGCAGCTGTTCGCACAGGTCTTCTCTTTGACCTCAGTCTTGTAGTGGTCAGCAGAAAACAAACAGCCGTGAGGGGGAAAAAACCAGGGACATGACATATTACATGTAGACACATGGCTTGAACTGTGTTTTACTCTCTGAAGCTAAAGTACAGATTTATTTCTTTCAGTTTGTTTTTCTCACAGTTTCTAGTTTCCTCCTCAGTCTCTGTCAACTGTCACACGTCTGCTCTCTGCTTGCTTTTTATCTCTATTACTGTCCCACAGATTCCATTGACTCACACTTTAAAGCAATAGTTTGCTCACTATATAATTTTGTGTTGTAAACTTTAAAAGACTCTTTACACAGTAAAACCCATCTTAAAAGCACCGTAAAAGTAGTCACAGTATATATCAATTCTGCAAAAGCAATAATAATAATAAGCAATAAGCAATAAGCAAAAATCTGAGAAAATTAGAAAACATCCTTTTTTCATTATTTTTATCTTCATTAAAGATTGTATGGTTAAATTAAAGAACACACATGGATCTTAAAGTATTGATCACATTTGCAAACAGTAATGTGCAGTTAAACAACATTGAAATATTGATCAGATTTCCAAAGTTTGATTGAGTTAATAGGAATTATAGGAATGCACAAATAGTCTGTACAAATAGATGCACAACAGAATACGCATACACACACAAAACTTATCCTGCATTACAGTTTTTTTTTTGTATTCATTAAGCTTATACAAAATGCTGATAATAAAGCTTAGTTCTGCAGTTTTTATGCTTCAGCGACATGATCTTTTAGCCAACAAGTACTGTTTCTAGGACATAAAAAACAGGGCAGTTCTTTAATTGCAATATAAATCATGCAGTAAAACGAATGCTGAAAGTGCAGTCCTGCTGACATAGAGGAATATTTCACCAAAAATTTCAATTTGCTGAAAATTTATTTATCCTCAGGCCATCCAAAATGAGTTTGTTTCTTTTTTTTGTTTTGTTTTGTTTTTTTATTATTATGCAATTGAGTTTGTTTCTTTATCTGGACAAATTAGGAGAAATTACATCACTTGCTCACCAATTGAATCCTCTGTAGTGAATGGGTGGCGTGTGAATGAGAGATCAAAATGCTGATGAAGTAATCACAATAATCCACAAGTAATTGACATGACCCCAGTTCACGAATTAATGTCTTGTGAACCAAAAAGCTGTTTTTTGTAATAAAATCCTCCATAAGGCCTTTTAACTTTAAAACATTGCTTCTGGCCAAAATCCATAATAACACTTCCTCCAGTGAAAAAGTCCTTTTGTCCTCTCACATCAAAATCCACCAACATATTTGTTTAGAACTATTTTAAAATGTTTTGCTGGTAAACGGTGCTTGATCTGTGCATATTTCTCTCTTAATTCAGACTAGACAACTTTTTCACTGGAGCAATATTATGGATAGAGGACTCTTGATGTCTCAGTGATGAATTTTTTAATTACAAACACGCAAATTTCACTTGACAAGACATTAATTGATGGACTGGAGTCCATTACTTGTAGATTACTGGCGGATTATTGTGATGTTTTATTTGAACGCTCACTCTGATGGCACCCATTCACTGCAGTAATCATGTAATGCTAAATATCTCAAAATATCTTCCACTGAAGTTTCAGATTTTTTTTTTTTTTTTTTTGGTTGAACTGTTCTTTAAATGAAATGCAGTGATGAATGAATGTCAATTTAATGAGTGACGACGTGAATAATACATACAATGGCTGAGCTAATGGTGAGGCAACAGGGGCAATGGCCACAGCCAAAATCTGATCATCCTTTTCAATGCCCTGTTATGGTTATGGCCACTAAGCCACATAATTAATATGGCTTGAGCCCTACATTTAGGGATTCACTTTGTTCTTGCCCACAGGAAAACATTTATTTGATCACATTTATTTAATTTAATCACACAATACATAATTCTGTACTATAAAGCATTCAAATGCTGAAATGGTATAATTTTTGTATTCAGTGTAACATTAACAGTCCAAAACCAACAGCTTTGTTTATGATACTGCTCCTTAATGTCCTCAAAAAGAAAGAAACAAAGCAAGAACGAGGTATTGTATCCAAATGTGAAAAATCATATTGACATTTTGCTTCTCACTTGCACATTTTGGCCCCTCTGATTCTAGAATAGATAGATAATATCCAAAAAAAATGGAAAGCAGAGAAGTGATGCATTCCTGATTCCCATCAAAACAAGCAAATAAAGCAATACAATAAATCATATTTATTTAAAATTCATTCTCTTACACACATAATAAGGAAATTTGCAGGAAAGTCCCCATTGTTTGGTTGAGATGGAGAGATGGCTATCGGTGGTTACAGGAGGAAGCGTTTATTGGTACAGAAGTACAGGGTGACAGATCGAGGCGGTGAGGTCACACCAGCCTGTGATCCACTTCTTCCTTCCACATAAACTTGCTGAAGCTGCCAGCATGTTATGAACACATTGCAAGCTTCAATATTGCTCATTTATGTATCAGTAGTCATGAACTGTACATTAGCAGTTAACATATAAATCAAGCAGGAATGATCCTCGACATCATTTCAAGAACATTTTTGGTCAAAAGATTCCATACTTCTCAGAACAAACTCTTTAAGTATCAAAACACATTTTGCTAGTCCAAACAGACTGAAGAGTCAGGACTGGTTAGTCATTGCTTGTTCATGTAGAACTAGTCAGTAATGCCTTACCCTCCGACTGGATTATGACCTTAGCACTAAGGGAGCAGAGACCAGTTCCTTGGGGATAAAAATATCCCATGCCATCATTTGTTTTCACCCACTGAACACTAGTTATTTTGTTCCATATATGCCCTAATGCACTCGCATGTCTGACTTTGATAGGAGACATATGAAACAGAATAGAGCTCTGAGTGATATGTGTAGTACAAAGACAGGAAACGTTTGGTCATTTTTCCCTCTGCCCTGCTCTGTTTTTAAATGTCGATGTTAGCCTGACGCTTCCTGATAAAAGGGCAGATTGGACAATGAATAAATGCAGAAGCTTGACTCCATTTCAATATGCTGCTGAATAATATAACTATTTCTTGAAGGGCTTATTCAGTGTTGCATTAGTGCTACAAATAAAAATAATGAACTGTTGTATGCTGTTTTTAGGTATTTGTAAGTATGTTCTCATTCCAGTGAGAGGCCTTGTGTAACCCAGCCTCTCTCTATGTATTGTCCAGTGGAGGGCAGTGTTGGATCATGATTCTGAATTATTTCAACTGCGGTTACTGCTGTTGAAGGGATGAGTCATAAACATCATATTTGTCATATGCAACTGTTTGTTCCTCATTTCTGTTGTTCGTCTACACTAAAAGCAAACAAAAAATGTAAAACATTTATGAACAGATTTATATAGTCCACCTCATTGCACAGGAAAATCTGTCCTGCTTTTACTTTTATTTTTATAGAGAGTCAAGTATGTCACTATGAATTGTAAAGCGCTTTTAACAATGCAAATTGTGTCAAAGCAGCTTTACATCAGCTTGATATAAAGCTGGGTGGCTTTATATCAGCTTTACAGTATTTAGAGGGGGAAATAGTGTGTCGAAATAGTGTCATTCTCCTCTGGCCAGACAAAATCAGCAGTTTAAATCTAGGCTGCAGCAGAGTCAGATTGTGCAAAGGACTCATCTGGTTCCTGTGGTCTTGTCCCGATGGCTGTCTAGGAGACAGGGTCTTCATTGGGGATCAGTCTCTGGGGCTCATCTAGTTGTCCTGGTCTCTGCTGACGTTCAGTGCTGTAGAGATCATCTCTAGATGCTGATCCACCATCTGATCTACAGTCTGGATCTGGGTGGCTACGGTGACCTCAGAATAAGAAAGAAACAAACTAATATTAGCGTAGATGCCATTCTTCTAACAATGTAACAAGTACATCGGGTGTTTTGGGAAGTGTTCCTGGTTCCGGTTGAAGAGAGCCTGATTTAGTAATATTATAAGGCCTGTATGCAATTTTCCATGCTTCTGTCAGAGTCAGATGAAAGCAATTACTATGTCACATTACACATCATGTGGGCTCCTAGACAAGCTCAACTGTTTACATGTGTGATGTAAGTGGAAAGAGAAACAATCAGGATAAAAAGCATCTTTAGTAAATGAAAACAACTACAACAACACAACACCTGCCAACACAATGGAGGCTTTGTGGAAAGGAGTGAGACATTCTATTGTGGGTAGAGAAAGATAACACTCATCGCCTGCTGCCTGCAGGGAAACCTCGCTCTCTTTACTATGATCCGAAAATGATCTGCTGCTTGCTTGACGTGTAAATGTATTTATTTTATTAATGTGTATTATATTATATTATACAGTAATTATAGGATATTATGATATTTTTGTAGCCATTCAATTAAAAAAATAATCTCCGAACACATCTAAATAGGGTTCAGTAAAAACTGGAGGAAAAATTTCCACAAATTTTGTTTTATTTCTATGTAGATGACAGCGGCATTGATTTCATACCCAAGGACAGAAGTTTATCAATGAAAGATGAATGAAATGTATTTAACAATGCATACATATTTGTTTGCTTTTTATTTATTTATTTTAATTTGTTTTAAGTAAAAATACATTTCCAATGATGTACTGTATCATAGTCTGATCAAATACCAGTTTTACAGTTCAACAGATATAAAGCTAAGTAAAGCTAGCTGTTAAAATGTACACTCTGCAACGAAGATGAGACATGCTGCATCTACAATTTGTTTTGGCAGCTTCTTTCCGTACATGGCCATGAGTGCAGCCAGAGAAATGACAAATATAGGCTTTATAGGACATTACAGTTCACAGTGAATAGGAAACACCTCAGCACTAGTCACAGAATAAGGGAAAAAAATGCAAATGCATTCTTTGTGTAGCCTTCCTTGTTTACTGTTGTTGACTAGGCAGAACTGCATTATTTGTAGTTATTTTAGGACCTGGTTGATGGGACATTTGTCATGTGACTTGTCAGCAGACAGAAGGTACTTTACATGCAAAGGGTGAAAAAGTGAAAATGTCACTTCACATGGTGGCTGCAGGAATGAAATAAATTTCCTTTAGCGTCACACAGACCATGTTCTTGCATTAGAAAATAATGCAAGAACAGTTGTTCCAAGTTTTGTGACATTTAAATTTTTTTTGAAAGTCTTATTTAAATCTTTAGAGAAGCTGAAAAAATAAAATAAAATGCCTTAAAACTCTTTCAATATATCATATTAAAATATATTAAATAACCACCCTTTAATTAAAAAAAGGTTTGTGTTATATTATTTAAAGACATTCATTCATTTTTAATTGTCACTTAAGTGTCCAGATAGCTTCTGTGCTCACTCCTGTCTTTGCATGTTAAATTTGGAATAGTAGAAAGTATTTTAACATCACAAAATTTGACACACTTCAGCTTTAATTTGCACCAGGGAAGAGTTAAAGCCATCAGATTTCAATTTTTAAACTGAATATAGAGAAGATTTCTCTTGTGCCTCATTCTTTGCCTTTCTCATTTGCTTTTTCTCTTTCCTGCTCTTCAGAATAAATTCAACCGAGTGGGTCAACACATGCAAAAAGACACAATGTGCATGAGCTCATTCCCAGCCATGTTCTTACATCCCCAATGCGGACTTTGCTTTCACTCGTCACTTACTCTTTCACTTCTGCCTTCACTGCTACCTATCCTCCCCCCTCTCCCTCTCTTTTTCATTACCATCACTTTTCTTGGGATAACGGACACTCAGCAGTTTTTCACTGCTGTCAATGGGAGCATTAAAATGAGTCTGAGTGAGAAACCTTTTGTTGGAGCTTATTTACAGGGCCTGGATCTGGACATTGGCTGTAATCCACACGCCCACCACTGGACACTATCTGTCTGTGTCCAACTGTGCTTCCTCAAACTATGGCTAAGAGGGCACAATGCAAACTTAGTTGTATCTACCGAGATATAGACTTCTTTCTAGTCTCTAAGTGTTTACGTGCTCACTACACACTCACAGGCCAGGTCACACGAGATGCCATCACTCACACTTCCTCTCCGCCTGCTGAGCAGCATGCCCAGGGGAAAGGACCAATCAGCATATTATTATGACCCGGTCGGCAGGGTCCCACCCTGCTTTAATCTAAAAGGAATTTAGGCTGGAAAGACAGATTAACTGGACTGAAGGGTCAAAGATTCACCCCCTGGGTCTTGTGTCCTGCCTGAATGTCTCAGAAGTGGTGGGGGTTGGTCATTTAGAGAGACATTTATAGAGTACAGCCTGAAATAAACTGCTCAGTGTAAAGTGATTGACTGTTACAAAAGATTTTTACTTTTATTATTATTAAAGGAGTCACATTAAATATTTTTATTAAATGAGGGTCCACTACTACTCAAAAGTTTGGAATAATTACACATTTTTGAGTGAAGTTTCATGCTCAACAAAGCTGCATTTATTTGATTAAAAATACAGTAAAAACAGTAAATATTACTTTAAAATTAAAATAATATCTGAAGACTCATGTGACACTAAATACTGGAGTAATGGCTACTGAAATTCAGCTGTGCCATCACAGGAATACATTTATTTTTAAAATGTATTGAAATAGAAAACAGTTGTTTTAAACCGTAATAATATTTCACAATATTCCTGTTTTTATTGTATCAAATAAGTGCAGCCATGGTGAACATAAGAGACACTCTTTATAATTCTGAATGTTTGTGCTCAAACCTGTCAGAATTTAGGTTTTGTTTATATTTTCATTTCCATTTATTAAAAATAATTAATTAATATAAAGAGGAAAACTCATAAACATATTTCAATAAATATTTTTTTATTTAGTTTTGAAAACTGATATGGTACATGAAGTCCACTTTTCATGTCTTAAGTGCTCTTAATTAGAATTATGTAGTCTTAATGACTAGCTGCACTAGTGGCTGATTTAATGGTTTGCCTATTCTTAAGGACCACTATCTTCAAAAGTTAATAGACAAAGTGCTAGCTAGGCCCTTGAGAATAGAGTAACAAAAACACCCATCCCATTATTTCACCGTAGTGCCAGTTTTACATTTACTTCATATACATTTCAGTAATAATCAATACTAACATTTCCACTGATGCAATATCTCTGTGCTTTGTTCAATCTTTTTATATGAATCCATGTATGCATACTGAGTTTACACACAGACTCATCTAGCCCTGAAATGAGGGCTTTGGAGATGCCTGACCCAATTAGACCTTCTCATGCCTCCAGGTATGACTTTATCACACAGTTGGCATCTGAGTTTTCTTCCAGGAATCAAACCTATATGTATTTTCTTGACTAGTGAGTTAGTGTGAAGCTCAATATGTTGCTGTGCTTGTTATGTGCGATATAATTGCGTGTGCATGTTATGAAAAGCCAGCGTAGCAGATGGAGTGAACAGGTGGCATGTAATGTGTGTGGGTTAGTACGCATTTCTCTTTCTTTTGCGTGGGTCAGCATATTATAGTGGGTGAGTGGGTGGGCTTTCTATAAGGGTTGCTGGCAAATGCTAAAAGGCGTCCTGAGACAGTTAAACGGAAAGTTCTCTGCCATTTATAAGACTCCGTAAAGCTCTTTAAAAATGACTTGCATTTTATTTCTGAACAGTCAAAGTGAGGAACTGAGAAAGCAGCAGAGAACTGGAGCTCGGTTTGGAAAGAAAGGAGTGGCTCACAAGCTCTGACGTCAATGTCCGAGATTTCTTTAATAAGCAGTAAACAGATAAATAAACACTTTATCAGACATTTCAAAGCCTTTTTGCTGTACTCCATGTACTACTTTTTAAATACATTTTATGCATGTCTTTCATGTGTTTACCTACTTTTATGGCTTTTTAGAAGCATTTGGACACTGTGGCACTTAAAAACGAAACCCATGCGCATTGCTTTCAGTACCCCGAAAAAAAATACACCCACAAACATACCCAGTTGTACGTTCCAGCCTTAGGCAAAAATACATGAGAAACGAAGGACAGGGGATGCAGAGAAATGGAAAGAGCGACTTGACGAGTTTATAAATACATTCATGCCCACTTTTGGCATGTCCTTGTTTCAAAAAACACATGCTTTTCATTATACTTCAGGGTCAGGTTTTTTTTTATGTAGTGACACATTCCAAAAAATCAACTCGCAAGCTGGTAAAAAAAAAGAAAGAAAGAGAGGAACGAAGGATAGGAAGTGATCAAGCTTTGCCCCCTCCATAAATTGTGGACATTCCCACAGGGAGTCTGAGATGCAGGTCGCACGCACTGAGGTTCAGGGGTCAATGAGCATGGAGATGGTACAAGGAGGGGGCCTCATGTGATTGACAGCCAGACAGCAGCAACTCTGGGCTCCTCAGACCCTAGAAAACAAGTAGAAAGGGAGAAATCTGTAAAATCATAAAGAGGTGAAAAATAACAATCAGATATTTATGAATTTAGACCTGTATAGTACCAGTATCCATTAAGCATGTAAACCCTGACATATGAAATAAAGATTTATAGACAAAATTGAAAAAAAAAGTTTGCGTATGTGTTTTTTTTTGTTGAATATCATATTTGATACATCAGGCTTTTATGGCTCCTATAGTATGACATAGGAGAATATGCAGCTCATATTTTCAGAGGGCAGAAGCACATCAATGTTAATCAGAGGCCCAACTGAACAAAAATATGCAAAATGGTGCAGGTGCTGATATTTATATGGCCAAAAATACAATTCTGATCATTTGTCATTTAAATTATTGATCTTTATAACAGTATAGCAGACTACTTACATAAAATGCATATGAATATCAGTTGTCACTCTATATTTATCAATAATATATCTTAGTAAGATATTATTTTATGATCAAAGCTCTGTAGTTTTATTGTTGGGCAAAACCTATAATGCAATGCAATACAATGATGACTGAGCGATGATCAAATAACCGTTCCTCAAAAACCAGATGTATCATGTTTGACACACATTTTAACTTGATTTTTCTTTGAAGTTCTTTGAAGTTGCTTCAGTCCAGTAAGTGTTCACCTTGAAATATTACTAACCATATAACAGTTATTCGTATGTTTACTTTATAAAAATTAAAGATTTCTTGGCAAAAAGACACGTGTACCACAACCTGAAGGATTAAAAGGCCTTTTACTTGCTAAAAAAGTATAAACTATGACATGGAGTAGATTGTGTACAAGTGTTTCTGCAAAGTTTTGATCATGCTGAAAGTTTAGCGTCAAATACAACAGGCTTTATAGGGTTAAAGTCTGTTTGATGAGGGTCCTTCATGTCTTGCATGACCTGGATTTCGCTCTGCATTCTGCAGCCTAATTGCATAATTTAGGTGCCATGCTTTAGCCCTAGGCAGTGGATACTTTGCAGTGCTCTTGTCCGGGCTAAACTGCAGAGTGGTGATTTGGAGGGAGGGGGGGGGATTTGGGTGCTACAGTGATTTAGGGAAGTGAATTCAGAATTTAGATAGATAATGGTTGGCTGGGTTTGAATAGGGGCAAGCAGGAAGGGGTAAAAGGGTAGCCACCATTGATTCCTCTCTTCAGTCTCAGGCCTATCTTTTGCTGGCAGGTGGCCATGTCAAGCCTCTCTTCAAACACATGACATCACCTTTGGTTATCGCCAGCAGTGTTGCTGCAGCAACAGCTGACCAAGGCCTATGAGACCAGTCGTATCTCCTCTTTACCTACAACACGTCACACATGTTAATACAGTACAAATCTTCCATTTTAAACTATTACTTTTATGCTTGTTGCGTTTAAAGGCACCGGAGTATCTTCAAGTCACTGAGGTAGGCTGTTTTGACTTTCACCACAAAGAACAATCATCCATCCAAGCATTGGGGTAGCGACTGTTGCACAGAGAAGCAATAGCACTTCTTTTATTGAGGTAAACAATTCTAGTGACACAGGAAAAGAGCTTTGCATTATATTAACATGGTAGTGGTTTAAACTTTGCCCTAAAACGTTCAGAAAAATGTCCATGTTAAGCATTTCTTCCTAGAATCGTCTCAGTTTCTCATACTCTGCTCTTACAACGTTTCTATATATAGTCTGGTGTTATAATTGCCATGCAGCCACTTTAGCCTATAATTTAACCTGCAGCTGCATTCCTCATCAAGAGCCTATCCACTATACGATCTATTTATATAAACATGCTATAAAATCTATTTTTATTTGCTGATAGTAAATTACTCCATTCACTAATTTTAAATTCTCTTCATTGCAATGATTCTTGTACCCCCACAGCCCCATCAATAAATCACCACCAAAACAAAATCCCGTTCCTTTTGAATCATATTATACTGGATATCATTTAGCACGATCAATCATATAATTAAAATACCAATTATTACTAAATTCCTTTTTAAACTAAAAACAATCAATATTGTGGTTGAAAGAGACTTTCCAAATGTTTTTCATCTATGCAAATATGCTATATATAACTATTTAGTATCTGTCTATCTATGGAACAGATACTTTTAATAGGCTATATGTATCTTTATGGCATATGGTTCAACACACTTAAACATGATGAGTGTTTTTAGCATTTAGCATATTTTGAGAGGAAGCAACAGAAAGCAGGACCCTGATGCCAGAACTAATTCACATCTTTGGGTTTCACTGAAAGAGGCCAGGAAAAGCTCAAATCTTTGTCCCTCCCCTTCTCCCTTCCCCCTCTCTCCGATTTGGAACGAGGATCATGCATGAAGTGTATTAATAGTACAAGTGCGTGTACAGTTGACCAGACTGTAAAGGAGATTTCACATTCTTATTCCCCTCATGAAATAAGGTGCCTCGATACTCCCTCCACGCTGGCCGGGTGTGAAGTGGACACGCCGGGAATGCACGTCTTTTCATTTGCATGTGTTTTGTCCACACCCCTTACGAGATAACGACAGGACCAAGCCTACAGCCTTGCCTTCATAGGGAGAAAGTGACACGGCTCGCCGTGCGTGTGCAGTGAATTGAGGATACACAGTGCATTTATCGAGGATATATCTTGTACGTCTTGCGCGAGAAACTTCCTCGTGCCATCCATTACGTTGAAAGTATCAGCGCGCGGATTGAAAGTCTCGGATTTGGATTTAAACATCGATGACACCAACCCTGACAAACATGTATGTAGTTTCATTGTTCATTCATTTATTTTAACGACGTTTTTGTGATATGTATGGGCATCTACTGAGTATATTCGGTGCATATTTAAGCGCCACATTTACTTAAAACATCTCTAACGGAAATATGCTATAGGTGGTAAAGTGTAATAATGCCAATACAAAACAGTCTATGGCTATGTGTTTTGAGCTAGCTGGTAAAAGCGAGTGCATTTGCCTTGTAAACTGTGAATATTTGTAGCTTTCAGTTATTTTGCAAATGAATGTGCAGACAGTGTGATAGACTTTCTCAAAACATGGCATGGAGGAGACTGGGAGTGAGCTCAGATGACAAAGAAAGCTTTGTTTGGCATATGTGTGTAAAAGATGCAACCTCGGATATTAACAGTTAGGAATTACATAGCGGAAAGACACTGTGTTATTGCTTTGAAGCCTCTCTTTTCTCTCTACACGTCCTTGCTCATAGCCTCTCAGTTGTTTGAGAAGAGAATATCCCATGAAGCTAATCCTGCACGATCTAATCCCTCTGATTTCCCCCCTTATGCATGCTGGGGAATGCTGGCTCTAATAACCTATTTTTGTTTCTTTGGAGTATATGTTTCTTTTGTCTGGATTACTAGTTGATTGATGCATGTAAACAACTTTTAGCAATTTGAACTGCCACATTTAGTTGATTGTTGTGGAATGGGTGAGGAGCACCATGATGTGTGCTGTCAGTTCTTCACATGAGAGGAGGACATACAAGCCCACTAGAATCATTTTAGAAAACAGTGGTACCTTTAAGTGGTCTTCAAGACCGCTTAATGTGCATGGACATAATAAAATGTTTATGTGGGTTACAGTATTCCTTCTCACACTTATGCTTCATTAAATTTAATCAGGTTTTTAGCATTTTTTTAAAACTAGGGATGCACAGTATATTGGGGGTGCAATGTCAAATATTTAATGAATTAAGATTTAGATTAAGATTTAGATTACTTTTGCTAAATGCTCATATTAAGTTACTCTTTAGATCACAATTATGTTTAATCTATAGAAATCTTCAGAGTAAATAACAATTTCTCATACTGTACATTATAATGTTGATGTTTATCACTTTTTGCATTCAAAAATTAGTGCTGTAAAAAGATTAATCGTGATTAATCACATCCCAAATACAAGTTTTTGTTTACATAACATATACTGTGTATATTTATGTATAAATACATTACACACACATGCATGTAGACATTTCAGAAAAATTTTATGTTCATATATATTAAATATATAAATATAAATATAGACATGTAAATACATGTAAATATTTTCAAAATACATACTGTGTGTATTTATATACAAATAATGAATATACACAGTACACACACATATTATGTAAACAAAAACTTTTGTTTCGGATGCGATTATTTGTCAGCACTAAAAAGGATCAATTGTTAGCATGAAAATAATTATCAACGTATGGGTATTGGGGAAAATCCTAATATCTGTGAATCCATAATCAGTGGCCCACTTTAAAGTTTAGGTCCCTAAATGGACACTGGTCTAGAGAGCTATTGCCTGTCCTACAACTTTATCGACTATCCCCTCCACATGACACGGAAACCAGGAGAGCCAAAATGTCCTCATTCCTTTGACGTGGCTATATCTTGACTTCCAGTTCTTTGTGTGCTGTGCTATTTATGTTCTTACACGTGAGATTTGCTGCAAATCTTGTGACTCTACTAACCGTAGACCGTTGCTATACCCGCAGCCGTACTTTCTGTGAAGAGTGTGGGAACACTTCTTTTGGAAAACTCAGAGCCTTGTGGGCAGCACCACGGGCCACACAATCTGTCCTTTGTGCAGACCTGGACTGACATGAAGGGATCTAATTTAGCTAATGATTTGATCAAGCAATGCAATGAAAGTGATAAAGTAAAAGTGTGTGCTGCTGGGCATACTGTCGTAGTTGACGACGTCATGTTTTTTTGCAATATGTAAATCGTTGTGAATGACATTTAGCTAGAGAGGTTAGGTGATTATTTTCTATTTAAAATGGTCTTTATTTGCTTAGATGGGGCATTTTTTCTTTGCTTTTATTATCTTCTTTTTTTAATTTACATCATATTTCCTTATCCAAACAGTGTGCCAGATGTGTACTGTACTCCCAAGTCTTGTTTAAGTAACATATTTACATTCAATCAAACAGTTCTCTCTTTAGTAAGTCAGAAAGGCAATGCACATGCAGTTTTTCCCTTCCACTTTCTCTCTATAAACTCTTTCCCAATTATTTTCTGTTTCATTCTGTTTCCTCACAAAAATATGCACGTCCTCCCCCCAGAGGAAAGACTGTCTGTCCTGTCTGACCGTTCTGAAAATAGGCACGCCTTGAGGAAGGACCGGTTGACTGTTTACTGGCTAAAAAAACAATCTGTCTACAGTAACTTTCATTTTTTTGGCTTGAAATTAAATCTGTGTTACCTGACTTACTCTTAGAATGCAGAATGCCTAGCAATTTGGCAGCACACAATTGGGTATTTATTCCCAATTTTGTATTGTGGGATTCTGTTTCTTAGAAATGGATGTAGGTTAGCTGCCAGCATCTATTTAGCCTTTTATCTTCTACAGTGCTTTCTTTCCCTTCCTTCTCGGGAAAGCAGATAGTGCATTAATTTTTCTTCCTCTCGGTCAGACAACCACTAGTTTCAGAGGAAGCCAGCGCGTCATGAAATAAGTGTCTGGATCTGTGTGGGACTTTACAAATGATTCCTCCAGTCTTTTGCACCTGGAAGTGTGTTCTTCACTGGTATTGTTGCGGCTGCCTGAAGGTTGGATGCTTCTTTTGCAAAGCACAAACTTTTTCCGTTGTTTCAGCTCCACTGGCAGCGGTTAGTTTGTGACTTTAAGCACATAAATGTATCATTCTGTGTTATACCTTCACAGAGATTCCACGGTAAAAAAGATTTTACTTCAGAAAAGTTGTAAATTAAACAAAATAGTTGGAGTATGGTTAGGGCTGCACGATTAATCGAAAAAAAATCAAGATCTCGATTCATACATAAATGCGATCTCATTTCTAAATGACGGCGATTCACTTCCGTGTATTTCCCTGCTTTCAGATCATGCTGCATTCACGCGTTATTGGTCACACTCACACAATAACAAAACACTATTAATTCATCAATCAATCATAAATCTCGATCACTTTTCTCCTCTCCCTCATTTGGCCACGTTCCGCTGTCACTCACGTGACGTGTAACAAGGCGGCAGACTATGGAAGGCCATATTATTAAATTTGTCTTTACACGTAACGTGTACACATGAAACAACGCCTGTACACGTAATTACGTCTACACGCATTATTTCGTGTACAAACGTTAATGTTTTGGCCAATGACAAGGCCGAAACCATCCAAATTTGCATAAAATTTATTCAACATATAATAGTCACGTAAATCTCAACACAATGACTTGTCATTAATAAATAATAAATTTAAAAGTGACGTACCAACTACGTATCAAATGCACTTGGTCGTACGTCATTCTCTTTACGGATATGTCAGCACTATCTATAGTCACATGATAATGACGTGGTATTACAACCTAGAAGGAGGCGGCATTTCAAAATACTTGCAGTAGAGTCATGGCATTGAGGAATTTTGTAAACAACGTTTTTCAAGAATGCGCTCATTTATGTCTTTCAGATCACGTGGAAGAGGATACAATTCAGTCTGTGATGTCTAGGTTTAGTCATAAGGTTTTTACAACGATTTACTACGGTGACAAGGGAGGTGCGGTCAGGGTAGGCAGGGTAGGCAGTGCCTCACCAATGTTGACATTACATTTATTAATTCCAAGAGCTTTATTAATTCACCTCAAACCACATTATTAATTGCATTTATTTTATTCCAAATATTATTTTTTGTAACAAAGTTTTTCAGGAATACACATAATATACTCATTTTGCCATTGTTTGCTCCTAAAAACCATTGTTTCATGCAGGAAATTCAAGGCCATGGCCATTGAGGCAGAGGTTAGCAGTGCCTCTTTGGTCCATAGAACGTAGTTTACGTAGATTTGCGCATGCGCAATCAGTTCTCATGCTGTCTTGAATTATCAACATTGAGGCAGAGACCGAGCTTGCTTCATGTCACGTGATCCACTCGCTCTCACTCAATCCGCGTTTCCCGATACTAGCATCTAGCGGCGCCTAGCGTTGGCTGTCAACTCATGAAATTGAGTAATACACCCAACAAAGAGGACTTTTACAACAAAGTAATTGACCGCTTTGTCCAGAGGGATAGACGTATGGACTTCGTCTACAAATAAAAGTAAGCACCCCCTTTAAAACGTAAACTATTAATTTATTAATTATTTTTTTTAAAACCCGTATATTGGCTTTGTGTGTGTTGTCTGATGGTGGGCTATAGGCCTGCTGTGCGCTGACACCAAAATGTTCTCTCTTCCATCACCTCTGCCACATTTGTACTGTATGTCTATCTGTGCGATTATGGTGCATTTCGTAAGGGTTAAAATGCTGTTTTCTAGTTCTCTTTTTTTAATCCTGGTGCGCCGTCGCCAGATGCTCATTGCGTGTCGGTGTGTGCGCCTAGCGCAGTTTGTAGGAGCGAATAAGCTGTTTTTGTACTTTAAAGCTGTACTGCTGACACAATGTTTTCTGACTGTAGCCTATTCAAATCCTGGTGCGCCGTCACCAGACCAATAGCGTGTGTGTGGCTGTCTGTGCGCGTTTGCGCATTTTGAAGGAGTGACTAGGCTGCTTGTCGGTTCGCTGACACCGCGCCGCTTCCCTCTCTTACTGTGTCCCGCACAAAACATTTGTTTGTTGTATAAGTCATCATAAGATAGATGTGTCCATTAATTTGATTATTAGATTTGATTGTGCATTAGCCTCACATATGACTGACTTTGCTGTATGCAGGCAGCGATGTGATGATGCCTGATATGAACTTGGGTTGCTACATTAACTGAATGAATATATGAACATATATGCCACATTGATAGGTCACAGCCTACCCATGACAAGATTTCACCGCACGTTACTGACGGTGACAATGCACTTTTATGGGTTAACGTTATCCGTTTTTCTTTTATTTAAGTTATAGTTCATTTGAAGCAGACAAACAATCCTCAGATAAACAAGTGTGCTCTATTTGTTTTTTATAATAGATTACAGACAATGGTAAGACGCTGCGGATGAAATGATTGCCTTTGTAGAACATTACTGCAAGAAATGCAGAACATCGGAGACATTCAGCGATCAGAACTTTTCACAGTTCCTTTGTTCATAACAATATGTATGAATAAACGCCTTACTTCTTATGACCCATGATTTGTTTGGTTTGCCTAAATGGGCACACCATATTTGTCATCAGTAATTAACAAATGTCATTAAATATTTGCTGACAGTGTATGTGTTTTTGGCATAACTAGACAAAGGGTTGTCAGTGAACTACGGCTCCGTGTATTAAATGCCGCTCCATTTGAAAACAGGTGATGGAGATTTAGCGCTAATCAAGGAACCGGCTTTACTGACGAGATGCGCATGCAACCAGATGCGATATATCGCCCATTCCTAACTATAACGCGTTTCATAAAATACAACTACTGGTCAGGTTTCCGAGAGATAAACTAATGCGTTAAAATGGCAAAAAATGCTGTAATTTCCTCAAATTTCTGGCGACTGTGCTTGAGAAGCACTGAAATGAATGGGCTTCGATGCTGAAACTATCGGTTGTTTGGAACTATTGGCTGCTCCACGACACGCTTTACTTCCGCATTCCTAAGTTCCTATGGAAGCCTATGCGAGTGTCGCAACTCTGTTTCTCAACGGCTCTGGTGCTGACCATGGTGTTGACGCGCCGTCATAGTGATAACAGCCAATCACATACTTTTCTGGTGCTGCATGAACGGGATTGGCTAGCGTCTGCGCTAGGGTATTTGCATAAGGCGATCTGATTGGCTGATTTATTATTGTTAATGTTCTCTTATGTTCAACAACTTAAAGCTTTAAAATTATTCACTTTAAGGGGTCTAAAATAAAGAAAAGAGACAAGTTTTTGTTACTCCAGCACTTTATTATACTGAATGTCCTGTGGGTTTTTTTGGGGGGGGTTTTTTGTACTTGAGTGCAATACATTTTGGTTGAAAATCAATGTATCAATGTATCTAAATCGTGTAAGAGAATCGTGATCTCAATTCCCATGGAGAAAAATCGTGATTCACATTTTAGCAAGAATCGTGCAGCCCTAAGTATGGTTTAAAATAAAAAACTATTTCAGTCGTTCTACTTCGAAAATTCATGTTTAGACTAATTCAGTGTGTTACTTGGCATCCCTTTGTAATTATTTGTGAAATTTCCTTGCAGTTTCTGAGTGAAAATCGTTTCACTACCATTTTTTTTCAATGTAATAATGCACACCATCCTTCTTGTTTAGACGCACATCACATGCACACAAGGCCTCCTACTGTAGTTTGTGTAGCGTGTTATTAGCGATGGTTAATTTGTTTGATTGCAGTGTGTGCCTCCACAGTGGGTGGTGTTCATTTTTAAACTCCACTTTTTCTCAGACTCACCCCTGCTCAGAGCAGTGACTTGGACCAGTGGATGTTTCACAAAATATGTTGTCGAAAACCCCCTCCCCCCAACATTTAGGGACCAAATGATTTTTTTTTTTATATAATTGACAATTTACAGAATCACTCAGTAAAGGTTGTTCAGAAATGCTTCAATTAATTTAGATAATAGTTTCATACTTTATCTTCTAACAACTGCTGTGTGCTTTAAAGAGATAGATTATGGCATTTTAAGCAAACCACTAGTGTTAACAAAAGCAACCGTAAGCAAAAAAACACATTTACTGAAGAAACCATTCCATTTTAGCTTGCTTTTACAAGACTTTCAGCTTTTTTTTATCATCACTTGCATTGCAAGTGCATTTCTGTACCAGGTGAGGTACCGAGCAAGTTTACCATGTCAGAAAATCCATACACATGGTGCTGGTATTTGATGTAAATGTTAAAATGCATTATATAATAGTATTATGCAAGGAACCACATAAAAATAAGTCGTTATTAATCCATAATCTGCCCTGTAACCATAATTTGTGTAAAAAGGTAAAAATTGTTGGTTTTTTACTACTAGTGTTGATTTTAGCAGGAAACTGAACTGTATGTATAATGTAAGTAGAGGATTGTTTTTCCAATGAGCCTATGTTGTAAATATCAGTCTGTCAAATACTGTAAATGGCTTGTGGTTCAGTGAGAGAGTCAGTAGTGAACTCAAAGACTCTGAATGATTCAGTCTGTGAGTGCTATTTCACAGGTGAGTTCAGGAGTCTTTTGTGAATCTTTTTGACTGATTCATCTGATTTGTCAAAGAACCAGTGCTTAAGAGTTATGTTCTTGCTAATCGGACATCACAGGTCACACTGCTTGCTGTTACGTCTAGGAGATATTGTCAGGCACTGTATCAAACCTCAAACCGGTCACGTTTTCCTGACTGTCCTCAATAAAGAATAGAGTAACATTTGTGATCATTAGTATCACAGTCTTGAGAACTGACTCGTCAAAAGTTTTTGGTAGTCTGTTTGAATTTTTGTAGGTTTGTGCTTTTTTTTTTTTTTTTTGTCGACAGCCCAGAGCTCGGCCTCTGGCTGTGTGACAGCGGGGAAACTACCGCATAGTTGTGTCAGTGCTATCTCTTGGATAAACAGGAAGCTGCTAAAACTACAGAGCTGTGCAGTGGGGACAGTGATGTCTATGAAGTATGACAGCACTGTGAAAGCCTAGCGCTGCAGTTAACCAAGCCCACATTAACCCTCATGTGTTTGGAAACAAAGTGCTGTCAACCCTCTGCTGAACATACCAGAAGAAGATATTTCTACATTTTTCAGAGTGAGATATTATTTTGATTTGTGAAGCAATAATGCACTGGGGAGGTCATATGTAACTTATGCATGTTACTTTGCAGTGTCGTGCAGTCACCACGCAGCACTGCATATCTTCCAGCCAAGAGAGATTTTTCAAGATGGTTTAGTCATTAAATCCTCATTTGACTTTTCTTTTTCTCATTACTTCGTCCAGAGCTCCCACCCATCCGCCTGTGCAGCAACCTTCCTTAGCCTGACTCGTCTCCCCGCGTGTGGATTGGCTGACTACCCACACCCGCAATAAGAGTCTGTTTTCTGACTGAGTAGGGAAATGAATTCCCAGCGTCCCTGATGATGGTGGGGGCGTTTATAATGATATCATTGTGAAGAAGAGACAAACATAAGTTTGGATTGTTTCATTCTGCACTGCAAACTTCAACAGCTCACAATGTTATAAGTAGGGATTTCACAACTTCTTTTGTGACTCTTGAATATAATAGTTTTCCGTGAGTCAGTTCACTGATTTAATGATTTAAAATGTTCATGAAATCTTCACTTTAAAAAAAAAAAAAAAAAACATTTTAGCAAATATCCACCGTTCAAAGTTTTTGGGGTTGGTAATTATTCAAAAATATATTTAAAAAAACAAAGTCTTTTATGCTCACCAAGGATGCATTTGTTTGCTATAAATTTCAGGAAAAACAGTAATACACAGTTTTATGACGCTTGAATATGAATGTTTATTTCCGTGAGTCAGTTCACTGATTCAACAGTTCAGAATGTTCATGAAAGTCTCCACACTTTAAAAAAATATATATTTTAAGAAATACACCACCGTTCAAAGTTTTGTGGTTGATAAATTATTTTTTATATTTTTGAATAAAGTCTTTTATGCTCTCCAAGGCTGCATTTGTTTGCTTTAAATTCAGAAATCAGTAATATTTTAATATTTTATCTACAAATTGTGCAAAAATAAGTTTTCTTTTTTAATATGTTTTAAAATGTAATTTATTCCTGTGATGGCAAAGCAGTCATTACTCCAGTCTTCAGTGTCACATTATCCTTCAGAAATCAACTTTTTAAGCCGTTTTAGAGCAAATACATAAATATTGAGATATGCTGAATATTGTCACAAAGACCTAAGAATATTAAGAGAGGATTTTTGTAGCTACAATAAATATCTCAGTAAAAATGTCAAATATGCTGAAGACAATCAGTTTGATTTGCTGGAGTACTTCCTGATTCCAAGAAAAATCATTTTCAGATCAAGTTCTTGTTCCCTACAGATAAAGGACTTGAATAAGCCACCTGTTATTTTTGGCTTCCCTTAACACTCTTCAAATTGAAGTAAACATACCTGAGAGTGTGTGGTGAGTTGTTACACAATGCTAGAATGTTGAGCAACGTCTGGATGTTTCACAATATTGTGCCATTCATGTGGTATTCACCGCTAGCATAATCTTGGCGCTGTGAATACGACCCAGCATGACCATGTGTTTAAACTGACTGTCATTATAGGGTTGCCATGGTAATGTTTCAGTGAACAACATCCACAACAGGGCATCGTGGCTCTATGCATTTCAGAAATGCATAGTGGAGTTGTATTTGGCCTAGCATACTGTGTAATTCCTAGGTAGGCTGTGTATTATAGTAAGCTGTGTATTTCTGGAGTGTGTCATTACACAGAGAGAGAGAGGACTGTTATTACTGAGTCAGTGCAGGGGAGACAGAGCATCTGGATGGGTGACTCACTCTCTCCCCTAGGTGCGTTCACAGGCACGGGACTCGTGAACTGTGACGCAAGACACCTAAAAGTTTTCAAGAATAACTTTTATGTGCTCACTCAAGACATAAACATTACACAGTAGTGCAGCTGAATGTGGTGTGAGAAACCATTTGCTATTTATAATTGGTCATCTGGGGTGGAGGAATAGAGACAGAACTAGTGGTCAGCACATATGGATTTTTCAGTGGTTCATACTGATATCTACAAAGTTGGGTGAATGATATAAAACTGATATGTCTGTAGTATAAATTAAAATGAATTATACCAATTGAGATGTACAGAAAGGCTGAACATTTTTTTTTACACAATTAATTCACTCTGGTGTTTTAAAACAATTTTGAGACATTTTTCATTATTGGCCAATGTTAAAGGAGTATTTTTTTGTACTATTTGGATACTATTTTTTTTTTTTTTTTTTTTTTATTATTTTAATAAATTAAAATAAAATATTTATTAATAAATATATATATTATATTATACATACATGTGTATGTGTATATATGTGTGTGTGTGTGGAGGGGGGGGGGGGTAAAATAAATTTACAATAAATAATTTTAAATATATTATGGTAGATTTAGATTTAAATATTTTAGAATGAAAATATAAAATTATTAAAATATTTTTTAAATTTTAAATTCTGAAACATTTGGGATATTTTGTAGTATCAGCCAAAATATTAAAACGCACTTGAATATATTTCATTTGTAAATTATATGAAATTAAATTAAATTTTATATTTAAAAAAAATATTTTAAAATAAAATAAATTATTTTATATATATTATTTTAGATTTAATGTTTAAATATTTTAGGTTTAAAAATATAAAATATAATAAATTATATATTTTTTAAATATATATTTTTATTTTATAATAATAATTATTAATTTTTTTGGGGTTGGATTTTGTAGGTATTTTAGTGGTCAGTGCCACACTGCTACATATCAGCATCAGCCATTGAAAAACCCATATCAGTTGACCATTAGTCTCCATGACAGTGAGGTCATCGTAGGAGATTCAGTGCTACTAAGAACATTATTCTGAAAAAAAAAAAAAAAGGATATTATTCTGTTTACACCACCCGGTGTGGGTGTTGACGAGGGCCGTGCATGACCATTAGACCATGGTGCTTTAAAAATATCCACTGTTTTTATCAGCATATAAATTTAAATTTCCAAGATTAGCACCACCCCTGTGAGATTAATTATGTTTTCAAATTTGTCACAGGTGTGTATGGTTTGATCTTCTTGACTGTGACTAGTTCAGGATGATGCCATCCTCAAAGAGCTGTGTGTTGTGACAGATCACTTACACCATGCCAGTCTGCTCTCTAAGTTAATCAGCTTACACCATCCAGTCTCTGAGACAGCTGTGTGGTCTGCCACAAACACACAGTACAAACCTAGTACCCTCCACACACACGTCTCTCAGAGCCTGACTGTCTTTACCCTAAACTAAGCCACAGTGACTCGTGACTCCTTGCGTGTCTGTGATTAGCTTGCCACCAATGATGTATTTGTACCAAAGGCCACAAACACTGTCAACTTCCTCAAGCTCACACAAGTGCTGACAAACGGGCTCATGATACCTGTGAATATACTGAAACTGCAATTCCATGCAATTCTCATGTGCAGGTGTCAATATATTTGTCAGCATATGTATATTAGTCATCATTTACTCATTCTAATGTTGTTCTAAACCTGTCTGACTTCCTTCTGTAGAGCACAGAAGATATTTGTGAAGAACTGTTTTTGTCTATATGGTTAAAGTCAACGAGGTCCAGTCTTGTTTTGGACCCATTAACATTCATTGTGTGTACAAAAAAGACTTTTAAGAATATTCTGAATCAGCGCCTTGTGTCCTGGGTCAAGTGTTCTTCCTGTAAACAAAAGGTCAATCTGAGACTGATGAGTGATTTATTACAGCCTCAGTTCGCTTCAGGCTTGGCGCGTCAGATTTTCAGAGCTATAGATCAGGGTTTCTCTAATGGGGTTTACAATAAATGCAGCGAATGCCATGTCTATGTGTGTTTGTGAATGCAACAGTACACATTTGCATAATTTCCATCATTTTTGTGGGCAGACGTTTATAGCACTTCAGTACTAATCTTCCAAAATAAAAGCTTAAGTATTTGAAATGTTTAAAGCTTGAGGATTTAAATATTTGAAAGTGAAGAATTTAAGGCATAAATATTAGTATTGCAAATTGTAGTGTGAAATAATTGGCAAAAAATAGTTTTACAGCTAAATTGTAATTTGCAACAGTAATATATTTTGTCTTCATTTTTGTTATAATATTGCTACTACTACTATTAATGATGATAATTAGTACTATAATAACAGTGATTATATTTATTTTAATTACTTTTGGGTTTTTTATATACCAACGTGAATGTGATATGGACTGAGACACTATTACTAAAAAGATGTTTGCGTTTACTTTAAAGTCAACATAACACACTTACTAAAAACATTAAATATTTGATCTGCTTACTGGCATGTCATGTGACCATTAACAAATATCAGAGAGCAGTGAACCTGAATGTGTTAGTAAATTGTTGAAATATTAACTTAATATACTGGGGCATACTTCAAGTAAATATTTGACATCTAAGAGGTTTAACTGACAAAAACATTTGGGAACCAATAGATATTTAGTTTCATTGTTTTTTGGTGACAAAAAACATGGACCAGTTTTGTTGCTACACAGACCCTAATATGGTAAAAGAAGGCGTACAGAGTTGCTGTTAAATTCACAGCGAGCTGGAGTGTTTTCATGCATAATAATCCTGCTTGATGTTCTCCCAGTGGTGCCGCCAGAACCTCAAGAAAGGTCACACCGGCTAAAGATCTCAGAGTCCTGCTGGACTCCTGATGATGGGAAATACGTGTGTGTATTCAGGAAACTTCACATTCCTGGTGCTAGTCTGTAAGATACTGAATCCAGTGACAGCCATACTGCAGTGCATGATAGTGTTGTATTGGAGATGTTCTGATAGGAATTGCTTTCAAAACAATGTTTGAGTTTCATTTATTAATAGAAGACCAATGTGATTTCATGTTCTGGTTAAGATGTGCTAGAGATTTTGTTTTTAATAAGATGGTAGCGTTTGTCTGGATGTTAGTGTTATTCATGCTCTGGATGTGTGCACAATAAAACCAGCCCAATCTCATGGCAATTCGTACATATTTTACGTGGTGGCTTATTTGTACAAATTCGTATGACCTCACTCATACAAATTCATACGATTTTTGCTAAATCGTACGTATTTTACGAGTTGCCAGTTCGTATGAATTTGTACGAATGACCTACACCTAACCCCGCCCCTAAACCTACTCGTCACTGGGGTTTAGATAAATCGTACGAGTGAGGTCGTACGAATTCGTAGGAATTAGCCACCTCATAAAATACGTATGAATTGGTCGTGAGAAAGCATTGAATAAAACACATTAATAAGTACATCTATGCAACACATGAACAAGGCTTTAAAGTGAAATGATATAGAAGAGCTCACACAGAAGAATAATCCTCCTCCTTTCAGTAATGGGACTTTAGACCCGACCAGACCTCGAATGCAGAACACTGCTGTCTCTGAAGGGTTTAAACAAACAGGAAGTGGAGGTTTTCATGTGTGATCCTCTTTCCTTCTCCAGAGCCCTTGGCTTTAGGATGATTCCTTGATTTGTTTATGAAACGAAGAACCCCCTCCACCTTTTTTTCCCTTTAAGATGTTTTTTTTTGTCTACGCCCACACTTGCACATATAGGTCATAATCTATTTTAATCCATGAAGTCTTTGGAGAAGATCAGAGACTTGAAGACCTCTCATATCCCATTAGGTTCATAATACAGCTCATAATGGGAGTGATAGGACAGGGCAGGATACAAATGTTAAGTTAGTCTACATAAATATCGGTGGTCTTTAAATAGTTATTAAAGTGTTTTCTTTGCTGAGTTCATGACAGCACATGATCTGCAGAGCCACAAACTGTTGTATTCTAAATATCCAAACGATTTCGGATGGAATGCTGCAGGTGCATTATTGGACTGCCAACATGCATGAAATTTGTTTTTGGAATTATGTTCCCAAGCAGACATCCGCTGAGGTTTGGGGAACTAAAACGCTAAAATGAGTCTGGGTTGTTGACAAGACATGTCAAGTGTGACTATGCTATACTTCATGTAGAATGATGTCAAATATTCATAATAATTCTTGTATAATTATTAGGTTTGTGTGATGTGAATTGAGTGACATGGAATATTTGTACTTAAAAACATACATGACATTTTATATATATATATATATATATAGTGCTGGGCAACGATTAATCGCATCCAAAATAAAAGTTTTTGTGTATACATGTGGGTGTTCTGTGTATATTTATTATGGGATTAAACCGAAAGTCTTGGATTCATGAGGGTCCAGGAACTTGCCTGTACCCCAACAGCTAGGACGAGGTGCAGGATGTTTCATAAATTTTATCCTATCAGACACAGCCCAATACTTTCATAAACCATAAGGAGATCATATGAAAGTGGATATGGTCTATTTAAGATGTGTGTTAGCATGCCATGACTTGCTGAAGCATTCGTGTATCTTGCGTCTGAGGAATTGATTTGATTTGTGTCAGTACCAGCATGATGTGGCTATGTGGGAAAATCAGGTTCAGTCATGTGTGGAGACGGTATGCAGGCTTCTTTTAAAATGGCCAGTTTAAACAGTGACTAGGTCAAAACTGATTAGGTTCAGTGAAAATACAGATGCATGAGAGATACATGAGATTATAAAATAAGTGAAGTGACATACGGCCAAATATGGTGACCCATACTCGGCATTTGTGCTCTGCATTTAACCCATCCAACGTGCACACACACAGCAGTGAACACACACACACACCGTTTTGGAATAAAGATTATGAAGGCAAACTATTTTTTATTTTTTTGGATTGACTTAGATAAATTGGCGTAGATAAATTGTTCACCACAAAAATAGCAATGTGCGCAAACAAACTAAATATAGTCAATTTTGATTTCGTGCAGACTTCTCAAAAGAAACAGTAAAATCCTCATGAAATGACTCTCAGACCAATTTGTTTATGTGTTCATGTACTCATATATATATATTCAGAGGCTGAATACACCGCAACATCACACATGCTTCAGTATGAAAATGAAATCGCACGTCTGTGTCATTCATTCACACAGAGACATGAAGTGAAGTGACATACTGCCAAGTATGGTAACCCATACTCGGAATTCGTGCTCTGCATTTAACCCATCCAATATGCACACACACAGCAGTGAACACACACACACCGTGAACACACACCCGGAGCAGTGGGCAGCCATTTATGCTGCGGCGCCCGAGGAGCATTTGGGGGTTCGGTGCCTTGCTCAGTCGTGGTATTGAGGGTGGAGAGAGCGCTGGACATTCACTCCCCCCACCTACAATCCCTGCCGGCCTGAGACTCGAACCCGCAACCTTTGGATTACGAGTCCGACTCTCTAACCATTAGGCCACGACTAACGGTTAGAAACATGTAGAACATGCAGGATTTGTATTTAAATAGTATTTTGTGGCTTAATAAATGTGACTTACTTTCTTACGTAGAACAGACTTTTAGCTGAAACTGGTCCTTGGTGATTAGTAAAATGCAAGTCAGCGACTACTTGCACTTGAGTGTCAAAAAGCATACAGGCAATACAAAATTCTAATACCTGTGGCTCCTGATGATATATTGAGGTCTTATGAAGCAAATCAATCTGTCTGTGCAAGAAACTGAACATTATTTACAACATTATTTCACGTTTAAATCATTGTCTTACTTAATGATTAGCTATTATTTGTAAAATTGACTAGCAATTTCCGAGTGAACTTTTAAAAAAATCTTTTTCATAAATTAAAAGGAGATTTTCTCCTTGAGTGGGAATGTTTTTGCTTTTGTGCAGACTTTATAAAAGCCTTGTATCCCAAGTTTTATCGTTTCGAAAGTACAAGTCAGGCATTGGCAGTATGGATTTTTTTTTGCATGCGGATGTAAAGCCATCAGCAGAGAAGTCAGCAGATAACTCTCTTGCTCAGAATGCAGAGTCAGTGGAACAACAGCACGCCTCCACTGTAAGCCACAACAACTCCTCAAATGGCCAATAAATAAAGCATTATATTTATCCTCTGCCCCCCTCACATCCTCTTTCGCTTGTTGTTATCAGTCTGAAAGCAGGCACTGGAGGAAATGAAGGTCTTATTGGCTGACCCTTAATCAGTTGCTGTAGAAAGAGAGATTGTTAGGAGATGGTTGTCAGACCAAGAGGGAGATGAAGTCAAATTAATATCTAAATTTTGACTAGGGCTGAGCGATTAATTGCATTTGCGATAATTTTGCCATATGAAAAAACATTTCAACTGCAGAGTCTGCAATTACACTGTCACTTAACACGCGAGAGTAAAGAGGTGTGTTCGACTTGAAGATCGATCGGTGTATGACATCAAAGTACGGCGAGAGAAAGCATAAGGAGACGTCCGCTCTCTTATAGCTCTCGCAGTATTTGATGACACACAGCGATCGGTCTAGCTGCGCTGCTTCAAGTCGAACACATCTAAGCAGTCTAAAGAGGAAGCATCAAGTTGGCACACTATGTTGCCAAGTCCGCAGTTTGCGGTCTTACATATCATGCAGAATTGACGCACTACATGTAAATGATATTCTTTGTTGTATTTTCCTGTCAAAATAAGAGTTCCTTTAGAATTCTTCAGCTTTTAAGAACTGCCGGGTTTTCCGGTAGTGGGCGGGACTAATGCACAAACAGAAATCTTATTGGCTGGCGGCACTCACCTATTATGCTCCCTGTTTTGATTTCAGCGAATCAGTTTGAGCGAACGCAGACAACCTGATTAATATTCATGAACCCAGCAGCTCAATAATCCTTTTTTATATTGTTCTTATTAGTAGTAGAATTCATTGTAGTTTTATCTTATCACTATTATTTGTAGTTTTTTTTTCCTTTTTTTATAGAAACACTAAATGACAAACAATATCTTAAAGGACCACTCCACTTTTTTTGAAAATAGTCTCATTTTACAACTCTCCTAGAGTTTTACTGTTTTTTAATCCATTCAGCCGATCTCCGGGTCTGGCGGTAGCACTTTTAACTTAGCATAGATCATTGGTTCAGATTAGACCATTAGCATTGCGCTCAAAAATGACCAAAGAGTTTCGATATTTTTCCTATTTAAAGCTTGACTCTTCTGTAGTTACATCGTGTACTAAGATCGACGGAAAATGAAAAGCTGCGATTTTTATAGATCGATATGTCTAGGAACTATACTTTCATTACAGCGTAATAATCAAGCAAATTTGCTGCCGTACCATAGGTGCAGCACTGCGCAATGACATTATGCAGCGCCTGAAAGTAGTCCCCAGCTAGATAGCACACTAGATAGCTGGGGACTACTTTCAGGCGCTTTTAAGTTATGAAACTTTGCGTTTCCTCGCAAAACTTTTGCCACATTAAGCGTAGAAAGCACTGACGTATTTCTTTATTTGAGTCCAAGTTCAAAATAAAACTCTATGAACCGCTCCATTGTGAACATAAAGAGCTGTATGAACCACTGCAAGCTGTAAAGTAAACAGGAAGATTTTATCCGAACTCAACTGGTTTTGCGAGAGAATGCAAAAGTTTTGAGAGAGAATGTAAAATATAAAAAATTATAATAAAATAGAAAAATATTTTTTCCTCCCACCCCAAATTTTTCCCACCACCATGTCACATAAAGGGCTCCGTAGTAGAAGTATTGTTCATTCTTAGTTCATGTTAACTAATGAACCTTATTGTAAAGTGTTACCAATTAATTGTATAATAATTGTAATTACATAATATGCTTTTCTAAAGCTGAAGTGACCTTTATGTTAGAATATGTATAACTTAATATTTTAACTAATTGCAAAAGCTGAATAATCAAAGTCTACTGATTAATCAGTGAAATAATTGACGATTAGTCGATTAATAGTTCTAATAATCGTTAGATTAATCAATTATCTAAATAATCTGTTGTTGCAGCCCTAATTCATACATGGTTATTCTAATTACTAAAATTCTATCATCATTTAATGCAAAATTATCATATCATATAATGTTTGACTGACTGATGCTAAGTGAGATTTAAAAAAAAAACTGTGCCATTTTCCAAACATAAGCTTTATATATATATATATATATATATATATATATATATATATATATAAGTATATCAGATAATTAATATTAGTCTGGTGAGTAAACTAAACAAAATTACAAGCCAATGGAGATTCTATTGCCAAGGTGTCTATAGAGGGTTGATAATATTTACAATAATCAATTGAATTTGATAGGTGTCTCTCACATTGTCCCACAGAAATATTAAAATAGTGTAGATTAGTGTACAATGTTTTATAATAATAATTTATTCTATTTAGTGACCATTTCATTCATTTAACATATTTAATATTGGGGGCATCCAAGTTATTGGACATATTTGAACATTAAAAAAAAAAAGTCACAATAGTTACTTTCCCTGGTAATTATTTTCATTTATAATGATGTAACTCAGTTACTGTTTGTGAGAAGTAACTAGTAATATAACTAATTACTTATTTAAAGTAATGTGCCCAACACTGCATTCTGTACAATGATTTATTACTTATCTTTGTTGAATAATACAGAATATAAAAAGCTTTAAAAAATAATTGCATATTAAATCGCAATATTGGTAAAAAAAAATCGCAATTCGATTTATTTTCCAAAATCGTTCAGCCCTAATTTTGACAGTCAAAATCCTGTTTGGTTGTTGTCTAGATCAGAGAAAACAGACCAGTTTTTATTCTCTTTGAGTATTCCTGACACTCAGTACAACAGAGTGTGTTTGTGTGTGTGTTGAGATATTCCACCTGGTGTTCATGTGTGTCGGTCCAGATGTCTCTTATTGTGACTCATCGTAGGATCATCATAAGCACCTTTTGGACACGACTTTGTAGCCTCTACATCTGGCATTACCTTATGGTGAGGTACTTATCATTGTGTGGCATCGTTCTGTTCCCTCGCGTGATTTTCCTTCTGTCTGTTGCCCTGATGTCACCATAACATTATCACTATAGTGATGTCATGCTGTAGTACACAGATAAACCCCAGTCAAGCTTTCTTTATCCACAACGTGATATGAGTAATACACAAATTGTGTCATAAATTTCAGTCTGCTGACCTACTGCCTGAGAAAGTGTTATAATATTAACTCTAAAAATGAGAGTATTACTTGTGTATATTTAGATGTTCAGATGCTTCTGCGCTAATAGGTGCTTACTAGGCCTGGGCAATAGTATCTTTAATATAATACTATTGATTGAAAGTTTGAAGTCAGTAAGATTTTCTTTTTGAAAGCATTAATACTTTTATTCAGCACAGATGCATTAAATTGATCAAAAGTGACAGAAAATGCATTTATGATGTTAAAAAACATATTTTAGAAATTGTATTCATAAAGAAATCCTGGTTCACAGGAATACATTTTAAAATGTTACAATTTTAAAGATTTTAAAATTTTACTGTTTATACTGTATTTTTGATCAAATGCATACAGCCTTGGTGAGCATAAGAGACTTGTTTCAAAAACATAAAATCTTATCAACCAAGCTTTTGAACGATAGTTTGTATGTATTCTGAAATGGCATAAGTTTTTTTTTTTTTTTTTTTTTTTTTATCAGAACAATAAACAGATTCAAAATATAAATAGATTCAAAATATGTAATGTAAAATAAACCAAGGAAAAAAAGTTAATCGTTTTCATTTATATTCATCAATATAACAATAAAAAGCAGTGTTTACTTATGTTTTTGCTAAATCTTTTTAAATATTTAACAAATGAATAGCTGAGTTATAATTTTACTACTATAATCTTAATGCTCTCACAATGGTGAGCAGCGCTTTGAAATCATCACAATATTCTTTAATTATATAAAGTGTTATTTAAATAAAAAAATAAGTCTGTATCATGAATTATCATCCTTAATGCAGTGCAGTATTTTGTGTGTGAATTGTTTTGTAGGTTTGTACTGAACGTTGATGTGTGTGTCTCTTTATGTCTGACCTCGCGTGATCTAATTGTTAGACGAATATTCAAACAGACAAGTGTTGTGACGACTTCATAGCAGCTTTTCGGTTACTGCTGAGTGAGTGATATGACCTCTAGACAGGCATCTGTGGTGTGCTGCTGACAGAAATCTCTGCAGCGTGTGACAGGCTGCTAATCGCAACAGCAACTTCTATAGAACCACAGCCAATTAGCATCAACTGCTCCTTCATCTTTAATGACGTATATGTATGACAATTAAAGAAATATGAGCACCGACTTCCATGGCAACAATCAGAGGAATGAGGTAAACGGCTTATTAGGAGTGTATATGAGGAAGGTATGATGTCTAGGTTTACTTCACAAAAACCAGTCATGCAAGCTGCCTGTCTCGAGCATTTCCCCATACTCATATTCTCATTTGAACATCACAAACATGTTTGTTTTGATCTGCCATTTCAGCCACGTAATAATAATGTTATATGACGTTGCCCTGTACGCTGACTGTAATCTTTTGTCTTTGATGATCTAAACTGCTGTCATTGCTTATCAAGATGAAATTCTTGTTCAAGGGAAACGGAGACTGAAATAAAATTTCACAGCTTATATCATACAGGCCAAGTCTAAAATATTGTGCCATGTTTTAAAGAAGACCCGTTACTGTGAGTCACAATGCTCCGACGGAAAATGAAAAGTTGCGATTTTCTAGGCTGATATGGCTAGGAATTATATTCTCATTCCGGCGTAATAATCAAGGAACTTTGCTGCCGTACCACGGGTGCAGCAGGCGCAATGATATTACGCAGCGCCTGAAAATAGTCCCCAGCTAGGTAACTAGTTATGATATAGCCGGGGACTGCTTTCAGGCAGTTAAATACATTTTACACAATAATAAGAATAAATTTGTAAATAAAATAAATTTAATTCACAGAACTCACTCCTCCACTGTGAATAAATCGCCATCCGAATCCATGAGTTTTATCACTAAGGTGATATGTAAATTTATTTTTGAAACAATTATATAATATGAGAAACAATTACCGTCCGAATCGGGCTTTAGACGACATGACATAAAATGTATATTGACACTTAGTATTCGACAAAACACGTGCATTAATCCATTAATTTTGACTTTAATATCATATAATCAAGTTCCTTAACATTAAACTCAAACTTTTATGTATAAATACTTTTTATATGTATAAATATGTGTAAATATGTATACAAACTTATATGTACAGGTCCTTCTCAAAAAATTAGCATATTGTGATAAAGTTCATTATTTTCTGTAATGTACTGATAAACATTAGACTTTCATATATTTTAGATTCATTACAACACAACTGAAGTAGTTCAAGCCTTTTATTGTTTTAATATTGATGATTTTGGCATACAGCTCATGAAAACCCAAAATTCCTATCTAAAAAAATTTGCATATCATGAAAAGGTTCTCTAAACGAGCTATTAACCTAATCATCTGAATCAACTAATTAACTCTAAACACCTGCAAAAGATTCCTGAGGCTTTTAAAAACTCCCAGCCTGGTTCATTACTCAAAACCGCAATCATGGGTAAGACTGCCGACCTGACTGCTGTCCAGAAGGCCATCATTGACACCCTCAAGCAAGAGGGTAAGACACAGAAAGAAATTTCTGAACGAATAGGCTGTTCCCAGAGTGCTGTATCAAGGTATCTCAGTGGGAAGTCTGTGGGAAGGAAAAAGTGTGGCAGAAAACGCAGCACAACGAGAAGAGGTGACCGGACCCTGAGGAAGATTGTGGAGAAGGACCGATTCCAGACCTTGGGGGACCTGCGGAAGCAGTGGACTGAGTCTGGAGTAGAAACATCCAGAGCCACCGTGTACAGGCGTGTGCAGGAAATGGGCTACAGGCAGTGGTGTAGTGGAGGGTATACGCAGGTATACGGCGTATACCCACTTCTTTATCAGTCGGCATTCCGTATACCCACTTCTAAATCCCCTCTGATGCGCACCATTCAGCAGTGTCCTGCATTAGCCAAATCACGACAGTCCAGCATATGAGTAACTAATCCAATCGCATGTGAATATGCGCAAATATTCTCTAAAAACATCCAGTAAAGACAGTGATGCGGTCAGGAATGAGACGTAAACACACTCATGCAGTGTATGTTTCATTTATACTCGAAGCCGGATATCCCTGAAACGGCCTCATAGAAGTAACTTACGAGTCACGACTTGTAAGAATCCAGCTATCGCTGTGGCCAAAGCCATCTCTACTGTAGCTAAGCTGAATAAAAAGAAACGTGAAGACAGTAAACGCATGATTGCGACATTATGGTTTGTGTGTGTTTTTCCAAGTCATTTACAGGTAATCAAAAACGGAGTGTCTATTTAAACTAAGTACAAATATCCCATCTTGTGATTGAGTTAGTCAAGAATAAAAAAATAAGTTAATTCAACATCAGTTTCAGTGGTGTAGATGATAAGGCGCATGCTTTTTGACGCGATCGACGCGAGTTCGCGCCCACCTTTTGCCAATTTTTTTTCCCCCTTTTCAAATCTCATATCGCATCAGAAAAGCATTTATTTTCAATAAAAATTAAGGAAATAATCAAAAAGTTGAAAATAAAGTATCGGGTAGGGTTAGGGTTGGTGTAGGGAGGGCTTTATTGTCCCAATAAGGTGGCATCCATTTAATAAATTTGAATTAAAATTATCATTTACACTCAGTACGTTATTATTGCGTACTGTTTTATAATGTACTACAATACTGAGGTGCAGATAATTGCCACTATTTGCAATAAGTAGTATAAATAGCAGAAAATCTTGCTATTTTAACAGTGTAAATAGAATCTATCGCTATTTACACTTAGTGCAAATAGCCGCTGCCAATAAAAAAAGCATCTGATTCTGAATAATGCAGTGCTAATCGATAGCATTTATTACACTTGGCAATAGATACAGTACTAGGCAATAAAATATAACTTCTGCCTTATTTTGTGATTAAAAAAAACAAAAATAAAAACAAAAAGTTATATATTATATATTAGGCTAAACAAATCATAAAACTCATTAGGAAAACTCTGGAAAAATATTAAATTATTGGTTATTGTCCAGCAGTGTATTTGATTTCTCAGCCAATTAAAAGCAAGTTGTAATAATAAATAAGCAATAATAATCAATAATAAAACCTGTCAATTAGACAAAAAAAGTTATTATATTTCTAACTTCTTAAATGATTGAGAATCATGATTTTTTGTTTGTTTCAAATAGGGATCACAATTCTCCCACAATTCTGAACAGACAACTAAACAAAATAGCATGTAATTTACTAGAGATTCTGACAAAATGTCAGTTGCTGCAGTCTATTTATACATTTATTTTAATTGCAAAATCTGCACCTCTTCTGTGGATAATATTATTTTCATAATGATCCTTACTCAAGCAGAAGTAGTTAAGTAACAGAGTGCAAATATTACTGGCCCATTTTGGAGTGAACTAAATATGCAAGACTATTTTACATGTCACTGTTTTTGACACAGGTAGTTCATCCTTTGCAGAGCTGCTTAAAAAAAAAAGAAAGAAAAAAAAAACTAGGGGCATAAATTAAGAGTATACCCACTTCTCCAGGCACCACTACACCACTGGCTACAGGTGCCGCATTCCCCAGGTCAAGCCACTTTTGAACAGAGAAGCAGCACTGGACTGTTGCTCAGTGGTCCAAACTACTTTTTTCGGATGAAAGCAAATTTTGCATGTCATTCGGAAATCAAGGTGCCAGAGTCTGGAGGAAGACTGGGGAGAGGGAAATGCCAAAATGCCTGAAGTCCAGTGTCAAGTACCCACAGTCAGTGATGGTCTGGGGTGCCATGTCAGCTGCTGGTGTTGGTCCACTGTGTTTTATCAAGGGCAGGGTCAATGCAGCTAGCTATCAGGAGATTTTGGAGCACTTCATGCTTCCATCTGCTGAAAAGCTTTATGGAGATGATTTCATTTTTCAGCACGACCTGGCACCTGCTCACAGTGCCAAAACCACTGGTAAATGGTTTACTGACCATGGTATTACTGTGCTCAATTGGCCTGCCAACTCTCCTGACCTGAACCCCATAGAGAATCTGTGGGATATTGTGAAGAGAAAGTTGAGAGACGCAAGACCCAACACTCTGGATGAGCTTAAGGCCGCTATCGAAGCATCCTGGGCCTCCATAACACCTCAGCAGTGCCACAGGCTGATTGCCTCCATGCCACGCCGCATTGAAGCAGTCATTTCTGCAAAAGGATTCCCGACCAAGTGTTGAGTGCATAACTGAACATAATTATTTGAAGGTTGACTTTTTTTTGTATTAAAAACACTTTTCTTTTATTGGTCGGATGAAATATGCTAATTTTTTGAGATAGGAATTTTGGGTTTTCATGAGCTGTATGCCAAAATCATCAATATTAAAACAATACAAGGCTTGAACTACTTCAGTTGTGTTGTAATGAATCTAAAATATATGAAAGTCTAATGTTTATCAGTACATTACAGAAAATAATGAACTTTATCACAATATGCTAATTTTTTGAGAAGGGCCTGTATAAATTGTTTATCAGCCACAAAACAAGATGGCCATTGATCAGAAAATTCTCACTCCAAACCCTGATGACGTCAGTGGTCACATGATTTGCACAGCACTCAAACAAATCATGTAACCTTAACTAGGGACATTTAAGTAACTAGGACTTTTAGCACAAATAGTAAGATTTAATAGATCTACATCAGTAAGGTAAACAAACAATAGCACTTTATGTAAAGTCAACAAAAAAGAATTGAGTTTGCACGTTTGTTAGATTTGACAGTGTATAATATAGGACTGATATAACAGTCTATGCTACTGCGTTTATCTTTGATTGAACAGTGATAAATATAACTTTGAACGGAAGTGTAGAATAGTAACTTTACTAGGTTAAAAAAAGTGTGAATGGATACTGTGGGAATTGAACCTGTTCTAGTGACCGAACTGATTTGACTGACGTGAAGTTTCCACACAATGTCGTCTTTGATGCTTCGTAGCCAAAGGCAACTCTACTGCTGTGTTTCATTTAGACAGGGATTTACCGTATGGAGTGTGATTCAGGAAAGTGGGAATTACCCAGAATCTGACTGATAAGAGTCTTGAAATTAAGACCAGTAAGCTTGAATTAATTTGAAAATAATCCTATTAAAATCAAAATTATGAATCTTATGAAAAGTGTAATTTGTTAAGTACATTCTTAGGGTTTCAATTAAGCATAACCTGAGGCTACATCAAGCTTGACATCTTTTGAAAGACGTTCCACCACTGTTCAAGTCAGCGTTTCGTGCTATTCATGTACAGAGTGACCACAGTATGTATATTAAACTGGATTAGATTTATTATTAACTGTTTGGAAGCTGGAAACTTCTGGAGTGAGTATGCACTGGGTGTTTATCAATAAGAAACAAAGTGCAGGCCCTTTGCTGGAAAAGGGAGAGGCAGGAAGAGTGTGATGTCAGACAGGGAAGTGAACGGGAAACAAGGGGGTGGAGTGGGCTGTGTGGAGGGCGATGGCCTTCCCATTTCCTGGCAGCTTCTCTCTTTCTCTTTCTGCCAGTGCTGTGAGAGTATGAGTAGAGAATGAAGACCACCACAGCTGGAACTGTGATTGTTCTTTCTACTACTCATTTGCTTTGAAGAGTCTTAAGAAAAAACAGAGGAATACATCTTATTTTTTTCAGTATTCATCAGAAGACGACATTGCAACATGTACAGTGGATATGGAGGTACACTGAGATTTATGAATAACAGTTTTGTGAGATACTATTTAGGTATTTTATATATTTTGTCATCTAATATTGATGAGTTACAGCTTGAATGATGGTGTTCCTGTTGTAAAGGGTGTTGACTAGGGCTGGGTATCATTCAAAAATGTTCGATATCGATACCGATACCTTGAGTTCGATACCGGTTCCTGAACGATACTTTTTTCTTTACCAATTTTATGAAAACAGCTTTAACAAGATTACATTATCTCAAAAAACTTTGGTTTAATTTTTTTCAGCTTGTTGACATGTATACAGACTCAAAGACTCATCTCCTGAGCCACTGCACAAAGGAACAAAATATAGCCAACACAATAAATCAGTACAAATCATTTTAATAAAGCTCAAATAGTTTTCAGTTTACACTAGCGCGTGCTCGTTTTAAAACGCATAGCTCAGACAGAATCATCATTTCTATTCATTTATTCTAGGTTGTTAAAGACTTCAAGAAATTTAAAATCTTTATCCACTTTCATAAGTGGATGTTTTATTTTCTTTCACAATGTGTTTTATTGTTATTAAATTCTATGTTGTAGTATGTCTAATTATTTGAATGCATAAAAACTACTTAGTTTATTCAAATTTATTCTTAAAACAGCCTTATGAAATGTTTTCTTTTTCCTCAGAAATTCTGTGTTCTGTATCTGGTTTTCAAATGAAGGCATAAAACATTAATTTCATTTTTCTTTTAAATTATTGAAAATAAAACTGTTTATTTTGGCAAACACAATTTTACTATTAAAATTAAAACATTGAAGAAATGTTGTGATATCATTAATTAAAAAATAAGAGGTTTAATAATTTTAATAGTAGGCTAGTAGTAGCAGTATACGTACTGTCTGCTGAACAATATCAATTTATTTCTGCCGCAGTGTCTTCCAAGTTAATCCGAACTTTTATTTTGACGGGTTTCCGGGAATACCTTTACAGTTCTGTGTGTATATGATATGACGCAAGTTTTACTCCAATCAAACGGTAAAATGCTCATGAAGTGACTCTCAGAGCAGTTCTGGAGATGTTGTTCATGTGTTTATGTCCTCATTTAGTGAGACGGCAGACGCTGAAATGTCACGCGAGCTTCAGTCTGTGTCAAGTAAGCGAAACTGCGCGATATAGAGAGCAGACTGCTCCGTGCGCTTTCGAATCGCTCTCGCGGAGGTCAAACACTGATCAATCAGCGCCGCGCTGCTTCTAGTCAAACACACCTAGTGCTGCAGGCTTATTGGCTCACTGACGTTAATGAGATTAACCCCTTAGGTATCGAAATTTGGTACCAAACGACAAGACGTTTTTCGATACTCGGTGGTATCGGGGCAATTCGGTCGGTGCCTAAAAAGTATCGAACTCGATACCCAGCCCTAGTGTTGAGGTATGGGTATGTTTACAGTCAGGTGTTTTGTGAATGGAATACTTTGGATGTTTATTGAATGAAATTTCTCTGTTAATATTGTAGAATGATGTAGAAAGGTTTCCTTTTCTCAAAGTTGAAAATTGCCAACAATGGCTTGGATGCTGGCAGCCATAGCTAAAGTACACAAGAAGTGATAACGTGTCACAATAGCGGTTTCCTATTAGATCCTTTTCATTAAAACACAAAATTCAGCTGAAAAGTGGTACGAAATTTGATACATTTTCTTCCCAGTTCTGTGGTCAGCTGTAGTGAAGTGAAAGTAATCTGAAAAGATACATGATATAGTTCCTCACATCAGGAGCTATGTATGTTTTCACAGGCCTGAGTTAGTTGGGAGGGGAATGATGGTGGATTTGTGGTTTTCGTCATTGTCCAGCACTGTTCGTGTCCAGATGTTTCTGGGTTTTGTGGTGGGACCATTGTCATTCTGAGACAGACGTCCCACTGGGTTCCCATGTAATGCTTCTATTGGAGTGAGAGAGAGTGGACACTCAAAGTGTGTTTACTTTGGGCTACAGTTCAGCCTGGCACCTCGGGGTCATCTAGAACAAACACACAGGGAGGTCCTTAAGTTTAGCTGATCCTCTGGGACTATACCTCTGGTTTACTTAAGGCCTGTTAAAGCAGAAGCTGTAAAAACTCATTCAGATGATCCTGACAGTTCCAGAGCTCAGGCCTGGCCAAATGTTGCAGAGAACTGTTGAAGGAAACAGCTTATTATTAATGATATCTCTTAACTTTTGAGCTAATCCAAAGATTTGCAGTTGGAGAGGGAGGTAGAGGGAAACAGAGCCAGTTTCTTGTTTCAGGACTTCGCTCAGAGAATGGAAGGAAGGATACACCATGTAGGGCAAATGTTAAGAGCTAAGGGATTTCAAAAAGCCACATGACTATTATTAACTCTCAAGGTGCTTGTTGTCACATCCTGGCATTGAAGAAAGATTTCCACAGCAGCATTTCATTACAAATAATTAATTGATGATAGGGATAGACTGATATATCGACCCGGCCAAAAATGTTCAGATGGTAATATTTTAACATAGAAATAATATGTTTTATATACAGGGCCCTCCAAAAGTATTGGAACAGTAAAGACAAAATTGCACTGTTAGCTGTGGAGTCAAGACATTTACAAATATGATTAAAAGATGAATATGAGACAAAACTACAGAATGTCACATTTTATTATTGGGTGATTCAACTCATAGATGTTTTACCAGCTAAGAAGTTCAGCACTTTTAGAGTTTCATCCCTCTATCTGATGTGAGCATAAGTATTGGAACAGTTGCCTCACAGGTCTTTCGAAGTGATCAGCTGTGTCGTGTTGCATCAATTCTTCAGATATTAAATGCAGGGAATGTGTTTTCATCAGTTATATTCATTACTTCTTTATTCTTCTGTATTGAGTTTGCAAGAAAGCACAAAGGTGAGCCAGAAGAGATTTGGAACTGTGTTTATGGACCGATGAGACAAAGATGAACCTTTATCTAAGTGATGGGAAAGCAAAAATGTGGAGAAAAAAAGGGAACTGCAAATGATCCCAAGCATATAGCCTCATCTGCAAAGCATGGTGGAGGTGTTGTCATGGCATGGGCATGCATGGCTGTCTCTGGAACAGGCCCTCTCAACTTTACTGATGACTTAATGACTTAATCATTTGGAAGGGAATTCAATGGGAAGTGCTTCATATTGCATCAGGACAATGACCCAAAACACCCACTTCAGTCAAGGAATTTATAAGGGCAAAGAAATTAGGGAAAGTTAGATTGCCCAAGTCAATCTCCAGATTTAAATCCAAATGAACATGAATTTCACCAGCTGAAGAGGAGAGTAAAGGCAGTTTTTGTGCGCAAGGGATCTGCAACTAAATAATAGCTTTTAATCTTTTATATCTGCCTTATGTTCAGCTGTCCCAATACTTATGCTCACATCGATGAGTGGGATGAACTCTAAAAGTGCTGTTCTTTTTATTTAGTAAAACATGTATGTGTTGAAACGGCTAATAATAAAATGTGACGTTTTGTCTCATATTAATCTTTTAATAATATCTGTAAATGTCTTGACTCCACAGCCAACAGAGCAATTTTGTCTTTACTGTTCCAATACTTTTGGAGGGCATACCGTGGGGTTTCAGTCAGGGCCTTCAGTAAGCAACTATAAATTACATGTACACATCTCTGTTACAGCTAACGCAGCCGTGTGCATAATGCGCACATTGTCGCACACAGGTTCTCAACAACAATGCCGGCTGATGGGTTAAATGCAGAGTTAATTTCCCTACATGGTCAGTAAAAGTAATCAGGCAATACACGGGTCACTACATTCACGTCACTCTAAAATGACGACGCGCCCAAAGCAGCAAAACTGTACAAACGCCGGACATCCACATACTTAGGGCTGCACGATTCTTGCTAAAATGTGAATCACGATTTTTCTCCATGGGAATTGAGATCACGATTCTCTTACACGATTCTCATTTTTTCAACCAAAATGTATTGCACTCAAGTACAAAAAACAAAAAAACCCACAGGACATTCAGTATAATAAAGTGCTGGAGTAACAAAAAATTGTCTCTTTTCTTTATTTTAGACCCCTTAAAGTGAATAATTTTAAAGCTTTAAGTTGTTGAACATAAGAGAACATTAACAATAATAAATAAAAATATTCACACAGGGCGTCGGCGTCAACGCATCTCGTTTACTTTGAATGGAGTGACGTCAAGCGTTGCCGAACTAAATTGTGGGTCCCTCGCGTCGCTTCACTGGCATTGCACGCGGCAGAAGTTGAAAACTTTTCAACTTTTCAAGCGCCAACGCAGGCGTCAGCCAATCAGATCGCCTTACGCAAATACCCTAGCGCAGACGCTAGCCAATCCCGTTCATGCAGCACCAGAAAAGTATGTGATTGGCTGTTATCACTATGACGGCGCGTCAACACCATGGTCAGCACCAGAGCCACTGAGAAACCGAGTTGCGACACTCCCATAGGCTTCCATAGGAACTTAGGAATGCGGAAGTACAGCGTGTCGTGGAGCAGCCAATAGTTCCAAACAACCGATAGTTTCAGCATCGAAACCCATTCATTTCAGTGCTTCAGTCGCCAGAAAGTTAAGGAAATTACAGCATTTTTGCCATTTTAACGCATTAGTTTATCTCTCGGAAACCTGACCAGTAGTTGTATTTTATGAAACGCGTTATAGTTAATCTTTATTTTTAAATAATAGGCAGTATATGTTATATTTGCAGTTAGATAACGTGGATGTATTATATAATAAAATATTTTGCTGAATACAGTTGGTTGCCTTTTTTATTTTGAAGTATTTGCAAAACTTAAATTAAAATTTTTTTTCATTTACATTTAGTCATTTACCAGATGCTTTTATCCAAAGCGACTTACAATGTAGAAGCAAACTAAATGGCTACAACCATTTCTAGCATTTTTCTAGCATTCATTGATATTCACTTGTGTATGCATATTGTATCTTATATTTTAACATAATATTGTATTAAAATGTGAATAATAGATGACCATAGATGAAGAAATATATATTAATACAATAACACATTTTACATACTAATTAGATTTCTTATACTCTTTAAAGAAGCATAATTTATTTCATCATTGGTCTGCACAAGTCATGCTTTATTAAGCAGTTTACACTATTTATACTTTGCATACAAAGAAATGTAACCGCCTTATCCTGTGTGTTGCATTGTACTAAGTTTTTACTCCTCCATAGTAACAATAAAAAAAAAATAAAAATATATATATATATTTACACCGTTTATTTGTTTGTTTTTCTCAAAGTGGAGGTCATTTTACAGGGGCAGACTGTCAATTGGAATTGGAAAGGTGCAGGATTGACCCCAGATATCACATTAGCTGGGTTGCAAATTTAACTTATGTGCAAAATTGGAATATCGCATAAAACATTTGTGAACAAGCACCGTTTCCATCCAACGGGTCACAGAGAACAAAATCATCACTTCCTGATAAACTGGCACTATAAATCACTAAGAAAAGTAGGAGAAGCTACTGAATATAATAATTTTCATGTATAATAAATTACTTGCGCCTCAGAGCGAACAGACGAAACACAATGAATTCGGTCATTGCTTTCGGAGGTGGATGCTGCTGTTTGTGAATGCAGTCGTGTAACAGTTCTGGGAGCCAATTATATAGAAATACTTTGACAGACTTTGCTCGGGCATTACCAAATGACCATAACAACATTTCAGATGTTGTGGAATGAGATCGGTCCGCTGGTTAGTCAGGTTTTGCTGTTCCATAGAGCAAAGTCATATGACTTTTTTGATGCGCTAGGAGGAATTTATTCGCAAAATGCATTTCCATCTCCTCTATTATTCGCATTAACCTTTTTTCGCACAAGTCAAAAACCACCTCAAGCGAGCATAAAAACTTTTTTGCGAATTAAGGCATTTTAATTCGAAATTCAGCGTTTCCATCATTCGTTTCTGATATGATACTTCAAAATGCACATAAAAGCAGAGTGATGGAAACATAGTTATTGTGATGTTTTGGGAACCATTTGACGCTCTTTACTTGTTCCCAGAGAGTATTTTTTTTGGACACAACTTTAGGTTTCTTCCCCTCTGATTGTGAACCCTACTAGTGTTTGTTTGACAGACACCAGGCCCTGGTAATCTCTGATATGAATGGAATGTGTCCGAGAGACAGAGGCTACTGGCTCCAACATAATGAATGTGCTATCATCACGGCTCTCTCAGGGAGAAAGCACTGGCTAGCTTGCTTTTACTTCACGGGTGCTCACCCCAACCACTCACAATGTGTGGATGGAGCTCGAAAACCATAGAGCTTGAAGAACAGTATACATTGATAAAATGTAGCCTGGTAAATCATCACACAAATTTGGGTTGGTTGACAGAGTGTCTAATGGTTGGATTCCAGTTGGTTTGTGTCAGATCAGGAGCGGGGAGGCCCCCTGGTGCTTTGTTGTTCTAGAATAGTCTTGGAGCAAAGCCAGACCACCAGAACAATGCTGATCCACTCTGATCCACACGCTTCAGAAGAGCCTGACCAGCTTTGATTATTGTGAAAACGGTTGACGTGCAGTTGGAGTGTCCAAATATTTCATAAGTGGTGGCTTTGGGTCCTGTTGGACAGGTGGGAACCCGGCACAGAGCAACAATTGGAAGGATGAGGCTTTGATGGTGTTTATTTGTTCTTCATGAAAGGTTCCGGTGTGTGGAGGGAATGTAGTAGACATTTCATTCCCACACAAGTCATGGTGAAGAGGAAGAATGTGTCACTTGCCTTGTTTACCTGGTGACACAAAGGAGGAAAGAGGCTCGCCAGAAGGTGTGTTTGTTATGAGGTTTGTCTAGGGAAATAATTTCTCCTTAATTACTGATGTTCATTCAGATGCTGTTGATTGAAGTGGATCTTCTGTAGATTTTTTTTTTTTTTTTTACATGGCAGTTTTTTAGGAGTCACTGTAATTAACAAGAATTGAGTGAGTGTTATTTCATCAAAGGATGATGAAGATTAATTTAGGGATGTGCTGATATTAAAATTCTGTCCAATACCAATTAGCTATTTTTTATTTTTTTGGTTGATAGTTGATGTTATGATTTTGTACTATTTTGTATATATAAATTTAAAAATAAAACACCAAAAAGTAAAAAAAAAAAAAATTCAAATGAAATGATACAAGTGAATTTAGGCATCGCAAAATTATATAATGTACCGTATGAAAATTGGATATTCATTTTGAGATTTGCTAAAGATTGTGTTTAACAATATTATTAAATTATGTGTATTTTTAAAGACTTTAAGTGAGATGATGGCTAAGGTAGTCTAAAGATAAAAACTGATTGACTGATGAAGAAAAAAATATATAAAACAAAAATGTCTAATATTGTCTATATGTCTATATAACCAATATAGAACCATTTAGAAATATTTTCTTCAACCAAGGTCCATTTTATATTATTTATGTGATTTAATGTGATTTCCACATTGTAAATGGACTGTGTTATGTCCCCAAGAGAAGTATAGAAATGTAGAAGAAATCGAGAAATTTAGGGTTTATCGTACCAATAGTTAATTAAAAAATTCCACTTCCCTCAGTGCTGAACTGTTTCCCATCCTCACTTTATCAGAAAACCTGTTTGTTATAGTTGGTTTAATTGCGTTAATCATTTACTTCATCAAGCATTTAACATAATTCAGAGAAGACAAATATCTAATAAAACTATGCTGTTGCATTCAGTTTTATCAAAGAGCAAAACCAGAGTTCTTGTAAAAACCGGAATCCAGTCCTTAATGCATTCTCCAAGTAAGACAATCTGAAGTTTTTCCTCTCAGTGGAGGTTTTAGGCTGGAGGACAGAACATGTCCTGCTCCGTACCCCAGCCGTGATGCTCTCTTGCTGGGCACAGTGCAAAGAATTCTCCCTTCAGCAACTCTGGTGGCCTCTGAATGAATTTCTCATAGCTGAAATGCTTTAGTCAGTCCAGAGAGTCACAGCTGGCCTTTAGGGTCCTCTCAGTAGTGCAGAATTACATATGTAATAAGCCGAATATCTTTATAAAGTGCTTGGGTTTGTTCCTTATACTCCACTTGAGTTTAAAATAAACTCTGTGACTTCCTTCCTTAATGCAGCGATGCGTTGCTGTATCCAAGGCATTGCCCATCTTTGTTGACTAAGTCTTGAGCGCTGACCATCCAAGTTAAGGTTATTATGGTGACTAAAACACACTTGTGCTGGTGCTTAAATGATCTCATGTGCTCAGACATGCTGGGTCACACCTCTGAATTTCACCCTACTGTGACTTCAAGGCCTGTTTTCCCTCCCCTTGCTCTTCTCTGGAAAGATGAAATCTTAATTCAATTTAAAACAAAACTTGCTGCGTTCAACCTGCCCTCACAGAGCCATGGGGAAACTGCTGCATTTACGTAATACTCTGTTGTTTTGTCTTGGATATGTAGTCACATTAAAGTTTTGTTCCATGTTCATGTAACTTGCTACTGACTTTCCGTTAAGCTGATAACTTCAGACTTTTGACTTTGATTAACATGACTCGTTTGTTTGCACTAGCAGCCTGTCTTTGTTAATCTATGTAGGTGTATCTCTGGTCTAAGTGTTTTTTGTTAGTGTGCTTTCCCATCATGTTTCTTGTTCAGCTGTGGGCTGAGTGGGTCCGTTTGGTTCCTGTCCTAAAATCCACAGTGATTGGTGTGGTGTTAAGTGTAATCTTGACTGCTCTGTCCTCCCACGTTGTGTCCACGGGTGTTTTTATGGTGGTGATGTCTGATAGCTCATGGCAGGGTCATTGATAAGAGACCTCACTGATTATATACAAGGAACTCCATGAATGGCTAATCTAGAAACTGTTTATCTGTGCTGAAGAGCATATTTTCTCTTTCTCTTTGTTTTCCAGTGTGATATAGCATGTATGGCTATGACCAAATTTGAGTGATGATGCAAATGAGTCAGTGAATCAAAGCTTTGAATCAGTTAAGCAAAATGGATTGAACTGATTCAAAAAAATTAATGAAGTAGCATGCAGTATTTGTAGGCTATATAGAAATGTTATTATAGAGAGTATAACGTCACCGTCAGCTGGAGTGACTGTGGTTTTGCCCCCTGAGTGGCAAAAAGACTGAATGGCAACATTGGTTTTCAGCATGAATGCTGCAACAGAACACACAAAACACATCTAAAATGAGAAAGAGTTTTGCGATTGACTGTACAAATAGATTTGACAAGAAATATGAGGTATATTTTTACAGACTGCTGAAAGCTACAGAAAAGAGAAGCAAATGAATCCATGCAATTCAAAGAAACAAATGGACTCCAGACAGCGAAACGCAGATTTGAAGTTATCATTTTATGTTAATATGTTGAATTTTGTGGTAAAATCACGCCCTATATATTGTATTGTTATCATATTGACAACTCATTAATATTTACCATCTTATATTCTGCAAAACTGGATTTTTTAAAATAAATATTGACAAAAACTAGGCCTACGTTTTTGGGCTGGACGATATGATGCTATATATAACATTGATGTAAGTGATCACCTGGATTTAGACCAACCTATTTCATATTTACAAAATGCACTCACAGTTAAATAAATTTGCTTTATGCATTTCCCCGGCGTTGAAATCAGGCACATATAAATGTCAGCAAACATGATTCCTGGCTGCATATCAATATCCATGGACCACTGGATCTTTGGTAAGTTGTAAGGAACACTATATCGAGTCCAACAACCTTTAGTTTAAACTGATTATCGTTTGTTTTACTCACGTTTTTCGCAGCTTCCCTATTAAATCCAGTCATGCAGCAGGCTCTTTTGCCTCTCAGTCCGGCTGAGGGGGCCGTGTTCCTGCGGGAAAGGGACGTCAATGCATACCATCTATTTAGCTTGACATTTCTTGCCCATTTCTGTCTGGATTAATGTTAAGATTTGATAACTGATCATCATTAGTCAGGATGGTCGATTTTAAACTTTTAAAGGGATAGTTCACCCAAAAATGGGAATTCTGCCATCATTTACCTCATCCTCATGTTGATCCAACCCTTATGACTTTCTTCTGTGGAACTTATTGCTGGGACAAAAGTCATTAAAGCTAATATAAACCAAAATTTACCCCATATAGTCTCTTGACACACATTTCTAGACTTATCGAACAATTCTTTGGTTATTATAATTCCCAATAAGGAAATCGTCTCTGAAAAAAACACCTAGAACTCCTGTTTGTCATACTGTCCCATCCCAAACACCACCTAACTATGCTGCTTTTCATGATCCAGTCAATTCCTTATGGATAAAATCATGTTTTTCCCCTCTTTCAGTTTTTTTTTTTTCACTCAGAAATACTTGTTTTATCTCATCATGCCATTTCTTGTTGACTTTAAAAGTGACAGATATGCGAAATGAAACATCATTTACTTACCCTCATGTCATTCAAAACCTTAATTGCTTTCTTTTTTCTGTGGAGCATAAAATAAGGTATTTTGAAGAATGTTGGTAATCAAAATATAATGAATGTCAATAGGAACTGTAAATTGGTTTGTTACCAGCATTTCCAAAACATCATCTGGTATTTTACACAGAGGAAAGAAAGTCGTACAGATTTGGAATGGCAGAAAAGTGAACAAATTATGACACATGAACGACTTTGTGGGTTTAGTTTTTGGAGGACAAAAACAGATTACCTCCTTTTGGATTTGCTATAGAAGGGGTGCTTGTTTATAATCACTTGCTTTTCTTCCTTTTAGTTGCAAGACCAATTGTCTTTTCACTGTGTTTTACACATAGTTTGAGATGAACTATGAAAGGTACACAAGAAAACAGTTACGAAACTCAGATTAGTCAGGTATTTTCCTTTCAAAGACTCAATGTAAACACAGCTATTAGGTCTGAAATGGTTTCCTGGAAATACAGTTCAAATTAATCTAAAATGCTTTTATCTTGAGTGGTCAGAGAGTTTATCCTTAGAGAACCACAATATCCTCTGTTAAATAAATTAAACAATTCACTGATTCATTCATGGCCTGAGGAGCACTGCACCAAAGTCTTATAATGAGATTTTATTGCCTACATTTTAAACAATTAGATTTAAGATGCAAATGCAAAGGCACCACCTCTAGAATAGAATTTCATTTAGAAATGAATTTTCCTGTTTTATTCGGTGACTGATTTACCAGTAGATGTTATGTCTTTGCACCCAACTTTGACCTCATGTAATATTCCTGTTTCTCTGCAGGGAGTCCCTCCAAAGCTGTGTCCACCATGTCCCTTTCTGTGCGCCCCACGCGGAGGGTCGTCGCCAGATCCATCACTAGGAGCCAGTCCTTCGCCGGAGTCAACTCCTACGATAAGTCTTACAGGTCAGTGTTAACATATACATCCATAAACAATCGACAACAGAAGCGGTGCTCTCAAGCATGCATTAGGGATGGGTGTTATATCAAACACTTTATAAAAATACATTTTAATGTCTATTATCCCAAGGCCAAAACACAAAAGTTTAACTTGGAGCAAGTGCTCACAAATATATAGCATTATCCTTTTCAATTATGACCGTTTTAAAGGGAAGTCACATCTGACAGGACGTCCTGTAGAACCGGCATACATTTCCTAATAGCTGCAGGCAGCAGGAAAGCATGGACGTTTATCATTGGCTACAAAAAGGCTTCGCTCCAACAAAACAGGTGACAGATTTGATCTTGTCGCCAGTAGATTTTGTACACTCCACACATACTTGGTTGAATAATTTTCTCTTTTTTTTATCTGTTGAATAAATAAGTGTTGTTTTTGTTCAAGTGTATGTGTGCTGTGTTTTAAAGGTAAGTATTTGGCATCGTGTAAATTTTTTAGAGGGGCAGAGTGGCTCTTGAGCACTGACTCTTGTGGTTGATGTAGTTTGATTCAAAAGCATGTAGAGCTGTCTTCAAACCCCTGCTGATGAAATGGAGCAGAGACAGAGAAAGCATGAAACATTAAAGAAGGCCACTATCAGGACAACAGGGAGGAACACCGAACAAGAGATTCTGAAAGAATGAACGAGAGGATGAAAGATAGACACAAATATGAGTTAAAAATATCAAATAAAGAGCAACATTGGTTAAATAACTGATTTCCCAATCATTCCCCCTCTTTCTGTGTTCCTTTTGTTACTGTAACTTGCTTTACTGTTTTATTTACCTGAACTGTCCTTCGCTATTGTTGTTGTATCCTCATACAGCTTAACAGGAGAAAATTGTGTCAAGATGCATTAGTGTTTCTCTTCATTTTATTGAGCTGTCTGTCATCTTTGAAGAGTAATTGCAGCTTTAATCGATCAGCACGAGTGTTGTTCTAAAGCACTATTGATTTAGATAAGAGATTGTTTCTCTTGCTGACTTTTTGCATTCAAGTCCCTCATCTTCCATTGGTCTGAAAAACAGATCCTATTGTAAACAAAATTATTTCTTATAGTTCAGGGCTCAATCAAAAGGATGATGAGAGTGTTTTGGTCTGGTTAATGGGAATGTCACCTGCCTCACAGGTCTTTTTCTGCGTTGTCACTAAATCTTTTGCCAAACTTTATGCCATACAGTTTCAAATGTTTGGTTTCCTGTGATGTTTTCAACATTGTAGTTGTGAATTCTGCTGATTTAAATATGAGAAAGTAAGGTAACATAAGGTGAAATAAGAATAGCTTTTACTATAATTTACAGTTGATTATTTGAATTGATGTATTCTTAATTTGTTTTATATTAATAATTATTTTTTTAGATGTTTTTTCATATATATATATATATATATATCTCTATCTCAGGACTTTGACTAGGCCACTCCAAAGTCTTCATTTTGTTTTTCTTCAACCATTCAGAGGTGGATTTGCTGGTGTGTTTTGGATCATTGTCCTGCTGCAGAACCCAAGTTCGCTTCAGCTTGAGGTCACGAACAGATGGCCGGACATTGTCCTTCAGGATTTTTTGGTAGACAGCTGAATTCATGCTTCCATTTATCACAGCAAGTCTTCCAGGTCCTGAAGCAGCAAAACAGCCCCAGACCATCACACTACCACCACCATATTTTACTGTTGGTATGATGTTCTTTTTCTGAAATGCTGTGCTACTTTTACGGCAGATGTAATGGGACACACACCTTCCAAAAAGTTAAACTTTTGTCTCGTCAGTCCACAGAGTATTTTCCCAAAAGTATTTTCCCAAAAGTCATCAAGATGTTTTCTGGCAAAACTGAGACGAGCCTTTGTTCTTTTTGCTCAGCAGCGGTTTTCGTCTTGGACTCTGTCATGCAGGCCATTTTTGCCCAGTCTCTTTCTTATGGTGGAGTCATGAACACCGACCTTAACTGAGGCAAGTGAGGCCTGCAGTTCTTTAGATGTTGTTGTGGGGTCTTTTGTGACCTCTTGGATGAGTCGTCGCTGCGCTCTTGGGGTAATTTTGGCCGGCCGGCCACCCCTGGGAAGGTTCACCACTGTTCCATGTTTTCGCCATTTGTGGATAATGGCTCTCACTGTGGTTCGCTGGAGTCCCAAAGCTTTAGAAATGGCTTTATAACCTTTTCCAGACTGATAGATCTGAATTATTTTCTTTCTCATTTGTTCCTGAATTTCTTTGGATCCCAACATGATGTGTAGATTTTGAGGATCTTTTGGTCTACTTCACTTTGTCAGGCAGGTCCTATTTAAGTGATTTCTTGATTGCGAACAGGTGTGGCAGTAATCAGGCCTGGGTGTGGCTAGAGAAACTCAACTCAGGTGTGATAAACCACAGTTATGTTTTAACAAGAGGGAGGGGGGGGGGCACTTTTTCACACAGGGCCATGTGGGTTTGGATTTTGTTTTCCCTTTATAAAAAAACCTTCTTTTATAAACTGCATGCTGTGCTTACTTGTGTTATCTTTGATTAATATTTAAATTTGTTTGATCTGAAACGTTAGTGTGACACACATGCAAAAAATTAAAAAAATCAGAAATCAACAATTTTTCACACCACTGTGTGTGTGTATGTGTGTATATGTGTGTGTGTGTGTGTGTGTGTGTGTATATATATATATATATATATATATATATATATATATATATATATATATATATATATATATATATATATATATATTATAACTTGTGTATATATATTATAACTTGTGTATATATAATTATTATTTTTTTTGGGTTGGGATAAAAAGTTGGCCTAACTAGGTTTGCGTAACAAAAAACATACCGTTATAGTTGACTCACATTAAACTAGGGTCTGAGAAAGTGTTTAAATTACCTCAAAAATGATAAATGTATATTTAAGTTTTATGTACCTCTTATGTGTCCTAGGAACCTGTCTGTGTTCAGCACCCCGGCGTGTGTAAGGAAGACTCCCTCCAGAGCAAGCAGGATGTTCACGCTCTCCACTAAATCTCCTCCCCCAAAGGTGCCCCAGCCTGAGAGACTGGACGAGGTGTACGAGGCCCTGAAGAGAGGACTGCAGTATGTACACAAATACGTGTGCTGTGCATTTGAGTATTAGCCATTACAGTTCATTTAGATGCGTAATACAGTGTGTTATCGGTTGCTCACACAGAGAGCTATTATGAAACATGATTATGCTTGCACAATACATTAGTCATTGACAGTGGCACAGACACTGTTAGCTGATGTACATACTTCTACAGATCCTACCTGCAAGTCCATCAGATGGAGCTGGACAGTCTGAGCAGACAAATGAAGGAGTCTAAGAGAAACTCTCGCTTGGTAAGTATATATATAAGTATATATATGTTTTCTATCTTTTTTTATTTCAATGTTTGATTTGTAATATCTCTGTTGCTCTTTTGTAGGGTTTTTTGTATGAACTTGACAAGGTGAGCACTGCTTTATTTTCATCTGGCTTTAGTTTTGGTTTAGAGACTACACTCAAAAAAGCCTGGCACCATCAACTCTTATTTCATATTATTGAATTGTGACTGCCTCTTGACAATATTTGAAACATTATAAAAGTTGTTCTCTGTTCTCTCAGCAAGTGAAAGTAATTGAGAGATTTATGAGACGGCTGGAGTTTCATCTCAGTAAGGTAAGCTTGCCGTTTAACTGAAATGCAAATCATTTGTAAAGCATAGCTATGCAAATATTTTTAATGCACAAGTGGTATAAAACCATTCCAAAATGTACTATTCATGAAATTTGTAGAATTAGGATATATTTGGAAAAATCTTTGTCTTGAAAACAATTATTACAATGTACTTATGGTTTCAAGGTGAAAGGTATGTTTTTTTCTTTTTACTTGATTAATATACCATCTGACATTTTCTTTTTTAATTAATTAAATCAAAACTCTTGTTAAAAATGGTATAAATATTTTGTTATAAATATGAAATATTTTTAACTAGATTTAAAAAAGTCTTGAAATGAAATATTTCTTGAGTGGTCACCAGGATGTGCCACTCATGTCAAACAGAGTTGCATGTGTTTTGTAGCTCAGCAGGTCTGTTCTTGTTCAGATGTCTCTGTGTTAGTGACTGCTCTTGCATGGCCCACTGGCCCTGATAACAGCCTCTGTACGGTTGTGCGCGTGCGCATGCATTCATGCACGTACTTGTCTGCATCTAAACAGTGACTTTTTTCCTGATAGATAGTCTCCTGCAGGATATATAGCAAAGCATAATCTTCTCCTCACTGAGGACACATTCTCAGACAGATTTATTTCTCCCCTGTACACACACATAGATGTTCACACACTGCAGGGGACACGGGTCACAGGCAGAGGACAGCTTGAGGGGCTGCTCGCATTCTTAGCTTGTTTGGGGAGCGGTTAAACCCTCCACTAGACCGGTTGGAGTCTGAACTAACAGACTAAACTAACCCAAGCCAGCTGCACTACAGGAAGAGGCCTTCCTCTCTATCCTCCTCTTCCTCTCTTTCCTTCACAGCCTCATTTCATGTGTGATTAGTTTGCAGTTTATGAGCGGAGGGCGCTGCAGGGAGTCTCCATGCTTTTGCTGGGTCAGATATGTTGGGCCTCTATTTTAGTGGAGGAGGGGCAAAGTGAAAAAATTGCAAAAAAACGCTTAATATTAAATGACTTTGGTAAGCAGTGCTAACGACAGTCTCAACAAACTTTCAGATGCTTTGTAGGGATCGTGGTGTTTGTTGTATTGGCTATGGCCTATGACAAATGTGAATGAAGAGGCGTGTTGTTATCAGTTTTGTGTAGCAGTGTGTATTAGCAGAAGAGGTGCTTGTCATAACTCTGTGAAACTTACGACTGTCCCGCTGACTCCCTGCCAGTATGCTGGAATATGCTCACTGGACGGATCCTAACCACCTCCAGATGGACACACTGAGAGGAATATTTTCCTTCTCTCACTTTATGTCTTTCCTTCGTCTCTCTTTCGGTTATTGCAGGAAACCTTTTAAGGGTTGCAGACTCTTTCGCCTCTGTTCTCGCCTTCAGTCTCAAGGATTGTGTGTTTGTGTCACTCGACTTGCACATTTATGTTTATGTTTGAACAACCAGTATGAGGCTCCCCCCACTGAGTTGGGTAATTCTGCAGGATACCGTGGCTGATGTATTTCATACACTATGGGGCCAGTTTAATACTTGTGTTCAGCAAGGATAAATGAAATTGGTCAAAAGTGACAGAAAAGACCGCTTCCTATTCATCTTGTATCACAAATGTATCAGTTTCAACAATATTATTAAGCAGCACAACTGTTTGATAATAATACGAAATGTTTCCTAAGCACCAAATCAGCATATTAGTCATATTTCTGAAGGATCATGTGACACTAAAGACTGGAGTAATGGCTGCTGAAAATTCTGCTTGCCATCACAGAAATTTTCGTTATAAAATATATTGAAATATAAAACAGTTCTTTTAAATTGTGATATAATTGAAATATTAACATATTATTTAATATTATTACATAATATTAACATATAACAGCCTAATTTCAATTCACATCCCAATCACTGTACCTACAAGAAAACCTGTGTTCATGAAATTACTATTTTTCCCTTTTGAGTATGTTCCTATGGCTCAAGCAGTAAAGCATGGTGGCACACAAATAAAAATATATATGTGACCCTAGACCACAAAACCAGTCTGAAGTGTCCATTTTTCGAAATTGAGATTTATACATCACCTGAAAGCTGAATAAATAAGTTTTCCATTGATGTATGGTTTGTTAGGATAGGACAATATTTGGCCGAGATACAACTATTTAAAAATCTGGAATCTGAGTTCTTAGCAATGCATATTACTAATCAAAAATGAAGTTTTGATATATTTACGGTAAGAAATTTTCTAAATATCTTCATGGAACATGATCTCTACTTAATGATTTTTGGCATAAAAGAGAAATTGATGATTTTGACCCATACAATCTATTTTTGGCTATTGCTACAAATATACTCCAGCGACTTAAGGCTGGTTTTGTGGTCCAGGGTCACATATAATGTCTTAATTTTTAGCCTTTTAATTATGGTGTACATAGAAGAAGGGTCTATACATGTTCAGTAATTTTTGCCTGTCTAAATACTGCCATTCTTTGCAAAGCTTAAACAGTGGTGTTTCTGTGACTATCCTCCGTTGGGTATTGCTTTTTAATGTCATAATCCTCCTCATACACCACCCTTGCCCTGCTGAACATTCTTTCAGTGAAGTGAATGGAGCTTTCATACTGTTTGTATGTTTCTCATTCATTCATACTCATTTACAATGGACAGCTCATTCTTTTCTAATATCCGAATTGCAGGACTCGTGCTGTGAAGATGCTTGTAAAGATAACGTCTCTTAATCTGAACGTCTGCCGAAATTTTAGTTGACATTTAACAGTATAGTGTCTCCATTACTGACTTCAATAAAATCTGATCAATAAAATCTAAATTACTTATATTGAAGACAATGAGGCCCAGCAGGAAGTACTTGGGCAAGAAAAGATTTAACAACAAGATGTTGTGGTTTGTGCATGTGTGTGCATATGCAGTTAATCAGTCAGTGTCACCATCTGGATGTAGACTAAACTATGGCTACCTCATTAAGTCAAAAATACTGAACTTTATTGGAATTCAGCTTAAGTAGCTGCTGTGCTTTGGAACATGGTAGTTAGTTTGTAGCTGCTCTAAGATGGTCATTATTTCACTGACCAATCACCATGTTACAAAATCCAGATTGACAATTTTAAACTGGTATGACCTGCTAGTTTATTGCTGGTTAAAGGGGCAAAAAATTCTTATTCCAAAAATCTAAACATCCTTAAAACAAAATACATTTTGATAAGCAAAAATGTAAGATAAAAGAATGGATTTCCATGTAATGACCAGCTAGAAACCAGCTACCATGTTTCAAAACACAGCTCAAGATGGGTTGTTCAGCAGGAAATGTTATTGAAGACATTTGTTATGAACACACATCAATATATTGTACACAATTAATATATTTTTATTGAATGCAATAAACACTGGGGTGTTGCGGGTGTGTCTGCAGATTGACGAGCTCTATGAAGCCTACTGTATGCAGCGCAGACTGCGAGACGGAGCTGATAAGATGGTGAAGGCATACACAGCCTCTCCAGGCAGCAGGGAGGCCAGAGAGAGTCTGTCTGAAGCTAACAAGAGCTTCAAAGAGTACACAGAGGTAAGAGTGTTTGGTTAGATGAAAGTATGGGTGGAAGAGGAAGAAGAGTTATGGACTTTGTCAATAAAGACAAGAACAAAGACAAGATTAGAGTAAACAGTGTACATGGGATTTAAAACGGTTCAAAACCCTTTGTAAATCCTCTTTTTTATTTTTAGTAACCTGAATCCTCTTCAGAACTAAAATTCACATCAGCTTAGTGTTACTGAGATAACACTTTATAACTAGGATTTTCTTCAGTTTAGAGTTTGTGAACTGAATCCACTTCAAAATTGAAATTGTTCAACTAAGTATTAATAAACTGAATCCACTTCAGAACTGAAATTCACTTCAGCTTAGTGTTAGTGAAGTGAATCCAATTTAGAGCTGAAAATCACTTCAGCTTAGTGTTAGTAAAGCGAATCCAATTCAAAATGGAAATTCACTTCAGCTTAGTGTTTGTAAGCTGAATACCATTCAGAACTGAAATTCACTTCAGTTTAGTGTTAATAAAGTTAATCTAGTTCAGAACTGAAATTTATTTCACCTTAGTGTTTGTGAACTGAATCCAGTTCAGAGCTGAAATTTGCTTCAGTTTAGTGTTAGCAAACTAAATTCACTTCAGAACTGAAATTTACTTTACATTTACATTGTTAGTAACCAATTCAGAATTGAAATCCACTTCAGTTTGATGATAGTAAATTGCATCCACTTAAAGGTGCTGTATGGATTTTGACTCTACTAAAGCATGAAAATATATGTTTGCAGATATTTAAGAAACATGCTAAGTTAACATACTTGTTTATCTGAAAAACAATGCTACAGTCAGTTATTCTCCTTTGAAAATGTGCATTCCAGCCCGGAATGTCTGTGTTCGTTATGGTTTGTGAAACCCGCCCACTACCAGTTTACCCAATTGTATTTCAGCACCCTGGGTTGCCAGTTGGCAGAAAACACAAGAGTATTTAATGTCATTCATCGCCATGTGCGCTCGTTTCTGTTGGCGTCGTTAACCTGGCAACCTGCGTGTGCGTCAAGTCTGAGGAGGAGGGGCCGGGTGAAAAAACCCGTCTTCAATATTTTGAATTTGGACTGCAATACCTAGTTTAACCTCTAGTCAGGTTGTCATGTCAATCCTACATACAGCACCTTTAACTTTTAATTCACTTTGTTTTTTGCGAGCCATGAGGGAATGGAGTTGTGGGTAAACGATAAAATAATTTATTTACAGTGGTAAGATAAACATCAAGAGATTAATATAGAAATAATTTTGCAATACATGGTTCCAGTAAAATTACCACCCTGAAAAATGTGATTTAGTTTTATTGCATTATCGGGAAGTTGAGACTTACACTTTACTGATTATGGCGTAGGCCACTGTTGTTTTGCATCCAGACAGATGGATACAGGGCTGAACTAAACTCATTCGATATGCTCATGGAAATAATGCAGGGAGGCAATCTGATTAAGAGAGACAGCCTTTCCCAGTCAAGTGCTTTTCATTACCCTAATGGTTGCTGCAAGATGCGTTCCACTGTAGGATTCCTCATTATTCTCCTCCCTCTCCCTTGTGCTGAATACTTTACAGTTTATACTATGTACTACTATTTTTTTTAATTAAGTGAAGAGTAGGCATTATTCCATGATAAACGGTTCAAACTGTAGTGTGCTGCATCATTGTTTCTACACATTGCATGTTTATTTCTCTCATGCCTGGCACCTTACTCTCTTTTCCTCTGTATATTTCTCTATCTCTGTCCCTGCAGAATATGTGCATGCTAGAGAGTGAGCTGGAGAACCAGCTGGGGGAGTTCCATGTCAAAATGAAGGGTAAGACAGTCTGTATACCAGAGTCCATTCTACAGTGATTTTAATTTGTAATTTCCTGCAGTTTCATATCGCATTTCTGGTTTAATTTCTGTTTCATGATCTTAACAGTGTGCTGTACTTAAACAATGATGCATGCCTTTGTTTCAGGCTTGGCGGGTTTTGCACGACTTTGTGCTGGAGATCAATATGAGGTGAGCTGCTGTTATAGTTTACCTACTCTCTCATTTATACTCAGCATGAAATCATATTGTGAACAATTCATGAGTGTGCATAGTTTCATAATCTTTCATCAAAATGCCATTTATTGTAATAAAGATACAACTAGCCTGATTCCTGTGTCAAAATATCAATTAACTGCAAACTTGCATTCAGGTCTGACTCTATTCTAGTATGGAATTCCTTTTCGTACGCTTTGCACTGTCGTCAGTTTCAGATATGAAAGATAGCGGGGATTGAAGATTTGGACGGTTTGAACCCACACAGGGCAGTCTATGAAGTAGCTAGCATTGGATGAAAGCGTCCACTATATGACTGCTTACGAGAGAGACAGACACAGACAGATCTCAGCATCTGCTTTGCGCAGGGAAGAACAGATTTGGGGAGGCGTAGGATAATTAAAGAGGGACGAATGTTAATGTGTCGGCCCCACCTCCACCTGTTTAACATGCAAGAGCTTTAGAGTGACTGACAGGCCAATCAATGCAGTGAGTCAGCACAGTCTGCTCAGATAGAGCCCTCTGAGATGTGACAGGAGGGAGGTGGTGTGAAAAAGAACAAGAAATTGACCGAAGATCTAGAAATGGATAAAAGAGTGGGTGGCAGAGACTTGTTTTTTTATTCAGCCCATCTGTTATTCTCACTCTGTTCATCTGCTCATTCTGTTCACCTTTACTGTGAAAAAACAGACAAAAGCCAAGATTTTCTTTCTCCTCTCCACTTGAATGAATAAATAATCAGTTTAAAGTTATTAAAAACTTTGTAATTCTGTTAGATGTTTTTTTTTTAATACAAGAAAAAAAAAACACGTGAAAGGGATACAAAATTTAATTGTAAATCTAAATTTTCTATGAAGCAAGCCTTAATATTTTGCCTTTGGCAATGAATTTGAATATTTTTAATTAAGAATATTAACAATAATAATAATAATAGTTTAATTTTGACTAAATGAAGGTGTGATTTTAAAGATACCTCCACAGATCAAACTTCTTAATCAGTATTTTTGTCTTGTTTCTCAGTAGAAATAACCTGTAAATTTAAATATAATAATACTTTTAAAATATTATTGTTATTAATATAATTATTATACTGATTAAGATATAATTTTAATCATTTGTTAATGGATTTTTCTGTGTTTTTTCAATACCTCCACAGATCTTTATGAAGTACGGTCGACAGCGGTGGAAACTGCGGGGTCGGATTGAAATCAATGGCAAGCAAGTGTGGGATAGTGAGGAGATGGTCTTCCTCCCCCTTATCACAGAGTTCTTGTCTATAAAGGTTATTTTTTATTTGAAAATACAGTTACATTTGTTTTTATATTGTCATATGTTTTTTCTCCATTTCTATTTCTCTCACACATATTATTAGTCTCTGTCTGTCCTTCCTGTCACACTCACATGTGCACCACAGTCACATCAATCTGAGACATTAATGCACATAACAGCACAGCAGCTGGACTTTGACTTGTTTTTCTCTCCCAATGGTTCCATGACATGTAACTGTATGTGAGAGGAAGGGAACATCACTCCAGGACAGAGAGAGAAAGGCAGGGAGATAGAGACAGGAAGAGTGCATGGGATAGAGTGAAGGGAAATTTACAGAAGACAGCGATATTAAAACAGAGAGACTCTAGGGAATGAAGAGAATGCAGCTGATGTTTGTCAAAATGTTTTCGATTGGCCTGAGAGATGTAAAATATACTGTTGGGTCTGATTCAAAGTGCAGTGTGACTCCATAATAACTACAAAATTTACTGTGCATTGTGCATTTTTATTCTATATTATTCTATTATAAAATTAAATAATAAACTTAATTATGTAATAATTAGATTAATTAATGTTACATTTTTCAAATAGAAACAATATCATAGCCTAAAATGTTCTTCAAGCATTCTTCAAAGTTTGGTCAAATCTCAAAGGAAAAAATTATATCCTACACATTTCCCAATAAATATCATGTCATTTTAAAATAATGATAATATGGAAGTTAAATATGTTTAAGTGCATCTTCTCACAAAACACGAAACCTATGTAACAAGTGGTTACTAATATAGAACAAAACTCGTGACATTGTGTTGGTCATGAAACTGATGATGACATTTCCTCCTAAATAAACATCTCGTATGTGGTTGTCAAGGTGACGGAGCTAAAGAGTCTGGCCAATCACGTGGTGGTGGGAAGTGTCTCGTGTGAGACGAAGGATCTGTTTGCTGCCCTGCCTCAAACAGTAGCTGTGGATATCAATGACTTGGGCACCATTAAGCTCAGTCTAGAGGTCACCTGGAAGTAAGTACAGCTTTGAGGGATCCCATCAAATGTCACCCATTGCCAGATCACATAGCTGCATTTTTTATTTATTTTAAATGCCCTGTTAAAATAAAACTCTCTCTTTTCTTCTGTAGTCCATTCGACAAAGATGACCAGTCGTCCTCAGCTAGCACCGTGAACAAAGCTCCTACTGTCAACAAACGCTTCTCTACCTACAACCAGAGTCCTCCAGATACACCCTCTCTACGAGAGCAGGCCTTCTATGTGAGTCTGTCCATTCAGAGCATATACTAGTTTGATCTAATGTCCTTTGAATATATACGGTGGGATCCAAAAGTCTATAACTTGAAGGGGTAGTTCACCCAAAAATGAAAATTCTGTCATTAATTACTCACCCTCATGTCGTTCCAAACCCGTAAGACATTCGTTCATCTTCAGAACATAAATTACGATATTTTTGATGAAATCCAAGAGCTTTCTGACCCTGCAACCGAACAAGGCCATAAAACATAGTAAGGACATTTAAAAAAATTTAATAAAAAAAAACAGAAGAAATTGTTGATTAAAGTTGTTATTTTTGTTTTCTTTGCGCACATAGTATTTTCGTAGCTTCTTAAAATAAAGTTTGAACCTCTGATGTTTTAACAATGTCCTTGCTACCTCTCTGGGCCTTGAATGTGGTAGTCGCGTTGCTGTCTATGCAGGGTCAGAAAGCTCCCATATTTCAATAAAAATAACATAATTTGTCTTCCGAAGATGAACTATTATATACAATTTTATTGTGTTTTTCGATACACTTGTTTTTACAAACAACTTGAATTTAAATAGTTTTTAAAACTTGTATATTTTAATTTTATAACAAATGATATAATCCAAAATAACTCAAAACAATTAATGTTATAATACTATAATATTTATAATAATTTGCACATTTTATTTAATTTTATTTACTATAATTTATAATAGTAAATGTGAAAATGTGAGAAATCAAGCTGCATGAGCTTCACCAGTTTGTGTCAGACCTGATGATGATTTGCTCTAGCAAGATCTGACAATGATCCAAAAGGTATAATGTGCTTCAGTGGAATATCCCTCCATCCATTCATACAGAGGAATCACATGATCAGTGCCACAAATTTGTTTATTTGATTAGTGACCTAGAAATGGTACAGAATCTTAAATGTCTTTTTGTTTTTATATTTTTTCAAACCAATTATATTTAACCCTTTCGAGGTTTAAGCTAAATTTTCAATCCCATACATATACGTAATATGTCCTTAGATTATATCTGCTGTTATAGCTCATGTGCTTTGCTTTTGAAATATTCAAGGGTGATACATTTAATATGAATTGATTCAAACCAGACATTTCTGCTAAGTGCATACCACCGTAATGTCGATATACCACAGATCTCTCTCCTCTGTCCTAATGGAGATCTTACAGTTCTCCAGTCCCTCTTAAAATTTAAATTAGCACAATATACTCCACATAGATTTAATAGTCATTTCTCAGAAGCATCTTGATCTCACAAGGTCACGATAACTTATGGCTCCATCTCGGGTAAGCTCAGATGAGTTAAGTCTGGAAAGCTCATAACTTGCTAGGTCAGATTACCATAGACTCAAAATTCTCATGCTCTCCCGCTGACTGCATGCAGACAGCTCCACAGAGCATGATGTCCAAACAGCGCTGGTCCTTATTGGATGTGTTCAGAGACACACTGACAGAGAAGCTGACTCAGAGCTGCTCATGCAGCGATGTCACCTCGGTCCACCTGGGTTCATCTCTGCTTTCCAGCCATGTAAGTGAGGTCGGCCCGTAGAGCTAGTTGTGTAGCTTTAGTTAGTAGTCAGTAGTTGGCTGTAAAGGTGTGACAGAAACAGGTTTGTATGGTCCTTCTCGTAATGAGTAGTGTCTGCTGTCTATCTAGGAAATTATTGTTGTTGTAGTGATGATTTCCACTGTGTCCTGTCGTTACTGTCAGTTGTCTATAATTAAATAGAGCAAATAGGATTCTTGTGCATATTATTTGTTGTCTGTCCGACTGTGAGTGACAATAGTAGCATCTACAGCCGTCAATAATGCATTAATTGATGCTGTTATTGTTTTGAAGGGTGGTCACATTAGCCGAGCGAGGGAAGTTAATTAGAGGGAGCAGGGAGTGTGTTAGTTCTCTGGGCCTGACGCCAGTCTGCTCTCCAGTATAATGAAGCTCCGTGTCCAAAGATACACACTAATGCTGAGTGACAGTGAACACACTCCTATCATCCTACTGTACTGTCCTCTGCCTCCTAAAACTAGCCTGCTGTCTGCTCACAGTCCTCATATATTGTTTTAGCATATATCTCTCACGGTGGACTTTATGGTAGATTATGAAATGATTGACTTTCACATGACTCCATCTGAGCTTCAATGCAAGCACCACGAAGGATATTTTTACAGACTCTATAAGACAAGTTAGTCCACTCTGCAGTCTTTGTAACTTCAAGTCAAGTATTTGAATAAGGAAAGACAGAAATCTTTATTTATAGTATATATTCACACACACACACACACACACACACACGTAAGTTGTGATAGTAAAGACATTTATGGTAATGTAACAAGATTCATATTTCAAATAAATCCTGGTCCTTCAAACTTTCTGTTTATCAAAAAAAAAGAAAAGTAAAATATGTAGTGCAACTGTTTTTTTAACATTGATTTAACATTGTAATAAGAAATTGTTTCTTGAGTATCAAATCAGCATATTAGAATGATTTGTGAAGGATCATCACAAAATATCGGAGTAATGGCTGGTAAAAAATGATTTGCCATTGCAGGAATAAATTACATTTCAAAATATATTAAAATGGAAAAGAGTATGATCGTAATATTGCAGAATATTACTGTTTTTACTTTATTTTTGATCAAATAAATGTAGCCATGGTGAGCATAAGATACTGAATGATCTGAAAAAATCTGAAAAAAGTTATTTAACATTTTAATAATATTACTGTTTTTTAATTAATAAAATAAATGCAGCCTTAGTAGGCATAAGAGACTTCTGTCAAGAACTTTTTAAAAATATTACCCACCACAAACTGTTGAATAGTAGTCAGTGTCATCAACTTTGTCCATAGAACTCAGTGTATTTAAATTTGAGTGCTGTGTTCCAGCTTTGCTCCAAAGAGTTTGATGCTTTGAGGTACATTATTGTGAGTCATGTGAAAGAGTCTTTACATAAATTATTTATAATGTATAATCATTTGTTTATGTCCTCATAATCTCTTTCTTCCCCACTAGAATATGTTGAGGAGACCAGAGGAGATGGAGAACGGAACGGCGTGGTCAAACTCTTCCGAATCCTCTGATGATTCCTCCAGTCCTCAGCTTTCCTTGGGAATGCGCCATGCACACAAGAACTTAGTACAACCTGAGGTACAAACTGCTCCTCCTGCCATTGAAATCTCATTTGCACCCCGAGAATCGGCGACCTCTACTCCCACCCGCCTGGCCAATCAGAAAGAAGAGGACGAGGAGGAGGAAGAAGAGGAGGATCTGAAGAAACCAATAGCCACCATAACAGTCACCACTGAGGCTCCTGTGAAACAGGAAGTGCCCAATGGCCATCCCCGTTATTCTCGCTCCCTTAGCCACATCAACGAGAACAGCGCAGATGGTGTTTTGACAGATAGACTGGCTAGGGAATCCTCGGAGGCCAATGAAGTGACTTCTGTGGTCTCATCGGTATTTGTAAGTGACATTGCTATGGATATGCCCCTCCGAGCAGAACCATGTTGTGTAGTACCAGACACTCAGGAGACCTGCCCCATTCCTGATCGATCCACGAGTGAGCCATCCTGTCCCGCTGAGCCACTGAACTGTTCAGAAAGTAGCTCTCCTGCAGAAACCACAGCTTTCGACTCTGAAAAAGCTACAGAGCCCACGTCTAGGCCCACCTGTGGAGACAAAGACTCCTTCCCCAATGCTAATGCTTTGTCCCTGCAGATGGACTCCGAGGATCCAAGGACTGATTCCTCTCATGAGCCACACCTCACAAAGACACAAACGGACGACCTGCTGGCAGAGAAGTCTGGTTCTTCAGTAGACACCAGACCTACGGGTGATTTGGAGGGACAATCAGCAGACAGCAGTTTGGAGGAGGCCCTTGGTGCCGTTTTGTCCTCCCTTGATGACTACAGAGGCCAGTTTCCAGAACTACAGGTCCTAGAGCAAGAGCTGAAGCTGTTGGAGGAGGCACTAACAGTGAGTGCTGAACCTTATTGTTGTGGGTCAGGGTTGGTAAAATTAAATAATTTTTTTGGTTCGGATCGGTTCTTTTATTCACAAGTACATAAATAATGCAATTCAAGCAATTTCAAAACTGTTCTTCTTTGACGAGTATGTTTTGTATTAAAATTTCTTTATTTTAAGGTAAATCTAAGGTCGAAAATGTCAGGGTGATAAAATACCCTGGAAGAAAAACCTTCTGAAATTCTTAAAAAGAAAACTTTATTAAATAGTTGGACATAGTCATTTATTATTACTACTTAAAAGATGTTCTTACCAAAACTACTCAATATTTGAAACTGCTACTTAATATTTGAAAGAAAAAATTGTCTACCAAGTCATATGGTGACACCGCAACCAACATGCAGAAAAAACATCCTCAAAAAATAATTGAAAACATATTAGAAATGATTAGAAATATATATTATAAATATGTATTTATGTAAGAAATGTTGGTGAAGTGTTTCTAAAATAATAATATGATTATTCTTAAAGAATTACAGATGTGAATCATAAATCTTCAATTTGAAAAAAGTTATCCTGATGTGTAGACTCAAGATATATTTAAGTTGTGGAAAATATTATTACTTTTTACAGCACATGATTTTTTTATTATTTAAATTTGACCCATTTATTGCGTCAGTATATGCACCATTACTTTCAAATCAAGTTAGATATCTAGATCTCCATCTTTGATCAACATTTGGAAACGGTTATGAGTTTGAGAAGGTCAAAGAGGTTGAAAGTGAAGAAAACGCTGCTTTAAACTCTGTCCTTTCCAGCATGCAGTGAGGGTTCACAGATTTAGGGTGTAACACTTCCTGGTTGACTTAGATTCTCGATGCTTTGGTCGCTAAAGCCTTTGGCTATTGCTCGAATCCAAGCCCCACGATAACCATCAAAGTCTCAGATCCGGGTTTGGGTCCAGAGACTTTGGTCTTCATCAGTGGAACAATAGAGTTCATCAAAGACATGACCTTTGCTTTCACTATTAACCGCTTCATCCTGTGTCTGCAGAGAGGTTTTCCCAGCACAACTTAGCTTAGTCATAGAATAAACACAATGTGTCTTTTTCCAGAATTGGCTTTATAAGTTAACTGTCTACTGGCAGTGTCTGTGTCATGTTGTGGATTAACAGAGATAATTTTTCCTTTATTTGTAAAAACAAACACTGCTTTTCCAGTATTGCATTTTCCTTAGAAGTGTTTTGTTTAATGTATTCACGAGAGTTTAAAATCAGAAGCGTGCATATTTGATGAAAGATTAGATGTAACTTGCACAGACAAGGTTAGTTTACTATTCTATCAAACAAGCCTCATGTTTATAATCGTTTGGCTATACTTTTGTGCATTTTGACACGTATTCTGATGTGAAGTCTTTTCCCAATACACTGGAAATGCTTCAAGTCAAAAATGTTTTGGTAATTGACATTATCTTACAACTAATACATGAACGTTAAATTTAAACCTTAAATTCTGGGGTTTCTTTCAGCTAATAATTTAGATGGAATTTTTTATAACTGTTTGATACATTATTTGTATAACTGTACATTTATTTGTAATTTTGCAAATGTGTGTATCTGCAGGTACGGAGTCGTAGTCGCTCATCCAGTGTCAGTTTGACTGTTGAGACGGCTCTAGGGAGCTTTGACTTCCTAAATACATCAGACCTGGAGGAAGAGGAGGAGGAGGATGGTGAAAGGCAGAGTGTGACAGACAGGTCAGAACTTGAGAAATGGTTCATCTTTCTGCTGTCAAATGATATTTTATAGGCCAAAAAGAAATTAGGTTCAACCAAGGTTTTCATCAAAATGCATTGCTTCTATAATGTTATGTTACACTACTGCCACCTAGTGACTTGAAGGAGAAGCGTTAGATTGAGTGATTGATTTCAAAACTTTATCTGTTCAATCCCAACTCTTTACTTTTTCTGAATATATTGTGTTGCCATTTTCTGACGTGTGTTTGTTCTCATGTGTTGTGATGGATACAGCGCCGTGGAGCGGCCAGCGGCTGTAGAAAGCGCAGGAGAGGATGAGGGCTGTGAAGCGCGATGTTGGGATGCTCCCTCCGGTCCTCTCAGCACAGGCTATCAGACTCTAGATCACACCCTGCAGGTTCATCTGAAGAACTGTAGCTCACAGCTGCTGGTCAGTTACTGTAGTCTTATAGTACTAGATATGGACGTTAAGTCCCATATACAGGGGGAACAACTTGAAATACGGAGAATGTGTGCAGAATTCAGTTCATTTTTCTATGGCATTGAATATACATGTAAAAACATAATCTGCTTTAATTTCTTAATTAAACTAAGGCCTAGTCTTGGCTGCCCCGTCTGTGATACCAGGCCTATAACTAAGAAGTTTTAAACAAAAAAAATGTTAAAACTTGAATAAGTAATAATAATGATGTCTGAAATTATAAGGTATGTCCAAAAAAATATAATTGTCTAAAAGTAAAACTTGAGTGTTTATATATCTATATGTGTTTAATTAGGATTAGTGCTGTCAATCGCGATGAATCGCATCCGATTTTGTTTACATAATATATGTGTGTGTACTTTGTATATTTATTATGTATATATTAATCCACATACATGCAAGTATATATTTCAGAAAAATATGTTAGGTTGACACACAAATATATTTATATAATATAAATTATATGAATATAAACATATGTAAATGCATGTAAATATTTTCAAAATATATACTGTCTGTGTATTTATATATACATAATAAATTTACAAAGTACACACACATATTATGTAAACAAAAACGTTTATTTTGGAATGCGATTAATCGCGATAAATCTTTTGACAGCACTAATTAGCATTAATTTGATTAATTAATATGTTGAAATAGAAAATGGTTATTTTAAATTGTTACAAACAGTTTTTGCTGTATTTTTGATCAAATTAATGCAGCATAAACTTTAAGTACTTTAATACTATAACTGTTTTTTTACACCGTGGACAGTTTTATTATTGTTTTAGGCAGAAATATGTATGTATATATTTTAAGTTGGTACCTAAAGCAGCAAAACACTGTTTTCCAAAGGAGATCACAAACAGGATACAAACTATTTTCCTTGCAGGGTGTTCATTTTTAATGGCAAGAAAACAAATTCTGCTCTTTTTTTCTGTTTCCTTGAACTTAAGTGTTTTTTTAAATATATAACCATTTCTTACATGTGTAAGTTGTTTTAAAACGTGTGCTTGCTCAGTGTTGATGTCTGTATAGGTTGTTTATTCAGTTTTAGTTTTATTTAATTTGAGTTATTTTAGTACTTCATACTATATGGAAATGAAATAATATATATATTGAATTTATTTTTATATGTATGTATATTTGTGTGGCTGTACATACACGTAGTTGTTTTTTGGTGTTTAGCTTAGTGTTATGTTAGAAGCATTATTATACTCATACCTTTTGTTGTTTTAATATTTTGAATTGTTTTTATGTTTCATTTAAATGTTTAGTATTGAAATGTTTTTGTATGCATTTGTCAATTTTACTTAATTTCTTTATTTTCTTAAATGTGTGTGTATATAGTATTTACAGAGTTTTGACTTTTAGTTTCAGTTACTTCTGATTTGTAAGTCGCTTTGGATAAAAGCGTCTGCTAAATGACTAAAAGTAAAGTAAATATATTTCAACCAACAGAAGTCTAGAATCTGTATTCATACTCTGTGCTTTGTTATTGTAATCAGAGGTTAGGCACATTCGGGCCTCTGCGCTGTGGGGAGATGTACGCTCTGGACCGACTTCTCAGGGAGGCGAGAGTCCTCGAGCTCATACGATGGGTTGTGAAGGACTCGAGGGGCGAAGTCATCCAACCAGAGGAAGGTGAGTCTCAAACTGTTATAATGCTCTAGTTTTGTTATCTTTGCAGTTGTATCTTACCTGTTGTACTCATTTCTTTGCAAATGCTCATACGTGCTTTTATGCACCACAGGCCTTACATTCTACAACAGAATGTTACTTCAGAGATTTTTAGTTTTTCCTCACAACCTTCTTTATTTCCCACATTCTCTTTACATGTCGGAGCAGTTGTTCCTCAGTTAGATCAGTGCCAGGGGGCTGTGTTGCTGTGGAGGCAGTGCACAGATGGCTGCAGCGTCTACAGCACTTCCACAGAGGCCTTCTTACAGGCACTCAGCGACACTTACGCCAGCAAACTCCCTGAGAGGGGAGCAGGATTCACAGACACAGGTATGTGTGTGTGTGTGTGTGTGTGTGTGTGAGTGTTGGGTATTAATGCATGAACAAGCACTGTAAATGAGTTATTTGGAGATTGGTTTCTAGATTGAAATTGCTGTACAATCCATTAATCAATATAAATTACAAACTTAACTTCCTGTATTTCATCTCTGGGAAGGATTTAATATCCTGCTAATCATTGTTTCTGATGATACCGGGTGTAATTAAAAGTGTGTATATTTCAATAGACTAAATCAGATTTTCTTTGACACTCTGTGACACTGAACTTGTGTGTGTGTGTGTTAGTGTTTCTGCGTCTGCTGGAGCGCATCTTGGAGAGGAAGCTGCCCAGGCGTGCAGGAGGTGCGTACAAAGAGACTCTCACTCTCTTTCAGTTTTGGAGCTACCTGGAAGCAGAGGGGGTGAATGACTTGGACACCCACATTCCTGAGCTGGCTGAAGAAGGTATGTTTGAGTGTCATAAAAAGGGAGTAGTGCGTTCACTTCATAAAATCATGTTTTTTGTCTTGTTTTCCAATAAAGGACAAATTAAATTGATCAAAAAGTGATAGTAAAGACATTTATGATGTCGCAAATAGATGCTATTTTTAACTTTCTATTTATCAAAGAGTCCTGGAATAATAATAATTATAAGACAAAGTGTTTCTTGTGCACCAAAACAGCATGTTAGAATGAATTCTGAAATATCATGTGATCATGGATGCTGTAAATATATTAAAATGGAAAACAATTATTTTCAATTGTAATAATATTCCACAGTATTATTGTTTTAACTGTATTTTAGATCAAATAAATGCATCCTTGGTGAGCAGAAGAGACCTATTTTAAAAATACAAAAAAGTCTTACCAGCCCCAAAATGTTTAGCAGTAGATTTATTTATTTTTAGACCATAGAGAGTTTTATTATTGCTGTAAGCATAAATCTAAAAATATATTTTAAGTTGATCCTTAAAACAAAAAAAAACACTGTTTATCAAACGCATTCTTACTACCAGTGTTCATTTTTAGTGGCAAGAAAACGTTTTTTGTTTTCAAAATAGTGTGACATCTTATTTTTTACCCACATTATATCCCATGTATTCAGGATCGTATTTTAAGAATGAGTTTAGCTCACCATTACTGTTACTACATTCAGAAGCAAAAATTCCTACTTTGACCAACAATGCAGCTTCCTCTAGCGTTAAAATTGCTTTCATATTAACTAGATTTGATTTTGTACTTGATGCTTGACAAGAGAATATGATCCGAAATGTGGTTTGAATGCAAAATCCAGTTTCCATTGAAAGTTTTTCACGTCATTAGAAATTGAGAACTCACTCTGAAAATGAACAATGTCTGGTCGTTGCAGATTGTTTTAAGTTTGAACGCCCCTTAAGTGTTAATGGACTATACTCGTCTATCCTCAAACATTCATTAGCAAGAGTGATTGCGTTACAGATCTGTAGTATCAACCCCTTCCGTCCCAAGCGCCCCAATTATCACCCCATTCCACTTCTCGTCATAGTTTCTTGGTGCATCTTTCCATTCCTCCCCCACTTAATGTTCTCGCAGCAGTGTATCGGTTTCACCCATGTCTCTTTTGTTCTCCTCCTCCTACAGTGTGGCTAGTTCAGTGCCTGCAGTCTGGAGATCAGGATGTTCTGGTAAAATCTTTGAAGAAGCCTCCAGAGTGCAGTCTGAAGAGGGAGGGCTTGCGTGTCGTCAGTCTGCTACTGAGGGATCCGAGGGGGAAAGTGTGCAGTGCAGCCAGCTCCCTGCTGCGGAGTCTAGCTGACCAAACCCGCCATAGGGAGAGGGTAAGATATGTGCAAACGCCACAAACTCCTGTTTGTTCTTTTAGAGGTAACAGTTTCAGTAGATTTGCATATATTAGTAGTATAGATATTGTAGATGATTATAGATATAAGTATGGACACAAATATTGGAAAAATAGTTTTTTACAACAGTAACAACTTTAAGTATGAGATCACATGGTGTTTAAGATCACGAGAAACATAAAAAATCTGTAAAATGACCTGGACAGGATTTTCTTTTTCTTGGAAATACTACGTAATGTTATTGCGTTGGACTAAATATTACTAATTTTCCTCACACAGGATATAACAACTTTCCCCTCAAAAATGATAATTGATCATTTAAAAATGTATAATTTTTACCTTTTCCCATCTTTTTTCACTTGTCAAAAAATGACCTGCCTACAAAAATTGTTATAAACATCTTATACTGCATTATTACCAAATATTGGATTCATATTCAATAAAGCTTTTTTCACTGAGGTGCATCAGCTGTTCAATAAGGCCTACAACCAGTCAGTTCCAAAACAAAATACAAAACGTGCTAACAGAAAGAAAACAAAAAAAGATTGAATCCAAAATTTGTTTATGGTTTAGTGTAATTAGAGATGTACAAGCAATTATTCAAAGGCTGGCCATTTTTTACCGAAAACACCAAATTAGGTAAAGGAATTATTATTATGCACATCACAAGGGTTAATATTGGTGCATCCCTAATCGTGACTATTAAGTGCAAAGAAGTTGTGATGCTTTGTTATTCAGAAAGAATATTGATTTGATCCACTCAGTGTCTCTCATTACTGTTCTGCCTCAGGCGTTGGTGAGCTGTCTAGAGTTGCTGGAGGATGAAAGTGTTGACACGCGGGTGTGTGGATGTAAAGCACTCGCATGTCTGAAGGTCAGTTCATGCATGTATAAACATCTCTCTTCAATAACCCAGCACCACTCAATCAAGATGTATTTTTTCCCCACACTGTGTATATATACGTATATATGCTTGCATAACATCAAGAGCCTGGTGGTTAATGTTCTCTAGTAATCTGAGTGGGAATCAGATTATATGCAGCATCATACCTCAGTGTTGGTGGAGGACTTTAAGTAAAGTGCCTTGCTGTCTGTGTTTGTGCATCACAGGCCAAAGAGAGCATCGAGCAGCTGGTGTATCTGTGCCGGACAGATAAGGAGGATGTGAGGGATGCTGCCAAACAAGCTCTGCTTGTGCTAGGTAAGCAGTGGACTAAACAACAGGAAATGGATCCATGAAGGAAAGATCGGTAATGAAAGTGAAAGAATGGATCTGCCGCAAACGTGTTCCAAACGTGTTTATGGAAAACTTGCAAAGATCAGAGAATTTAAAAATGAATTTCCAGGCTGTAAGAGACAGGGAAATTAATTAAAAAATTAAAATTTGCAAGATTTTTATAGTGAATGTACAATTTTATACTTATTTTCAGCTGAAAAAAATATTTAATCTGCAAAAAAAGTATTCCAGTCTGTAAAAAAAGTCTCTTATTTGCGTTTCATTTGTTTTAATTGCAGGTGAGGAGGGGAAGATGGCCCATCGACACCTAGAGTCCTCACAAGACGGAATGTCCCGGCTCTTTGCGCCCGGCAGCATGGCCAGTACGGCTTTCTAACACAATCAACTGACCGATACTTGTACTTGCGTCTCAGTATCCTCACAGTCATGATCATGCGAATTACAAACTTTAAATGCACACTATTAAGAAAAAACGATCAAACTGTTTTAATGACACAAATCAGCGTGATTACGCTCTTACAGATGGAGTGTCAGCATCGTCCTCAAAGACGTGGACGGATGTTATACAATCATTGGACAGAGGACTTGTATGTCAGTCTGTATGTTATTAATATTTTGGATATGGCCTAAGTTCAACTACTGTAAAGTGATGAGGTAAAATAGTGGGAATGGGTTTATAAACAATGTTTTGCTGCCTTAAGATTCGGCCCAATGGAGTTGCCTTCATGATTCATGGAATGAAGCTGGACGCTGATCAGCAATACAAGTGATGGGAGATAAAGTGTGGTTTTCACTTTATTGGTGCAAGTAAGGCAGTGACTACCTGCAGAGTACATGGAGAATCTGATTGTCCACTTTGTGAGGAGTGCTTATGTGTGTGTACATAATGATTGGAGAATGTATGTTGGTACTTGAGGGGGTCTCCAGCTCGAAATGTAGGATGGGGATCTTGGAAAGTATTTCCTTATCCCAAACTTTCATAGGGACCTTGTTGCCATAGTAACAGTGCCATTCCATACTGTCATATGCTTTATTGATACAGAATATATATCTATATTCCATTGGAAGTGTAAAGGTTTTGTGTTGTAATTTAGTTTAAATGTTTAAATGCTCAATAGCCAATACAGATCTGATTTGATTCACCATGCACTTCACATTTAAGCCACGCGCCCCTCCTGCTGTAAAAGTGAAGCTGTTAATTTTTTATTCATTTTTGAAGATGTCATCATTATTATGAGTGAAAGCTGTAAACTGTGGTGAATATTGCCTTTTGCAAGAGGTTCCGACAACCTTTCCACGCTTGTGATCTGTAGAATGGCCATGGATCATGTTTGACTCAGAGCATTTCTCCAGTGCTGCTAGACAGAAAGGTTCTGAGTTGGAACCAGAGTAGGTTCTTACATTTTTACATAACATTATTTTCTAGTTCAATCTGTTCCAGACTTAAATATGACAAAGAACGCCTCTTCAGTGTATAAGTGCCTCAAAGTAGTATGGGGAGAAAGAGAATGAGATGGACTTTATTTAAAACTCAACACTGCGGTTTAGGATTGCAAACTGCAGAACAGATTTAAATATATTTTTCATTATTATCTACAGATTGTGCAGCATTAAAGAAGTGATTTACTTTTGATTTTTTTTATTTTATTTACTCTAAATATGTATATTGACAAGGATATTGCTGACATCAACTGTAAAGGAAACATTAAAATTATGGACACTAAAACTTGGGTGACTTATTTATTAACATATTTGATACCTGTTATTTGTACTTTGTCACTAAGAAACTTGGAAAATAAAGGAATTACATAATTGGAGCATTTCCACTTTAATACATGCATGCTCAAATGGTCATTATCAAGGGAAAAAAACAGCATTACATAAGAGACTCGGTTTCAATAGTGTATTGATTAAAACAGGGTACCTACATGATATTTTCATAAGGTTTGTTTTTGATGATAGGCTACAGATAAAAAAAAAAAGGTGAGAGAAAAAAGATTAAAAAAAATTCACATGCACCTACATGGTGTATGTGTGTGTGTATATATATATATATATATATATATATATATATATACACTATATTGCCAAAAGTATTGGGTCACCCCCTTCTAATGAACATGTTTGACTACTTTAGTCATTTCTATGAGTACAAATCTTAATGTTAAAGCATATAATGATATTCTAGGGAATTGTGTGCTTCTAATTTTATAGCAACAGTTTGGACAGAACCCTTTTCTACTCTAACATGACAGTGCTTCTGTGTATACGGCACGGTTCAAAAAGAAAAGGATTGATTCAGTCAGTGTGGAAGAACTTGACTGGTCTGCAGAAAGCCAAGTCCTGATCCCAGCTGAACACCTCTGATGTGACTTTATATGCAGACCTTGAGCCAAAAACTCATCACCAAACACCAATGACTTAATGACACTATAAGGACAAAAGTTTTGGGACACCCCCTTCTTTAGAACAGAAAAAGGCACTAACAAAACTGTGGCAACAAAGATGGAAACAATAAACGTATTTAAAATTTGTATTTCCACGTGTCTAAAATGACAGTACCCTTATGTACACGTCATTGGTGTTTGGTGATGAGTTTTTGGCTCAAGGTCTGCATATAAAGTCACATCAGAGGTGTTCAGCTGGGATCAGGACTTGACTTTCTGCAGACCAGTCAAGTTCTTCCACACTGACTGAATCAATCATGTCTTTTTGAACCGTGCCGTATACACAGAAGCACTGTCATGTTAGAGTAGAAAAGGGTCCTGTCCAAACTGTTGCTATAAAATTAGAAGCACACAATTCCCTAGAATATCATTATATGCTTCAACATTAAGATTTGTACTCATAGAAATGACTAAAGTAGTCAATCATGTTCATTAGAAGGGGGTGACCCAATACTTTTGGCAATATAGTGTGTATATATATATATATATATACATACACAAACACAATAAAAAAGCAGGCTCTCTCACTATCAATCCCTCTTATATTTCCAATTTGGGCGGTTAAACTATCATATTATCTTCTAATATTGTGATAAGAGGATCAGCTGCAATGTATGACATAATATTTAGACAGACATTTTACTCAACGCTTTTCTTAAAATAAAAAAAAAAAAAAAAACAGCCCACATCCGTAATTCAAAAGTAGCGCCCCACACGGCCAATCCGCACACTGCTTGTGTTTACAGCCCTCCCCCACGCCACCGCCCCCCTGCGTGACGCGCATGCGCAACAGCCGCTAAAGGCCGCCATTTTGTGCGGAGCCTACTCTGCAAAAGCGGGAGAGGATTAAAACCGCCGGAGGTGAAGGACGCAGTTTACTCCGTCTCGTACTGAAGGAAGAACAAACCCTGGGCTTTCTGTCGAATTCAACGCGAGAGTAAATCACCAAACGCAGGTAAAACGGCACTACTTTTCCGAAAGGGGGGAGTTTTGCAGGAGCTTTAATCGGCCTCTAGGTGTCACGATGGGGCTCCCAGTCCAGGCGGCTGGCGGGGGGTGTTTGTCTCCCTCTATCGTTATCGAAAATTTAGCAAAAAACATTTATAACCCAGAAGTTCGGGCTTCAGCCCGATTATTAAGCACTATTGAAACTATATCAGACAGCATTTCACCAAGATGCCATTATTTAACGTCAGGATGTTTGATTCAACCTTTAGGCCAGGCGTCCATTTTCTGTTTCTTCTCTTTGTTTCCTGTCTTTAGAAACCCGCCGTTTCTGCACGCGCACTTAGCCAACCAGCTAATATGCTTCTCAAAGTTAACCAATTTCCAGTCCTGCCACACCCAAACAGCTTAAAACAAGCATGTAAATTCACAAACGTCAAATCCGCGAGATTTTAAGCGGAATGTGTGCCATTTTAAGGCGTAAAATAAATTTAAGCTCACGCCTGTCGCGGTGTTCGCGCCCCTCCTCGAGCAGTTAAATTCAAACCCGAGTCGATGAAACATTGACCCGGTTCGGCGATAATAAAGTCCCATCACTGCGGCCTGTGTTCACTCGTTGGTCTTTATCACTCCTGGAATAAAAAATGATAGGTTTAAATGTATAAACATCAGATGCCTCTCTGGCGTGTTAGCACTAGTTCTGTCGCCGTTGCTAGCGTATTGCGCAGATTAAAATCAAACGAGGAAGATGTCGTTGCTAAATGACACTGATGGCCATTTTCGATAAATAAGACCGAGCCTCGCTGACGAGCACTTCCCGAATCCCGTTGTTTATCGCCTGAAAACACCGCTGAATCGCCGCGGTCTTCGGTCTCGGTGCGATCGCTCACTCTTATTGAAAGACCAACCTCAAGCAACAAACGACAGAGGGGGTAGAAACTGTAGAGAGCTCCCTCTACAACCCGACCGGTAGTGGTACAAAAACACGATTCACCATCTCAGAATGCCCTCTTGCTGTGGAAAATCATAAGGGTGTTTTAAAACGTGTAAAGGTAAGGATGGTGGACACACTTGCACTGTTTTGTCGGTTTAATGGTTGGGGGCCAAATGCGCGATCATGAGGAAGTAGAAATGAATCGGTTCAGATGAGGCTTTCTGGCGCCGAATCAAGAGTTCAATACGTGATTTTTGGTATAATGAAAGTAACGTTCAAGTTTTGCAAGTTTGCCGAGGTTGTTTATTGTTAGTGGTAAGCAACTAACGTTACCTGATATAAATGCATGCACACTAAATAACTAAAAAGGGGTGTCAATCAATCTTTGACTAATATGACCTGTATACCAAAAGTGTTTTGTTTTGGACATTGATGATTTGTTTGCATCCCTACAGGTTGAGCTAGGTAGTAAGAAGCAAAGTTGAGACAGGTAGTTCGTTCATCGGAGGCAGAAAGTGGTGGAGGCACAGGTGTAGAGAGATGAAGTATTCATTTTTGATACAGGTAAACTTACAGGATGCTATACAATCACAGAAGTCTTGGGTGTCTATGGTAACGCCAACTCAATTCTGTTGTTCACCATTTGCAAGGTTGATAGCAGACTGTCTTAGTATGTGCAAGTAATCAAACACAGTCCAAATGCAGTCAGGTAGGAAAACATTCTACAATTAATGCTGCATTCTAACTTTTTTGCTTTTAAACGGTGTAGGTATTACCCATGGAAGGGGGACCGACTGAGGCAGTGGTGGAAGATGCAGGGGATGCTTTCAAGGCCAAGGAATGTAAGACATACCAAAGGCGACGAGAAGATGATGACGTGGGCGCTGAATTGCTGCAGGCTGCTGGGTTAGAGCAAGCCCAGGTTGAAGGAGAACCTGTTGTGGAAGCTGTCAACAGCAGTGTGGAGATGATGGTGATTGACTCCCTAGACCCTGCCCTGCTCCAGATGAAGACAGAAGTCATGGAAGCTGCTGTCGGGGCACCTGTTGGTGTTGCTGGTGCTGCCCATGAAGCCACGGTTACCACTGTTGATGATACTCAGATCATCACCCTCCAGGTGGTGAACATGGAGGAGCAGCAGTTGGGCTTGGGAGAGCTGCAGCTGGTGCAGGTGCCTGTTTCAGCTGTGCCTGTCACTGCCGCCACTGTAGAAGAGCTGCAGGGGACGCTGGTGGACGCTACTGCCATGCCTAAAGATGGGGAGCCGGTCATCTGTCACACCCTGCCATTGCCTGAGGGCTTCCAGGTTGGTCATATTTTTTGTTTTGATCTGGCTACACATTTCAAATGCGATGCTCTGTGACTTTTTGGTGAATCTAAATGTTATATAATCTCCTACAGGTGGTCAAGGTGGGTGCAAATGGAGAAGTGGAAACTGTGGAGCAAGATGAGCTCCAGGCCCAAGATGATCAGCCTCAACAGCAGGAGGAGGAGGAGGATATGGTTGAAGCCCAAAATGAAGACCCTGCCTGGTCCAAAGATCCAGACTACACACCCCCTGTTAAAAAGGCCAAGAAGACTAAGAAAAGCAAGCTGCGTTACAACACAGAGGGCGATAAAGACATGGATGTGTCTGTGTATGACTTTGAGGAGGAACAGCAGGAGGGACTGCTCTCTGAAGTCAATGCTGAGAAAGTTGTGGGTAACATGAAACCGCCCAAACCAACCAAAATCAAGAAGAAAGGTGAGAATGTGTGATTAAACAGACTGAACACTTACATGTCTGCTTTTCACTTGCACATTATAGTGTTAGTATCAGATCGGTGTTGGGTCTAAATCGCTGTGTGTGCGTGCAGGTGTTAAGAAGACATTCCAGTGTGAGCTGTGCAGTTACACTTGTCCGCGCCGTTCCAATCTGGACCGCCACATGAAGAGCCACACGGATGAGAGGCCTCATAAGTGCCATCTTTGTGGACGAGCCTTCAGGACTGTGACGTTGCTGAGGAACCACCTCAACACCCACACAGGTATGTGATCTAAAGTGCATTAGAAATTATAGGCTATCTTGTGTGAATTAGAAATTGAAACAGCCTTTTTCTTCCTTTCTGACAGGCACCAGACCACACAAGTGCACTGACTGTGACATGGCCTTCGTCACCAGTGGAGAGCTGGTGCGACACCGACGCTACAAGCACACTCATGAGAAACCATTCAAGTGCTCCATGTGTGACTATGCCAGTGTAGAGGTTGGTCTGAGTGCATCATGTTGAGTTTCTTTTTTTTTTCTTCATGGAAAGATGCTTTCCAAATTGACCTAAGCCTTGAAACTTTGCAGGTTAGCAAGCTGAAGCGCCACATTCGCTCCCACACTGGAGAGCGTCCGTTCCAGTGCAGTCTGTGCAGTTATGCTAGCAGAGATACCTATAAGCTGAAGAGACACATGAGGACCCACTCAGGTCAGCAGCACTTACCATTTTTTCTCAGATTGTGTTATTGTCAACTAAATGGGTTAGATAAATAGAGTTGACATTTAAAACATTGAAAACATTTTTTTTATCTGTTCTACAGGAGAGAAGCCCTATGAGTGCTATATCTGTCATGCACGTTTTACCCAGAGTGGTACCATGAAGATGCACATACTGCAGAAGCACACAGAAAATGTGGCGAAATTTCACTGCCCCCACTGCGACACAGTTATTGCCCGCAAGAGTGATCTTGGTAAAACTGCGATGTTCAGCATTTACTGTTTTGTAGTTGTTGCTGCTGGTTACTTATGTGCTTTTTAGTAGCAATGTCAACTTTGAACATACTTGGGCTGTATTGATGTTTACACAATTGCTGTGTCCCTTGCAGGTGTGCATCTCCGTAAGCAGCATTCCTACATTGAGCAAGGCAGGAAGTGCCGTTACTGTGATGCAGTGTTCCATGAGCGCTATGCTCTCATCCAGCATCAGAAGTCCCACAAAAATGAGAAACGCTTCAAGTGTGATCAGTGTGACTATGCATGCCGTCAGGTCAGACAGCTCATGCAAAATTCTCTCCAAATTAAAATTTTATATGCAGCATTAATCATGGTGTAGGAAACTCTGCTTCACATTTACTGTGTTCTTGCTAACAGGAGCGTCACATGGTCATGCACAAGCGCACCCACACTGGAGAGAAGCCATACGCCTGCAGCCAATGCGAGAAAACTTTCAGACAGAAACAGCTGCTGGACATGCACTTTCGGCGCTATCACGACCCCAATTTTGTACCCACATCCTTTGTATGTACTAAGTGTGGCAAGACCTTTACTCGAAGGGTATGGTATTTTGAAATAAGTTGGATGTATTTCAGGGAGACTATACGGTAAAGTGTTTAACAAATTGTGTGTATTTTGAACAGAATACCATGGCCAGACATGCAGAGAACTGCACTGGTATGGATTCTGCTGAAGGAGAGAATGGAGCTCCAACCAAAAGGGGCCGTGGAGGCCGAAAGAGGAAGATGCGCTCTAGAAAGGATGATGATGATGATGAAGATAGTGGTAAGTAGTTTGGCTGTAGTTCTGCTACTATGCTGGTGGTTGTATTTGTGGTTTCATCAAATCCTTGCATGAAATCCGTCAATATGAACTGGATTATCTGGACTTTTTTTTTATTTATTTATTTTTTTTTATTTAATTTTTTTATAAATGTGGGTTTTTAAGAATGGAATGGATATGATTCAAAGAGCTAAATAAAAATCAAGACTGTTTTATGAAAATTGTAACGCTGTGACCTGACTATCTCAGATGAGCATGGAGAACCTGACCTTGATGACATTGATGAAGATGAAGATGAGGAGTTTCTTGATGATGACCAGATGGATGTGGAACAGGCTCCACCCAGCATTCCCATCCCTGCACCAGCCGAACCTCCCGTCAAGAGGAAACGCGGCAGACCCCCGAAGAACGCACCCAAACCTTCTCCTACCAAGTCTGTCGCCAAAACCACCACAGGTAACTTATGCACTGCAGCATATTAAAATAAACCATTCAGAATCTCCTTTACCTAGGTTTAACAAAAAGATTCTCTCTGCTTCTCCGAGCAGCTGCTGCCATTATCCAGGTGGAAGATGAAAGCACAGGGGCCATTGAGAACATCATCGTGAAGAAGGAGCCTGAGGGTGCTGATGCAGCTGCAGCTGCCCAGCCAGTGGTGGAGGAAGTGGAGGCTGTTGAGGCTGGTGTAGAAACAGTGCAGCTAACGGTCCCTGAAGCTGCGCCTAATGGTGATCTTACTCCTGAAATGATCCTTAGCATGATGGACCGGTGATCTGGGGATACATGCACAGGCGGATCACACATATATATATATATATATATATATACACACACATGCTCACATTTCTCTTTCTTCACCTCCTTTAATACAGCGCTGTCCTCTTGTCTTGCATCAAATTTCTTAAAGACTATAAACCCCAAATTCTGAACGTCCTGAAGTTTCTTACATTTTGTCTTTTCATGATGATCACAAAGCTGCGCTTTTCTACTGTTTCTATCATACCAGTAGTTCAACTGCGGATTTCTTTTTGCGGTGTTCTTTGTACGTGGAGAGGCGAGATGGTTTTCGAGAGCAGTAATGTCTCAGACATTATGTGGTATAATAGACGCATCTAGAGGTTTCTTTACTCTGCTAACCTGCCATCTTTACTTGTCATTTCAATTACCATGGCAATATTGAGAAATGATAATTTTGTGCCTGGTCAAGCGTTGATGTCTAGAATCGCCGTCACTGCTGTAAAAATGGGTGTCTTTACCCCTTCTGTCCAAGACAACCCCTTCAATGTTTGAGATTAATGATTACTTTTATTCGCAGTCTGTTCCTCATGTGCTCTTTCACTGGTCACAGTTGATTGTTAGAGAGTGTAGAAATGTAGCCATCTGATTATCAAGCCAGGGACGATGACAGACATTCATTCATCCATATAAAAAAACCTGCGGTTGATAAAGTTGTACAAAAAAAGGTAATCTTCGCTAGTCTTGCTTGTAAATAATTTTTATTTTGTTTTATTATGACCATTTTAATCTTTTTCTAGTGAATTGATGACCTTGAATGCTAGGGTAATGGCTTTTAACAGTAGTTGTTTGGAAACATGCCACTGAAGGCTTGGTAAAAAACAATAAAAGCCTGAAGAATCATGTAGGCTGTATAACCCGTTCTTTCTGTCCTTCTGTAGCTTGAATCGTTGCATTTGGTCTGCTCAACTCGCTTGATGGGGAGGGGTTGCTTCATCTTTTTACCGCTGCTTAAAGGCGTTGAGACAGTGGCTCTAATATTGTACCACCTGACGAATAGGCTTCCATGTCGGATTTTGTTCTAGCTTTTGTAAAAGGAGGAAAAGGGACGGAACTGGGCAGGTACAGCGACGTGCATGTCTCCAATCATTTGGATTGGTTTCGATGTGGTTGTGTTCCCAACAACCACCCCTGATATTAAACTATGACCTGAGTTAATAATTTCATGGATTCTGAAAGGAGATTTAAAGTTTACAATAGGTTTTTTCAGACCACATTTAATTTAAAAAGTTTAATATGAGTGTTCGAGGAAGCTATTTTGATACAAATTGTTTCTAGAAGGGGAAGCTTGGATAGGATATTTGTAAAAAAGTTTGTCACTTGTTCAAAAGAGCAATGCCCTTTATTTCTTTTCTTTTTTTTCTGATTCAGAATGAAGTTTTCCTTCAACATGTAATTGCATTTAAATTGCTTTCTTTTTTTAAGCTCTTAAAATTCTAGGTTAATGCTTTTTTTTTTTTTTTTTTTTTTAACCTAGCTGTACTGTGTGAATTTTACAATGGTCAGAAAATCAACCTTAGAAAGACATTTATTATGGCTGGGTGGGGTATAGAGGTCATATGAGGTAAGATGGTGTGGAATATGTATTGCTGTACAGCTAATAAAAAATATTGTCCTAATTTAATGTCTCTTTCTTCATTTTATTTCTGGAATTTGATACAATTGTATGCTTCTTGAATCACAGACTGTTTCAATCTTTACCTAGTTACAAATGTGGAATAAAATTAATAATGTATGTGCATTTAATTACAATTTGACTCATGGTTCTTTTGGTTTAATAAGAACCTCTGGCTGTTTAAAAATGTTAAAAACATAAGATATTTAGATCTGCCAAGCGTCTGAAATTTTAACCCTTTACTGTGCAAAAAGGATCTAATTTGATGTTGCTGGTCAAAAATGAGCAGCCTTTAAAAATTTCTCATTGTGCTGATATCATCAAATCTTGGATTCAATCTTTTTGTCAACTTGTTTTATTTCAGTTGGCGCAGGTTTTGTATTTCATTTTGAAACTGACTGGTTGTTGGCCTCAGTTTTTGAGAGACACCCAGATTAACAGAATTAAGAAATTGTGCTAATTGACAGAAAAAAAACTTAAAAGACTGGCTTCAATATCTGACATATATATATACAGAATACACAATATTTTTAAAGAAAAAAAGTCTTACAGTTGGGTAGTGCCTTTTCCAAAAAACCCCCGCTAAAACCAGCATAAGCTTTTTGGCTGGTCAAGCTGGTCTCCCAGACTTACCAGCTAAAGAAGTGTCCAAAACCAGCCTGCTGACCAGCCAACAAGCTTTAAAGGCCTTTCCACACAGTCCGCGAACATTCGCGCACCGAAAATGCGAATGTTTTTTTTTTCTTCTTCCAGTCCGACGAATCTTTTGAGTTTCGCAAAGCGATTTGAATACGATTTGAGCATTACATCACATGACCAGAGCAACTGCTGTTACCGAAAAGGTCGACGCGGTGGCGCTAAAAGCTCAGAAGACTATTGAGCACGAGCGTAAAAACACCGACGTAGAGGACTTTCTCCGCAAGAGAGAAGTGAATGACGAGTTCTTGTTATTGTTGGTGTTTAAGAACAGACTATTCTCACATGTTTTTTTATACAGAATAACATATTAATTCAACACTGAATTATGTGATTTGACGAGCACCGTCCATTTTCTTCCACTAGCACTAGAGTGTTTGAGTCAAAGCTCCTTCATCTAGACCTGTCAATTATGTGATCATATCTCTTGCCCTTCCGTATATAAAAACAGATAAATATTTTTCTACACATGAAATATGAAAGCAAATAGACCTATAATTGTGAAGATAGGTTTTCTGTATATGTTTGTATGCAGTTCATGGTATTTATTTTAACAACAAAGGATGTTCCCCTTCAATTCGGTCACTATGGGAAATACCTTTTTCTCTAATACTTCTGAAGCCTTATTGAATCACGCCAGTGAAACTGGCCAATGGCGTTCAAGCGCGCAAAATATGACAGGGAATCCCACTCTATAAGGCAGTGCTTGTACGTCATCCATTCAGAATCTTTTTCTTCAGCCAACCTTCTACTAGAAGCAGAAAACTTATCAACAAGACTACTCACCGTGATCTACACGCTGCAGCGGACACGCCTTTTCTTCCCCTGCTGTATTCCGGTGAGCTTCGGAAGCAAGATGACTTGCGATTGCCTCTCCTGTGCGGAGCCAATCAAACTCTCTGATGGCCACGAATCGTGGGTCGTGCCCACGCAGAGGCGGCACTTGGGGGGTCGGACTGCCCCCACTGCGGAGATATGAGTCTCCGGCTCCGTGTGGCCATCGTCCAAGGCGATGAACTCTCCAACTAGCTTTGCAGTGCTCTTCCTCTGCAGCCTCTTTTGAGCCAAGGAGGAAAGTGCCGCGAGTTTCTGATGCAGATCTGTCAGGATCAGGTGGCGAGCCCGCGCCGGCTCAGTGCCCACGCGCTCCTCACCCCCCTGCTGCAGGTCCCTTTCGACTGTGCTTCATGATCTCTGATCTCCGCCCCTCCCCCGACGCTCAAGATGTGGTGTCTTTCGGTGCCATGGAGGGCACTGAAGAGGAGGATGATGCCATTTCGGTGGCAGCGTCTGCGAGAGAGGAGTGGTCCAACAGCCCGCTGGATTACACTGCACCCCACGGCAGCGACGCGGGGGACCTCCATCACAGTGATGTCGAGCTCCTAAGCGTCCTGTCCAAGGCAGTGGATGAGCCCGGGTTGGAGTGGGCGCCTCCTGCCGAGCCGGCCAGAAGCCGTCTGGACGAGTGGTACCTCCAGTGGGATCGCGGCCGCAAAGACACCCCACGGAGACCCGGCCCCTTGTTCCCCGAGGTGCACGACGAGATAAAAAAGTCGTGGAATGTGCCGTTCACCAGTCGGATGCATAATCCGGGAACCTCTCTCCTGTCTTCTGTGGATGCCACTGCAAACCTTGCCGGCAAATTTTTTCTCTGCGGCAGGCCAGGCAGCTTCAGCACTGCACGTGATGGCGATACTCCAGGTATATCAGGCCAAGCTGCTCAAGTCTCTGGATGAGCATGGGCCGGGCCCCAAAGTGTTTAAAGAGCTTCGACGCACCATGGATCTGGCCCTCAGAGCGACGAAGGTGACAGCTCAAGCGATCTGCCGCAATATAGGGAATCTTGTGGTGTTAGATCGTCACCTGTGGCTTACTCTGACCGAGTTGAAGGACTCAGAGAAAACGGCCCTTCTGGATGCTCCCGTGAACCCCTCAGGTCTCTTCGGAGCGGCGGTGGAGACGTTCACGGAGCGCTTCGTTGAAGCACAGAAGCAGTCGAAGGCCATTAGCCACTTCCTTGAACTCAATCAATATGTGAGAGCGTTTGTCGGAGGAGCGCTCACAAAAACTGATCAGCTCTCTCACAGTCTTCAAACTAGGGCGTTCTTCCCCGCTAAAATGCTTTCAGAGGACGCTCGGCCAGATGGCTGCTGCTTCCACAGTCTGCAATCTAGGGCTCCTACATATGCGACCGCTTCAGCTCTGGCTAAAGAGCCGGGTGCCACAGAACGTTTGCACACGCTGACCCCTTGGCGCAATATGACTCTGTATCGCCGGGGTGTTTGTATTGGCCAAGTGATCAGGAGAAAGAATGTTACGACAGATGCATCGAGCACGGGCTGGGGAGCCGTATGTTATGGCAGACCAGCCTTCGGGACATGGTCAGAAACGGAGAAGTCATAGCACATAAACTGTCTGGAGCTCCGTGCTGTACACCTAGCGCTCGAGTGCTTTCTCTCAGACATTCTTCACCGTCACGTTCTCATCAGGACGGACAGCATGACAGTGGTAACGTTTATAAATCACCAAGGCGGCGTGAGCTTGCGACCACTGCTGCGGCTGGTGAGAGACCTCCTTCTGTGGGCAGATCGACACCTCCTCACCTCCTCTCCATCCGTGCAGTACATGTCCCCAGACGCCTGAATTACGGCGCGGATTTACTGTCGAGGGGCGGGGTAATCCACAGGGAGTGGAGATTACACCCTCTGACAGTCAAAATGATTTGGAGTGTATTCGGCAGAGCGGAGGTGGATCTCTTCGCATCAGCGGAGAACAGTCACTGCCTGCTGTTTTATTCACTGACACACTCTCCCCTGGGAGTGGATGCACTAGCTCACAGCTGGCCGAAAGTACGCAAGTATGGCTCTCCTCCAGTGAAACTCCTGCCTTGCGTGCTTTGCAAAATCAGAGAGGAAAAGGAATCTGTTCTGTTAGTGGCACCGAAATGGCTCAATCAGCCGTGGTTCCCAGAACTGGTGGAGATGCTGGTAGCCCCCCCGTGGACTATCCCACTGAAGAGAGACCTCCTCTCTCAAGCACAAGGAAAGATATGGCACCCAAATCCGGAGTCATGGAGCCTTCATGTCTGGCCGCTCGACGGAGCTTGCCAGTAACAGATGCATTTCCTCAGCGCGTACTGAACACTATCTCTGAGGCTAGGGCTCCTTCCACGAGGCCTCTTTACGCACATAAATGGAGAGTTTTTCAAGTTGGTGCGTATCGCTGGGCAAAAACCCAATCAACTGCCCGATACCAATATTCTTGCCTTCCTCCAAGAGCGATTTGATAGTGGTCGTATGCCATCCACATTGAAAGTGTATGTGGCCGCTATAACAGCCTTTCACGCGCATGTTGAAAATCGCCTGATCGGCAGAAATTAACTGATCATACGGTTTTTAAAAGGAGCATGAAGGCTGAACCCTCCTCGCCCTTCTACTCTACCCACTTGGGACTTGGCGCTTGTGCTTGACGCTCTCACGGGACCCCCTTTCCAGCCCATACAATCAGCGAACTTGCGAGCGCTCTCTCTCAAGACAGAGCTCCTGCTCGCGCTGGCCTCTGTTAAGCGAGTTGGAGACCTGCAGGCGCTTTCAATTGACGACTCGTGTATTGAATTCGGGCCAGGTGATTGCAGACTCACCTTGAAGCCTAGAAAAGTATATGTGCCTAAAGTGCTTTCGACTCCATTTAAAGCGCAGGTCATAACACTATCTGCTTTCCGCCCCGAAACACCGTCCGGGACGGAGCCGCTTAAGACACTGCTGTGCCCTGTACGTGCGGTGCGCACTTATAACGAGCGCTCTAGACAGTTCAGACTCTCAGAGCAGTTATTTGTATGTTTTGGTGGATGCACAAAAGGACTGCCTGTGTCCAAGCAAAGGCTGTCACACTGGATCTTCGACGCAATTGCTTTGGTTTACAGCTCTAAGGGGCGTGGAATGTCCGATAGGGGTTCGGGCCCACTCAATCCGCGGACTCGCATCATCCTGGGCCTGGGCAAATGGCTTGTCTATTCAGCACATTTGTATGGCGGCAGGCTGGTCGTCACCCAGCACTTTTGCGAGATTTTATAACCTAGATGTGTCATCGCTTGCCTCGCATGTGCTGTCAGTGCAAGCAGCGCACGCACCTACTCAGCCTCAGCTATGATCTGTGTATCAGTGGTTTCGACTAGGTTGTATACACCCTGTATCGACGCACCACCAATTCAATGCGGTCCCTAACAGTTTATCACAATGTTTTGATATAGTTCACCACGTCTTTTAGGACTTGATCACCATCATACTCTGCTTATTGAGCACCGCTACGGCCGTGCATCATAACATATGATTTCATTGAAATTAAACAAATTCAACTAATCTATCTGTGAAAGCGCCGAAGCCGCCGCCATTTCACATTCTCTGTTTCACCGGAGTTAACTCCGCCCTTGGTGTGACGCGGCATTGTGTAGTTGCCACGCCCCTCCCTGACTTTTACATGGTTTCGACCAGGTCCTGTAGACCTGAGCTGTATTTACTAAGAGCATTTACAATATCATTGCCGCTCTCATTACGGATCCGAATGGGAAACTTGACGTACTTAGTCGAGCCAGGCTCCATCGCTGTGACACAGCGGGATTTTATACGTTCCTATAGCAATGTAGAGTGACCGAATTGAAAACTCAAGTAACCTTGGTACTCACGTAACCTTGGTTCCCCGAAATGAGGGAACGAGACATTGCTCTTATTGCCGTGTCACCGAGCTCAGGATTTTAGAATGCAAGTTGCTTCAGTCAAAGATTCTGAATGGATGACGTACAAGCACTGCCTTATATAGACTGGGATTCCTACTCATATTTTGCGCGCTTGAATGCCATTGGCCAGTTTAACTGGCGTGATTCAATAAGGCTTCAGTAGTATTCGATAAAAAGGTATTTCCCATAGCAATGTCTCGTTCCCTCATTTCGGGGAACCGAGGTTACGTGAGTAACCGAGAGCGTTTATGACACATTAGTGATGGGAAGTTCAGATCATTTTACCGACTCGGACCTTTGAGTCTTGTTCAGCAAAATTAACGGATCTTTTTTCGAGTCATTTCGTTAATTTCGTTCATTTTAGCAAAATATAATTAAAATGTTACGTGTTACTTTCCAAACACATCTACTACTTATGCAAACGTTTCTATGGGTCCGCTTACGCTTAACCAATGTAGTCTGAGCCGGAAAGAGAATTGATTAGTTCACCTCCCGTGTCTTCGGGTTTGAGTCGTTCGTTCTTTTGTCAGGTGACCACTTGCTGGATCAGTACATATCAAATAGGCTACTATAAAGTAAAACTGTATTTTTTGTATGTTGGATCATATTTAAGAATTATCATAAAAATTATCAAAATATATGTAATAAGCATTTTCCTAGAAATAAAAATGATCTGTTAATTTTTTTTTGAATGCAAACATGCCTTAAAGCATGTTCTAAAATATAGCCACAGTGTGTTATTTATTTTAAAGCTTATTTATTTTTTATTTATTTAAAAAAGCCTAGCTTGTTGTGCAATATATATATATATATATATATATATATATATTTAATTTTTTAATTTTTAATTTTATTGTTTAAATTCATTCAGGATTAGTTATTCTCTTAGCTAGAAAGCTTTTTTTTTGGTACAAAAGTGTTATTTAGTTTAAAGCTTATTTATTTTATTTATTATTAAAAAAAGCCTAGCTTGTTGTGCAGTATTTTGTTTGAGTTTTTAAGGCTCTGTGGCTTTAGTATATTTTAATTTTCTTGTATTTTTTATTTAAATAGTTTAAATTCATTTTGGAATAGTTATCCTCTTTGCTATAGCTTTTTCTGGCACAAAAATAAACAATAAAAAACAATTCAGGAGTATGTACAGAGTGTTAATGTCTAAAGTGTCATATGTTACAAAAGTATAGTAAGTAACACTATAGTCCAATCTAAAGGGTTAACTCAAAAGACATAAATACAACAAGGTATTGTATTTTATGAAGATTAGACTCCAAAAAAATAAAAAATAAAGCATAACCAACTCGTTATTATCTTTATTACCACATGGTGTAATGGAAAAGAACCATGTGACAGAAATTAAAAGCAATAATTTGAGACTAGAAAAGCATCACATAACTGTAAGAGTAAATAATACTACTACTAATAATAATGACTATGCACCCGTTTGTAAGGAAGGTTGTAAATTAACTAATTTCTCTGTCCAAAACTGTCACGTCACGTGACAAAAGAACGAACGACTCAAACCTGACTCAAACCCGAAGACTCGGGAGGTGAACTAATTCCAGTACAGGACCCATAGAATGTTGTGCAATGCGCATGCGCGACTGAACGAATCACTCCCCGAGACGACTCGTTCTTCCCGAGTCACATTAAAGATTATGATTAAATGAACGAATCGTTCAAGAACGACCCATCACTATAGTGGTGGAAATTTTGATTCTTTCCAGAGACTCGTTCATTTTTCGTTCGTTCACCAAAATGATTCGTTCAGATTCGTTCACTAATTCGTTCAGTGACCATTTTTCCATATTACACAAATACGTCAGCATGTGCGGCAAAATGTGTTGTTCAACTAACGTATTTACTTGTTACAAAATAAAAACTGATTTGGCTTCATTAAAAAGTGTGCCCTTCTCATTAAATGAATAAAATAAGTCTAAATAAGTAATCAAAGTCATTACTCTTTTTATCTTTTAAATTACACTCTTTTCGGATGACCAAAGCACAAGTGTTTTTTTATTTGTTTGCATACTAGGCTAGTTAACATTTAATTGTTTAGGCAGAGATTTACACGTTCAAATCTGAGATTATGTTAAACGAGGAGTTATTCTGTATGTAAAATATGAATATAAACAAGCGTGCACAGTACGGATACCTGTGCTTTGCATCCGCTTTCTGCTGATTGATGAACTAGATTGACAGAATGGCCGACCTACCCGGTCAACGAACTGGGTATAGCTACCAGTTCGTTCAATTCGTTCACGAACGGGAGATCTCTCTCTCGTTCAGACTCAAAACAGAGCCATCTCGGTCAATGATGCTATTATATTCGTTCGTTCGATCCAACCAATTACATGCCCCTTCTAAACCCGAGCTGAAATGCTATTTGCTGACGTGAGTCACGTGACGCAAATGAGATGGGATGACGTGACGCAAATAATCAATACCATAGACATAATAGAGATCTCTATTATGTCTATGATCAATACTGCCATATTTTTTTATGTTTCACAGTTTTTAAACAAACAAAAGTGCATGACATGACTAACATAATGAAATATTTTTTTATTTAAAAGTATGTAACTGTTCAAACGTAAAACAACAATAATATAAATAAATAAAACGAAATGATAAATAAAACGAAATAAAACAATAATATAAAAAAATAAAACAAAGAACCAGTTGTTCGAACGACGAACGTAATAATGAGACGAGATGTATGTATGTAACAGTTCATTTGACTCTTTCAAACTCAAAGCAACTCAATGAAGGGCGTATTCGTTCACTAGATTCAACAAATCACATGCTCCGTCCTCGTATCATACTCGAAGGCTATTGGCTCGAGGTTTAGTCATTCTTTGACAGATGAAACGGTCCAGAGCTACGCATGCGCGCAATAGCGGCGCGCTGCGGTGGAGGGAGGAATTTCAGTGAACGAGAAATATGAGTCAATGGATTACGTGAACGAGAATGATTCGTTCACCTAAAAGATTCGTTCAAAAAGAACGATTCGTTCACGAACGTAACATCACTACATCACTATGACACAGGACAAGCGATCATTAGAAAACGTGCAAAGAGTGCATGTCTGCCTATTATAGAATCAAAATCCATTACAATCGTAAGTTATTACAAGCACTCGATGATGATTTAAAGTGGATTTTGAGCAAAAACGTTAATAATTACATACATTTTCAATGTAGCGAGATGCTAATTGAACCTCTAATTATTTCAGATGTATTTTTGTAAGCATTATGGATATTTAGTGTTTCTGCTGAAGAAACACAAGTTATTTATCTTAATATAATGCTGTATATTGACGATGTAAATCACACGAGATACATACGCTACACCAGGGGTCACCAAGTTCGGTCCTGGAGGGCCGGTGTCCCTCCAAAGTTTAGCTCAAACCCTAATCAAACACACCTGAAGCAGCTAATCAAGGTCTTATTAGGTATAACTTACATGAAACTTCCAGGCAGGTGTGTTGAGGCAAGTTGGAGCTAAACTGCAGGACACCAGCCCTCCAGGCTCAAGTTTGATGACCCCTTTAGGCTTGTTTTAGCTGTTTTTTTAATAGTGACACTAGATAGGTACAGTTTTAGTCAGAAAGGGTTGCCACAGTTTCAAAGTGAACAATATTCCACTAGAGGGAGATGCTGAGTGAAAACAAGTCAATTTAGCCTTTTTATTTTCCTCAGCCACCTAGCCATCAATACATTAAAAAGTAAGGGTTATAAATACAACGTTTGCCTTTCTATGCATCTCTGCAAAGCTGACACCAAAACATCTATCGTTTAAACAGGTCAGTGATTTGACAGTAAAAGTTATCATTCTCACGTGTACCACAGACTGAAGCTTATATTAACCTCATTTGCAAACATTGACATACTTGCATTGGGGTTGAAATGATTCCTGTGATGTGTGAAACTGCACATTATAAAGTAACTTTGATAGGATGCTCTTCATGCAGTTCAGGTGTCACATCCTGTCTCAGACCAGTACTCTCAAACTGTGGTTTTCCCCCATAAGCATGAATCATAAAGCAGCAGGATGTGTGTGTGTACAAGAGTGTGTCACACACTTACATGAGAGCTGCCAGCGCTGGCCTGTCTTCACCCTGTTGCCACAGACATTATGGCAGCGCAGACAGAAGTCCCATTTTGCCTCAAAGGTAAGGTGCTTAAACAATACTTTCAAAACACACAACTGAAATATGAGTAAATAATAACCAGTAGACTTGTGTATTCTACGAGACAATTGTTAGTAGCTCTTTCAGACTGTACAGTCTCTACATTACAGTACGGTGCTAAAGTTTAAAGTTATGTGATGTGCAGTTCTGCATAAATGTGTGCTTGATTTCCAGAATGCATAACTCAGTATCTGAAGCCGCAGAGGGTTCAGTTCATGAGTTTGGTGCAGCTCAACCAGTTCAAGGGACGAGCAGAGAGCAGAGTTTTGGTATGTCAGTCTTGCATTTGTGTTAATTCTTTAAATTTACTTATTTATTCATTTCAGAATTAATAAAATGTATTCAATTAAATTTTATCACACACACACACACACACACATGTATTAGTACATATATGAAGAGTTCAGATGCAAAAGCCTCTAAGTGCCGTTTGAAATTTTCTTCTAAAATGAGTATTTTATCAGGCTCCTGTGTAGGTTCAGTAAATTTCACTTTAATGGCAATGAATAGGTTCGTTTCATTGCCATTATAGTGAAATAACTGAACATTTTAGAATAAAATTTCAAACGGCACTTAGAGGCTTTTGCATCTGAACTCTTCATTCATATATATATACATATATACACACACACACACACACACTTATATTATATATTTTACTCTTAGTATTTAATTTGCCAAACATGTATATGTAAAATTAAAATTTTTAAAGGGTGGCAAATGCAAATAAAAAAATGTAAAATTTTTAAAACAAAAAATAAGTTTAATTCTTATTTCTTTTATAAGAATTGTGTTGTAACAAATATGAGGGGGAATTTTTTTTTTGTTTTTTTTTCAAAATAATTGTATTAAACATTTCTAGCCCTTTTGATGTAAGCAGCACTTTAGCTGCATGAACTCCACAAGTTTTCATGTTCTCAAGCATGATTTGAGATGATCCAAAAACTCTTGTTTCTGTACAAAGAGTCACACGATCAGTGCCCTCCTGTTGTTTCTTGTAATTTTACTGTTGACTGTGGTGTTTCTCCTGCATTTGCTGCTGGTGTAGAGATGTGCTGATGAAGTGTGCATGTCTCATGCACTGCAGAGCATCAGAGCAAGGTTCTGCTTGCACAGTCAGCACTGCATTGTTCGTATGTGAAACGTCATTTATCACTGAAGGGCTGCGTGCTTTCTCTGTGTGATGTGAAAGAGAAAGCACTGAAAATGCCAGAATATTGTTGTTTGTGGTTTTGCCCAAATATATTGCTATAAATTCAGACCAAAAACAACATTTTCAGGCTGGTTGCTGAACCATGAGACTGAAAGCCACAAAAAATGAAAACCAGATTTGAGGGTACAACTGAAAGGAAATAGCTAGCCTTTTGTTACAAGCTCATTGTATTATAATTTGTATTATATATTATTTGAGTTGTAACTTTTAGTTTTAGTTACTTTTTCTTATTTGTAAGTCGCTTTGGACAAAAGCGTCTGCTAAATGACAAAAGTAAAAGTAAAGTATTAACCAGCAGATGGCACTAGACTCATTTGTTCTGTTTTGTGCTCTTGTGTTTTTGTTCTTTGACAGGTGATGTCTCAATGGAGAGCTCATGTGTTCCACAGCAAGCAACCAGTGAAGGTGGGAAACACTATATAATTCGGTCCTGCATCAGAGCACATAGATCTCACACCAGGGCCAGAGCAATACGTGACATACTTTTACAATTTTTTTTACGTTGATTGGCCTACTTTGTGAGCGGAAAGATGTGGTTATCAAAGACCAGCACTTTAATGTGGCACACACACTTATCAAATGATTTCTACACCACTTTCTTAAACTTTTTATTTTTATTATTTTTTTAACTAATGCATACTTTTAGATTGCAGTGACCCCAAAAAGCATCTAGACACTCAAGTCACACGAAAAGAAATGTAAAAAAAGAAAGAAAAATATCACAAGCGCATCTTTCAAGGAAAACAATTTGAAAAAAGATGTTTGTCAATATAGAGTAGGTACGTTGTTCAAAATGATGACAAAAGGTAGCTTAAATACAGTAGGGTAAACTTATTGAATATAGTATATAAACTAAATAAGCAAATAAATAATTATTAAAATAATGATTCACTTAATAATAGTTAAATTATTAAAGTGAAAATAAATGAAGTCCATTGTGCATTAGAACACATTGATATTATGGAGTATTTAAAAATTAAATTAGGGCTGTCAAATCGATTAATTGCGATTAATCGCATCCAAAATGAAAGTTTGTTTACATAATATATATGTTCGTTCTGTCTGTCTGTATCTATCATGCACACACATACATGTATATATTTAAGAAATATAAAAAATATGAATCTTATATGTGTGTGTGTGTATATATATATATATATATTACATGCGCGCACACACACACACACACACAATCACATACACATGTAAATATTTCTTAAATATATACATGTACTGTATGTGTGTGTATAAATATACACAACACACACACATACAGTGCATTGTGTAAACACAAATTTTTTATTTTGGATGCGATTTAATTGCAATTAATCGATTTGAGAGCCCTAAATTAAATACTTAAAATTCAAAGTAATGTTACATGTTCATATCACACTTGTTTTAATACCAACATACTATGCTATATTCAGAAATCATAATGTTAAATGTGACATTCACAATAACGTATGTGAAATAAATGCTTCTACTATTCTGCTAAAATAAGGATATTGTCACAGAGCCAAAAAACAGCAAGTAACCTTGAACAGTGAATCGACTCTGTCATGAAACTATGCAGCTGATAAAACAAACAGTAGTTTAGAAGCCAGAGGGTCAGTGGGTCATGTCCACTATTAACTCAAAGTGCTGTAGGGGGGAATATTTCTTAGCAAAGTTTCATTACAATTTATATGTCCTCTTAGTGATATTTGTTCCATATTCCAGCTCAAAAAACATGCTAATGACTACTGTTATTAGTGCAAACTGTTTAATGTGATTTCATGACTGAGGATTTTAGAAAAGTTTGAATGGCATGTTCTTTTTTTTTTTAAAAGCTGATTGTATTTCTTGATTTGTGAAATAAGGGCTAAGAGCTAATGGACTGTACCACGCTGTGTAATGATATGCAGTTAGATATTGAAAGTGTATGACTCAGTACTAGTTCCTGTGGAAAGCTTGTGTGTTCCAAAGCTCAACTTCTGTGTTTGAGTTTCAGTGAGTGACCCAGCCTCCCAGACCCCTGCCTGGGTTAACTCTGAGTCACTTTATTTCCAGTGTTATTTGGTGCATATACATGTCAGAGTATGTGTGTTGTTTACAGCGGTCCTGTCTCTCACTGCAGGTGGAGAGTTCCTTCAGTTATCTAGAGATCTATGCCATCACTATCGACAGCATTGAGCAGGTAAGAGATCTACTGTTATAACATGCTACGATGATGATAGACTGTTAAGAGTAATGCACATTTAATGTTGCTTGTCAACCTAAACTGTAACATTTTGTTTTATGAGATGCTTTTAATAAAAACATCTCTTGAATGAATACATGTAAATGTGGCTATGATAAAAAAAAAGAGCAGCTGTAATAGAAATATATCAGTATACTTTACCATAATTCTGCAATTCATTATTTAACTTTATTAAACTTTTTTTTTATTTTTAAATCAAGCATTTGAACCATTTGTGGTTTGTTTTAAAGGAAGTCTATTATGCTCTCCATGGCTGTAATTATTTGATTAAAAAATGCAGTAAAACAGCTATTTTAAACTGTTTTAATATATTTTAAAAATGTGTTGTATTCATGCGATGGCAACACTAAAATTTCATAATATTATCAGTTTTGAAAAAATTGTGCTGCTTAAGTTTTCATTATTATTTGATGACTATAAATATAAAAACATTATTTTAACAGACATTTATTTGACATTTTTAATCTTTTGCAACAGTGTAAAAGTCATTAGGGTCACTCTTTGCTGAATAAAAGTATTTAAAAAGGTAATATTGTTAAATATAAAGTTTCTTTGTAAATCATGAGAATACTTATTTATAAAAAGATTTGTAAAAGTGTAATACACTTGCATGTCAATAATGTAAAAGATTTCTATATTTAACCTATTACTATTTTACAGCAGTATTTTAGATTACTTTTCTGTTTAAAAATATTTATAGTGTAATGTAAACCCATCGTTAGAAACACAGGGAAGTTGAGGTCAGTTTTCAACCCTGATTTTTTTTTTTACGTGCTTAAAGCATGTGGTTTTGAACTGCTTTAAATGTCAAACTGTTGGAGGCACGTAATGGGGGTTCAGAAGTGATTTTTCTCTAAGCAAAGTTCCTCTTCAAATCAGCCAGCTGGGTTAGTTCTTTTTTGGATACTTGCAATCTCTCATCATTGCTTGTTTATGTGTGTTTGTGAGGTGGTTGTTGAGACGGACAGGCAGATCTACTCTCTTAGCCTGATGTCAGTGCGAGATCTGGAAGCTGTGGTCACCCATGTCACCGCCTCACTCAAGAAGATTTTTCCGGATTCATCGCCCGGGTGAGTGACCTGTTAATCAGCACCGCTAATCTAACATCGTGCATTACTTCAAATACTTTTCATGCATTTGTTTGTTCATTAGATTTCCACTTCAGTGCTTTTAAGGAAAAAAAATAGTCTAATCCAGTTGTGCGTTGTGGTTTAAAATGCATTGACCAAATAATCCGGTGTAGTTAGGATAGAAAAACAAATAGGCTTATCAATTTTGTTATTGACATCAAAAGCATTGTGGCCAATCCAGCTCTACAGTACTTTGGCACAAATGCAAACATGGGCAGGTGTAATGGCCTCATCCTCAAAGACTGCTCAAGGGTTTAACATAAATAATGCAATTCATTTTTAACTTGCATTGAATTAATATTTTGTATATTTTTATTATAATTTTATAACAATAAATTGTACATTAGTTATAGTTTACCCTTAAAATACACATTTTGCCTATAAATATATGTATATATTCTTATTTTAGTGCTGTCTAATCTCATATATTATTTGTTTACATAATATATGAGTGTGTACTGTGTATATTTATTATGTATATATAAATACAAACACATGCATGTAAATATTTAAGAAAAACGTTGTTTATATATTAAATGTATTTATATATAATATATGTGTATATACATATTTTCAAAATATATACTTTGTGTGTATTTAGATATACATAATAAATAAACACAGTACACACACATATATTATGTAAACAAACTTTTATTTTGGATGCGATTAAACGCGATTAATCGTTTGACAGCACTATTTTATTTATATGACTGTTAAATATAATATGTTTCTCTGTAAATATTAAGATAATAATACTTTTGTTTACACATTTACGTATACAAGTATATACACATTTGTGCTGATCATAATGTAGGCCTATTGAATGTCTAATGTAAAATCAGGGTCTTAAAAATCACTGCTTTCATCAATCATTGTAGAAAAATGGATGATCTTGACATAGTTTCCTTTTCCATATTATTCCTTGTGATAAATTCTAATGACTTAAACCATAGGTCTTCTGATTTGACTCACTTCTTCTCAAAAGTCTTAACAGGTTTATCTGCCCACAAATGGAAAAAAATATGACCTTTAGTACTCATTATCTATTGCCATCAAGCGCCAACATGTACATTGCGTATATCAAGTTATTTTACCACTGACTGGAAAACCAAAGAAATAATTTGTGTTGGCTGATGTGTTTTACTGATCCTACACTTCCTTTCAGGAAGTTGCTGAAGAAAGTTCCCCCTGACCTCCAAGAGCGGCTATGCAGTCTTGCTTCTAGAGTTGAAGAACATGTGAATGGAGCAGTTGGACCATGTGGTCAGATGATAAAGTTGTCACTCACAAAACAGTTTTGTGCGATCAGCTGTAGAGAACGGTCACATTTAGATGTTATTTAGATATCTAAATACTTTGATTTCGACATTCTCTTTGGTCCTTCACAGGAGGCTTTTCGGACACTTACGCAGCTTTGTGTGACTTCAATGAGTTCCCTTGCTCTATGGAAGTTCAGTGGGTCTGTGGTAATCACTACTAATAAGAATCAAATTGTCAAAGGATAAGCGATGGTGGTTTTAAGAACTGTTGCTCCTGTGGTTTCTAGGACGTCGATAACATTTACCATGTTCAGAACTGTCGGGTTTTCAACCTCGTTGACTTCAGTCATTTAGACAGCAGGTAGATGCAATGACTTTTACCTCTAAATAAGAAAATCATTTTTAATATGTAAAATGACATTTTATATATACATTTATATAATATACGTCCATTCAAAAGTTTAGGATCTGTAAGATTTTTAGCGAATTTTTATTCTCACCAAAGCTGCATTTTTAAAATAAAAAAATACAGTAATATTATGAAATATTACAATTTTAAATCACTGTTTCCTGTCACGTCACATGATATTTCAGAAATCATTTTAATATGCTGATTTGGTGCTTAAGAAACATTTCTTATTACTATCATTTAATAATCCTATTATGTTGGCAACAGCTGTGCTGCTTAATGTTTTTATGAAAACTGTAATACTTAAATTCTATGAATTGAAAGTTCAAAAGAACAGCATTTATTTGAAATACATTTAAAAGTCTTTACTGTCACTTTTGATCAATTTAATGTTTCCTTGCTGATTAAAAAGCATTAATTTCTTTAAACAAATCTTACTGACCCCAAACTTCTAAATGGAAGTATTTTTAATGTATAAATCAATACCACTGTTAATATCTTTTGATGTTGTGGTATCTCTGTTGAAAATGTTAACAGAGACTTGGCTTTAGCAGTGGGTGCTTTGTTCTTCAACCAATGGTTCACCAAAATATGCAGCAAGGACTTCAAACTGGTATGTATAGATACTACTGAGCCAAATAATCATGAATACTGATAAGAAACCTGGAAACTTTGAGATGAATGGTTGTGTTTAGACTTGGCTTATCCACTCATGTCAGACCTCCATCTCCTCTCGCTTCTGGCTGTGGAAAGGTCAGATATAGGCCACTTGCCAAATAATAAATTGTTGTTCTGACCATGAGGCATGACAACATCATGACAAGACATGCTCAAGGGCGACTTTGATCTCAGTGTGATACAGTATACTCATTTAAAATGGAAAGAAAGGACTGAAGGATGGGTAGAACAAGGACAACTTGAATCAACCAAACAAGCCTCTTTTCATTTAAACTTCGATATTTTGTGGCCTCCAAAAACGAGAATTGTACGTTATTTATCAGCCTCTGGTCTTTGTTTTCAGACACCTGATGTGCAGGAGCAGGTGCTCTATATGATCGCCCGGTCCTGTACTCTGGAGGAGGTCAGTCTGGAGGCCAGCGGACTCAAAATGTGAGTTTCATTAAGGCCCTTGCTCTTATAAAAAGCTAAACGCATTTACCCAATTTCTTAGAGGTAAGTTGATTATCTTTGCATCCTCGATGCAGGGATTTTGCTGTGAAGATGGCCAGCGCTTTTCGGGACAGTTCTACCTCTGCCGTTCATATCATAAACCTCTCTGTCAATGCTATTGAAGATAAAGGTACTGATGCAGATATTCTCTCTGTTCTGAGATCAGGTCTTCAATATTTTTTTTCTGTGTACACATGCTGATATTGTGATTTCAATTCTTGAACTTAGGTGTGATTGCTCTCAGTCATAGTTTGGGCAAATTGTCTCGTGGCCTCAGTCAGCTGCACCTCTCCAAGGTCTCTATGTCCCCAAAAGGTGCTACGTTGCTCTCTTACTCCCTTTTATACATTTTAAGATGCTGTTTTATGCCTACAGTAGTAACTAGATACATTTTCCGAGGACAGTGTAGCTTTGGTTGCCATGCTGTTGGCTTCTTCAACTTTTTTTCCTCTCCCTTCCTGTTGCCCAGGCCTGGGCTGTCTGGTTCAAGTTCTTCATCAAAGTACATCTCTCTGCAACACTCTCACCCAGCTAGACTTAAGCGGAAACATCGGCTGCCTGGCGACAGAAGAGGCTGTGGTGAGTTTGAAAGAGCTGGGATGATAGTTCAGATTTGTGCTTGCCCTGCCAATATTTTCACTGGCCCACCACCAAAATAACTATTTATATTATACATATTAAATATAATAGATACACTACCATACAAAGTGTTAAATAATTTTTTTTTTTTTTTTTTTAAAGAAGTCTTTAATGCTCACCAATACTACATTTATTTGATTAAAAACAACAACAACAAAAACAGTAAAAACAATAGTATTTTGACCATTTACAGCTATTTTCTGTTTTAATATATTTTAAAATGTAATTTATTTCTGTGATGGCAACGCTGAATTTTCAGCAGCCATTACTCCAGTCTTCACTGTCCTATGATTCTTTAGAAATCAGTCTAATATTCTGATTTGGTGCATTTCATATTATTATCAATGTTGAAAACAGTTGTGCTGCTTAATATTTTTTGGAAACAATGCTACTTTTTTTTTTTCAGGGTTTTCTGATGAATAGAAAGTTAAAAAGAACAGTATTTGATATAGAATTTTTTTTGTAACATTATAAATGCCTTTACTTTATTAAAATAATTTTTGTAAATAACAAAAAAAAACAACTACTGTTTTCACTGGAAAACTGAAAAGAAAAAAAGACTTAACGGTACTTCGGTGACATGTTTAAATTAGCAGAATTTTGACAAAAAAAATAAATAAATCTACGAACAAATGGTGACAATCCAGCACGAGCCCAAACGTGTCACTCGTGTCAACTGGCCTGAAACTTCCTTAACACTTGCCCGTGGACTTACTGTTGATAACTGTGTGTGTATATATATATATATATATATATATATATGTATATATATATATATATATATATATATATATATATATATATATATATATATAATATTTCAGTGTTATAGAAGGGAATGGAGTCAATGATGTGTTTCAGTACATTAACTTTCTGTCTGGTTTTATTTATCACTGAAATAGTTGAATACTTGGGAAGGCTTTGAAATAACATGCTTCTCTGTCTCTTTTAGAGCCTCTTTAAGTTCCTATCTGCTCCAAATGCAGTTTCTCACCTGGACCTCAGCTACACAGACTGCCCTCTAGACACAGTGAGTCACATCAGTTATATTCTGCATCTTGTTTGATTGCTTATTTTGTAGTGTAAAATCAGTTAAGGATATGAGGGTATGTCATATATAGTATTTATTCAATGTCAAAGATGGTTGGGTTGTAAACCAGCTTGACTTTTTTCACTATGGTATTTCTTCTAACGTATCTAGAGTACCTTTGACCATTTTCTGTCTATATCTGTATCTCTCTAGTTGTTTGTGTCTTTGTCTGTTGGCTGCTGCACTACTCTGAGCTACCTCAACCTCTCCAGGAACACTTTTTCTCATAGGTGAGCCATTAAAAGTGACATTATGGATTATAAGCATCTCTACACAGGCTGCGTGTACATACTGATCTGTGTTGCTGCACTAGGAAAGTACGAGAGGTCACACGCAGTGTGAGGGATTTCTTCAGCAAGAGCACAGTGTTAAAATACGTGGGACTTGCTGGAACTAAACTACCTCCAGAAGCTCTCAGGTATGGGGTTTGTGCCAATATATGCATAAATGTGTGTTACATGCCTGCGATAGGCAATTTGCATCTGTTTGCTTATGGCCTAAATATCCATAATGAATTTTATATACTGTAACGTTAAAAAATTTGGGGTCAGTAAGTTTTTTTCAAAAATAAACAGAAAAGAGTTAATTTTAATCATATTTTACAATATTACTGTTTTCTATTTTAATATATTTTAAAATGTATTCCAATGATGCAAAGGTAAATTTTCAGAAGCCATTACTCCATTCTTCACTGTCACATGATCCAAAATCATTCCAATAGGCTGATTTGGTGCTCAAGAAACATTTCTTATTATCAAAGTTGAAAACAGTTGTGCTACTTAATATTTATGTGGAAAAATATTAATTTACTTTTTTTTTTCATCAGATGCCCATTTTCCACATGTTGGTCTGATTCTTTAGAGTCTTCATGAAAAGTCTATAACATACTTTGGTTAATTTCTCAATGGTAGTGTAAAACAACACCCACATTATTACCTTGTCAAAAACATCTCAGTTGACAGCGACCCGTTTCGGTGCATGTCCCTTTAAATGCTAATGAGCTCTCCTCACCCCACCCCTCTGAGCACTGAGCAGCAGTTCTTTGGAACTGTAAACTTTAGCCGCATTCGTTGTGAAACTCACTAACTAGCACATTATTCGGAAAGGCGATTTGCAAAGATTGATAAAAAAAATTGATAAACACATTTAGGTAGATCGGGGAGCGCATTCCCTTCAAAAACAAAAGTAATGCACTGCGTCTTCAGAGGCTCGGATGTCGGGAGTAAATGACGACTGCTATGTTCATTATTACATCCAACAACGGAATGCCTCAATCGCTTAGGAGTAATTTTTGTTTACACCTGCTCCAGCGTTGAAACAATGGCGGACTGTGGACAGCTCACTCAGGGTGGGTCAATAGTCGTGGGAGGGACCTGTCTGCGTGACATCAATTTGCCAAGAATCTGTGAATGGCTTGATCTGAGACGGTGCTTATGATTTGTGGGGACTTAAAAAAAACACTGGGTGGATTTGAATCATTATAGGGTGGTTGTGTACACACACTGCCAACACGCATTTATGTTCAAACACCATGCTAAAATGAATTTTACATCTGATGTCCCCTTTAAATAGAAAGTTGAAAATAACAGCATTTGAAATAGACATCTTTTGACCATATGTGTTTTTCTTTTATCATTATTAATGCCCAGTGTAAATGTTGTTTAGATTGTTACTACAGGGCTTGGCCACCAACACCTATCTATCTGAGCTGGAGCTTGACATCAGCTGCTGTGAGGTACAGACACACACCCACATTTACACACCAAAGAATTATATAAATCTTTTCTTAAAATTTTGTGTGTGATTTTGTGTTACTGTAGCTGAGGTCGGCTGGAGCTCAGGTGATTCAGGAACACATCTTCGAGGCCAAGGCCATCTGCAGTCTGAACCTGTCTGACAATGGTACAGTCTCTTATTTTATTCTCTCTTCCATGCGACCGGCACTTTATTAACCTCCCTTCATACCTTCCTCTTTATTTCTGTCAGATTTATTATATTGCTCTCAATGACTAACTCTTTCACAACAGCACTAGAGGGGTTACAGGGTCTCTCCTCACATCAGGTTATAAATATATCTGACTGATACATGGAGAGATGGAGGCATAAATTAATCTGACTCGCTGTGTGTGTGCGTTTGTCCTCCTGCTGTTTAGAAAACCTCTTTTCACAAGATGAGTAAGAAGCAGGGGGCTGTTGTGTGACCTGGTGATATTTACCACATTTTAGCATAGATTTTTAGGGAATGTTCTAAGTAACCAGGCATGATGTGATAAAGCGATAAACAAAAGCATAGAATGAGAACAATTTTTCGGTTTCTGTTTGGGTAGCCACGCCCACTGTGAAATGTCATTGGTCTGAAATCCCACTCTTCCTACCCCAATAAATATCAAATATGTTTTCTTTTTCCCCCTGACAGCACCTAACTGCTCAAATATTACGCATTTTAATGAAGAATTCATGCAAATGTTTTACTGCTTTTAAGCACTTTTTCCACATTTTAAGTGTTTTTATTACTGTACATGATTTTACTTTTTTTTTTTTTTCCCCAAACTGGGACACAAGTGAATTTCATTCTCTGTGGTAATCAACAGTTTATTTTATGATTAACCTGGAATCTTCCTTAGTTGTTGATCTAGATATCTCCTTAATAGAAAATGAAACCATTTTAGTGGTTCTTGAAGCAACTAGTGTTGCTTTTTAAGATAGAAGCAATGTTTGTGAAAATGTTGAACCCTGGGAGAAGATGGAATCAGGCCATGCTATTTTTATAGCCCAGGAGGAGACAAAGCAAATATAGGTGTTGTTGTATCTGCTACATGAGGAGAAAAGGCTCAACACATCAGTCAGAATAACACATGACCCACTGGACCCACAGTGTGCCGCTGCAGGGCTATCACACCTGTCTGAACACACATACAAACACTGAGACCAGTGTCAGTGTGATATAAATGAGAGAACTATTTGACTTATAAAAGATGAAAACAAACACGACTGGACAGGAACAATATCCCCAAAATCATTTGACACCTGTCAAATTTAACAGATTTATGGATTTTTTTTTTTAATGGAATGTATGCATAAAATGATCGTAATCCCTGCAAGATATCACTGAAATAACTGTGATATCACTGAAATAAATAGCCACTTTTTTTTCAAAATGACATAATAAAAGACACAAGAAGCATTAGGGCCAAAATGAGCTTGCTTTGCCTTCGCTTGGCATGTAGTCTAATATGGCAGCTGTGTGTGATAGAAGTTGTATGGCTCGCTTACTGTGAAATAAAATAATGTGTATATATAGACTAATCGCAATTAGTAATTAGTTTTTAGTTTTAGTTACTTTTTCTTATTTGTAAGTCGCTTTGGACAAAAGCGTCTGCTAAATGACAAAAGTAAAAAAGTAAAGAGTGTAAAGACCATCGACTCTACCGTGCGACTCCACCGGGCAGGGACACCGGCAAGGGATAGTAGTAGCTTTTTATTTAATTTTTTCATTGATATGTTTATTATTGAAATGTTGTTGTTATATGCATGTCAATTTTATTTAATTTCTTTATTTTCTTAAATATGTGGGTAGATAGTATTTATAGAGTTGTAACTTTTTTAGTTTTAGTTACTTTTTCTTATTTGTAAGTCGCTTTGGACAAAAGCGTCTGCTAAATGACAAAAGTAAAGTAAGTTAAGTAAGTAATTTGTGGTTTCTCTCTGACAGGTTTTGAGAGCAATATGGTTACTTTAATTCTCTCCATTGGTCGCAGTCATTCAATCCGGCACCTTTCAATTGGACGCAATTTTGCCATGAAGTCTAGGTAAGTGCCATGAAGTCTAGGTGGGAATTAGTCATATTTTTTAAATGGTATGTGTGCTTATTTGAAGGTTAGATGTATGAGTGTTCAGGAAACCTGTTTGAAAACTATTACCATTTTGGAGGCACTAAAATTACACTTAAATCACTAACAGATATTTTTGATGCATCTTTCAGTCTATCTAGCCCATCCTCTCTCTCTCTCTCCACATCATATCTACCCAGTTCCCCCTTTTTCTTTCATGCATATGATGCATATTTTAATGCCGCCTCTTTCTCTCAGAGCTCTTACAGATGTGTTACACCGCCTTGTTCAGCTAATTCAAGAGGAGGAGTGTGTAAGTACATTTCACACACTTCTCATTGCTCCATTAGAATCATACTTTAGTCATATTCATAACCAGGCTCTCTGAAATGGTATAAGAATTGCTGCAAAATAGGATCACTTCCCCTATCCACCACAGATGCATACACCAGAAAGTCCACCTACGGACCACAGCTCTCATATAACGTTGAGAGTAGGAAGAGCTGCGGTCTTTGAGTCAGTTAACATTAAGGATTGGTATGTGTGCCTCTGTTTGTGTTTGCATCTGTAATACTAGAACCAATATAGAGAGAAGGTCCACAGAGACGCTCCCCCCTCCCCCCTCTTAATTTCTCCAGCAGGCCTTGAGTTTTAATTACCCAGAATCCCTCTCTATCAAGGCACGCCCGGGCTCAGTAATTACACAAGCAGCTCTGACTCACATATAGGACTTATTAAAACAGACTCTCAACTTTATGTAACTTTATCCACATTAATAGGAGCATTTATGGTCTCCAAAGGATCAGTGCTGGCCTTTCACGACCCAAACTTCTCAGTAGATACTGTTTCTAAAGCTAATGAGACTCAGACCTTGACAGAAATCTTAATGAGACTTATAGCCAAAGGTTAATGACTCCATAAAAATGACTCTAAATGTAAGATCAATGGAACTTGATGAAGCAAATATAGCTCTTAAATATAATGACCAATGTCTTATATGTGCATTTGGCATGGGACGTGACCTCCTTGATGTCCTTTTTTTTTTTTTTTTTTTTTTACACTTTTTAGCCACTGGAGTCTCTCTCTGTATGTGACTCAAAGTTGAAAACTGGTACCACCATCCTCATCAACAGCCTGGGCAGCAACGCCAGCCTGTCCAAGATTGATATCAGTGGAAACTGTATAGGTGACACAGGAGCAAAGATGCTAGCAAAGGCCCTCATGATCAACACCAAGCTAAAGTAATTTTCCACACATGGTGACTTTTTGTCAAGTTAAACATGTTCCTTGATCATTATTTCTGTCAAGCAGTCAGAATTTATACTTGGGTTAATCTTAATGATGGGGTTAAAATGATATTTGACAGGAATCATTTTCCAGGATCAACAAAACAAGTCCTATTTGGCAAAATTGCAATCACTGTCATTTCATATGAAGGCTGTGCTTTGTTTTCTGACAGAACACTGGTTTGGGACCGAAACAATGTGACTGCTGGAGGATTTATGGATGTGGCCAATGCCATGGAAAGGTTAGAGCACCCCACAGACAAACAGACTTTTTCAATGACTTACATTTGTTAAAAAAAATTGTGTTTTCTGTTTGTGTTTTTAAACAGAAACGTGACACTACAGAACATGTCCATTCCAATGAGTGATGTTCTTCAAGCGTACCGAAACACCCCAGAGAAGATGGAGGAGGCTTTGCAGAAAGTTAGTTCTTGTTTCCAGGACTGTAGAAAGCCAGAAGAACAGACAATGATATAAAACTGACTCTTTTTGTGTGTGTGTGTATATGTAGATCCAAACTTTTTTGCACAGGAACAATCAGAGACAGTGTAGAACAGGTGAGGATTTGTGTCATCTGCAGCATGGACTGAAGACCACTCGCTCTGGACAGGTTTGTGTGGATATTTAATTCCTATATAATTATTACTACCTATAATATAGTAGACTGTAATACTACATACTAAGGGTTCAGATCATTATGGAAACGTCTCTGTTTCTCTCAGTTAGTGCAGGATCTCTGTAAGAAACTACAGGAAAGTGTGCATCCTTTAACCTGCTATAATATACAAGAGGTGCAGTCGGACATCTTGCATGCAGAGGAAGTGCTTCAACATGCAAAGACGGCCATTAGTGTATGAGATTCCACATCTACATGGTTTGCAATATTACAGATTTAAAACCAGATTTTACACTACAATTTAAAAGTTTGGGATTGGTATGATTTAGAATTTTTTGAAAGTCTCTCAGGGCTGCATTTATTTGATCAGAAAAATAAGATGGTAATATTAGTGAATATTGCTTGAATTAAAATAATAGTTTCTATTTTAATATATTTTAAAATGTGATGTATTCCTCAGATGGCAAAGCTGAATTTTCAGCAGCCATTACTCCAATCTTAAGTGTCATACGATCCTTCAGAAATCATTTTAATAGGCTGATTTGGTGCTCATGAAACATTTCTTATTATTATCAATGATGAAAACAGATTATTTGATGAATTCAAAATGATGAGAATTCAAAAGAAGTTAAGAACAGCGTTTTTGAAATAGAAGTGTTTTGTAACAGTAAATGTCTTTCATTTAAATTGTCTACTTGATCAATTTGTGTTCGCAGTGAACAAAAGTATTAAAATCTTTAAAAAAAAGTCAACCTCAAACTTTTGAACTGTAGTGTAAAAGTAATTCCTGTTATGCAGTACTATTTAAATTTCCATAACAGTTTTACATTTCCATAACAATGATGCTTTTAATGTACTTGTGATGCTTGACTTTTGGCCTTTCCCCGCAGTCTTTCGCAGGGCTTTATGAGTTGGGCAGAGCTCCCTCTAGTGGGCACATGCTGAAATGCATTCTCAATGATGCTGCTACAGCCTTGAGGAGTGAGATCACTGAGGAAATCCAGGTGAAGTTTTGTCATGTTTTTTGGGTGTTTCTGTAGTGTCTGGTATGTAGTATGATCGATAGTTGAGTATGTTTATTGCTTTTGTGGAGGTCACTCTAATTCGATGGCAGTATAAATCAGATTTTCTCGTGTTCTGCAGGAACTGGCAACAGCAATGCTGCAGTCTGCCCAGCTGACCTGTCCCAGAGTCGTCCAGAGGTCGAGTGTCAGCGAGCATCTGGCAGAATGTGTAGCTAAGAAGACACGTCAGGCTGCACACTTCATTCAAAACACAATGCAAGAGACTGAGAACAGCATCAGAAACAAGCTCAGGTGGGTTGCACATGCACATTACTATATAAACAATATTAAACACTTGAAACCTCAAAAGATTGTTATATTTACTTTGTGCTCCCCTCTCTCACTTTTTTCTCAGTGAACTGAAACTGTCTGTCAGTGTCTCTCTGGTGGAAAGCATAATTGATGAAGTTCTTCAGGATTTGTCAGTGGCTCAGGAAAAGCTGGTAAGTGTTTGCATTTATGAATGTGATATTGAGCACATGAGAATTGTGTGTGCATGTGTATGTGTATGACATGAAATGTATATCTTGCTTGCTTTCAGGACAAGCACATGAGGGAGTTTTCCCAGTCCACCAATATCAAGGCCAATGTTCCTCAGCTCAGAGTGATGGAGCATGAATTCCCCACAGATGATGTGAGGACAGAGCATATCTGCTCGATTCTAGCTTTCCGATCCAACATTTACTCAGGACTTTTCCTTACATAAGAAATTAATACTCCTTAGCAAGGATGCATTAAATTGTTCAAAAGTTGCAGTAAAGGCTTTATTTTTTCAAAGAAATGCTGTTATTTTTACATTTCTATTAATCAAAATTCTAAAAAAAGTCACAATTTCTACAAAAATATTAAGCAGCTGTTTTCAGCATTGATAATTATAATAAATATTCTTGAGCACCAAATCAGAATATAAGATTTTGTGACACTGAAGACTGGAGTAATGACTGCTGAAAATTCAGATTTATCTTCACAGAAACAAGTTACATTTTTAAATGTATTAAAAATAGAAAATCAATTTTGAAAAATTGTAACTGTAACTTACAGATTTTACTGTATTTGAGTAAATAAATGCAATGTAATAGACTTATTTCAAAAGCATTAAAATAAATCTTAATGACTGCAAACTTTTGAATGGTAGTGTAAGTAAATTAGTAAGCATTTTAAAAACTCCGTAACACGGCCTTGTGTGGCTTGTTGCTTTTATAAAATTGTATAATATAAATACAATATATTTCATATTAGACTAATCATAGACTGTTTACAGTTACCAAGAAATAATAATATTTAGTGGGGTATAAACGTCTGAGACAAACTTTATATTTCATTTTATTCTCATACAAATTTCAAATGATATCATCAGGATAGTAATTTGAGTTAACTGATTAAATAATTGATTAAAAGTTAACACAAAGTCTGTGATTTCTTAGCATTTTGCTGAATAATCTACACCACTTTGTCATAATTGATGATCCATGTTCTCCAGTATGATTTGAGAATGATTAAAAGTGGAGGAACATCTATATTAAGAACTTGTATTAAGAGTCTGAACAAAAAAAATATATATTTTTTTTTATAACATTTCTGTTTTAAATTCTGAAACCAATTTCCAGATTTTAAAAAATTCAAATTTTTCAAAGTGGTCTGAGGAAGCCCTCTTTTGCAATTCAAGTGATGTACGTTCACATAATATCAATTATGGCTTCAACACAGCAGGATTTATTGTTTTATAATCAGAGTTTGATTATAAATTCAAATGATTGTAGTAATCTAGAGCGTGGGTTTGATTGCAGTCACTTGCATGTATTTAAGTTTGATTCTCTCTCTACTTGTCCACAGTATGTCCCTGTAAACTGGAGGAACAGCTTCCACTCCCGTAGTATCCGTCCCGCCCCTTCCATCAAAAGTAAGTCCCTTGTGTCTTGATGCCGACAAGTGCTTCTTGCACAAGTCTCGCCCTTTGCCATTTGTCTTTGCTTTTGCACTCCTAAATCACAGGTGATTGGATGTAGCAAATACTGGTGACATCATAGCTGTGCATTACTTGAAAGATGATTGACTGTAACAAACCCTGGCACACGCACCACAGCTGTTGAGGTCAGAGGTCATGTTCAGGTCTATTTAATTATGCAGTCATCAAATACGGAGGGGTTAAAGACTTGTCATTGCTCTTATCTGAACAAAGCCAGCATGATTTTTACAATCAATCAACTATATATGGTCAAACAGATCACATTCAACCACATCCTTTACTATAGCATGCACAAACTGATTTAATGACAACACGTGTATTTAACTTGAGCAAATGTGTGAGATTGTGTGTATGTGATGCAGTATGCACTCTAGTAGTATTATAGTGCACGTAATTCAAAAGCATGCTTTGTTGTTTGAAGTCCTGTCTGCGAGAGCGGGATCCCCCCTCTCATGGGACTTCCCCTCCCTGTCTAATTGGTTGTCTATCTGTGGTGTGTGTTTGAGTCTGAGACAGTGGGGGGATTGATTTTGGGAGGTCCCACCCTGTCTCTACTAAATATAATCAGCTGTGTAACACTGCTGGCAGCAGCTAACTGGAGCATAGCCCTGTTACTCTCACACCACTGAGCCCCTCAGACGAGGGAGGGGGCCACCCGCTTACAACCACGACAAAGCCCCTCCCCGGTCCACCACCCTCCTCTTCCTCTGCTCTTATCTTTCCCTTTTCTTGTTGCTGTCACATTTCACCCCAAAATAAATTGTATGAAGAAATAATTAATTTGCTTAAACAAAATGAAGCCTGTTACTCGTATAATTGTTTTATTGTGACATTACTGGAATGCAAAGTACTGTTCTTTTGTATTTTTATTAATGAAATTTAATACTTTTATTAAGCAAGGATACAAGGATCAAAATACATTTGTAATATTATATTCATAATGTTTCTTTTATACTCTCTATTCATCAAAGAAAAAAATCGATACAGTTTCCACAACAATATTAGTCAGCCCAAACTGTTTTCAGCATTGACAACAAGAAATGATTAATGAGAACCATTTCAGAATATTAAAATGATCTCTGAAGAACCATTTGACGCTAATGACTGGAATACTGATTGCTGCATGGGTATAAATTGCATTTTAAAATATTTTATAACTTTTTTTTTTTCTGCCACAAAAATGTCACAGTGCAAAAATCAGAATCCTCTTTAATTAGGCTTGATTTCCCATATCTAAAATATAATCAAATAAATTAGACTGTATATTTATTGATTTTGGGGGTAAAACATGACATGGCTTTCTAGGCGTGTTTTTGTGAGATTCCCTGGGCGTCTCCATCAATCATGTGGATATCCTGAACCTTCCGTAATGTCTAGCTTTATCTTCCTCTTTCCCTTTCCCTGCCTTTTTCACTGATCTTTCATTCCCCCTCTCGTATCCTCTGCTGCATATCTGCATATCCATCGTTCCCTCCTCCTCTCTCCTTCTCTTCTATTTCCTCCTCTCCATGTAGATACACACATCATACAGGCTTCAGTCTCTCCCCTCCCTCAGTATCTCTCTCTGTTGTCCCTTATTTCCTTCCACCCTCTCTCTTTCTGCAGGTTTGTTAGATGTGGAAGGGGAACAGCAGGCGCGTGTGGCCACACATCCCCAGCAGGAGGTAGAGGAGAGACGAGGGGGAGGGCCTCAGGTCTCCAGGGTAGGAATGGAGGAGAGGAGGCGGGCCCTGTCATTGTCATTGGCCACGGGGCTGTCAGTCACAGCGGCAGGCCAGCTGAAGCCAGGAAGCCCCTCCTACTCGGGGAGAGAGGCGGATGCTGCTGCCGCTCCCGCTGCTGCTGCCGCTCTTAGCAACAGAGAGCCCCGGCGCTCGGAGCCTGCACCTCCTCAGCCCCCTATGGACCTGCCCATCGAAGGACACACACTGAGGCACTACACTCGCTCCAGGCCCAGACCCAACCGCCAGAACAGGCAGCCTCCCAGCAAGCCGCAGGTAAGACGGTAGCACAGCTGCCCGGGAGGGTCGGGAACCGAGAAGAAAGGAACAGGGGAAGGGTTTCGAGAGGCTGAGACGGGGACGCTGGTGGTGGAGAGAGAGGGGGAGGGATGCTGCTCATGTTGGTTCGTCCGCAGCAACCCAGGCTCCTCTGGGCTCTGTCTCCCACGTCTCCTCCTCACCATCTTCTCATTTTTTCCTTTCTCTCTTTCTCTTAATATGCGGCAAGAAAGGGTGGGTTGAGATTTTTTTTGGGTGTGTATCCTCCACTGCCATTTTCTGGCACCGTGTGTGTGTCGTCGTGCTTGTGAGGCTCAGCTGGGCGGTGTGTGTACGCTGTCAGAAAGGGGCACAGTATCTGTCCACTGCTTATGGACGCTTGTGCTTGGTGTGACTGCTGTAGCATCTCAATTATTAATGTTCCCAGATCAAGGAGGGCTTCTCCCTCTCTTTTTACCCTTGCTTCTGTCACCAGGAATGGAGGATACCTCTATTCATGGCATTCCCGGGATGTGGGATCGAAATCTATTTATTCTATAGATTCTATTCTATTCTATTATTATTCGCCCCTCCGTGAGGTTGTACTTGGGCGAAACTGATCATGTGTAAATGAGATGTAATGTTGTGACAGTCACTATATTTCTCTCGCCGATGCTGCAACGACTGTGTGTGGTTGCACTGGCACACTGCGATTCTGTGGAGCCCGTCCTGTCTTTTCTAAGATATTATATCCTCACTGCGGTGTCTTCGTTGTGTGAGATGGAGTGAAAAGAATGGCAGAGGATGTCTTTTTCCTCGTATCGGTGTGCATCTGTAACACTTGTGCATCCTGTGAATGGTCATTTGGTTGCCATAGTGATGGGCTTTACTGTGTTTTCAATTGTAGCTGCTCACACACACATGCCTTTACACTACTGTGTGTCTAATGTTCTTTTATGGCATGTTTATTGATGCTTCCATTGTGAGCTGTGATGTGTCTTTGATGCTGTGTGTGATAAAGGTGCTATTGTGCCCTCACATTGTGATTGGGGCAATTCTATGTGGTTGTCAGGTATTATATAATCACAGGTGTGTTGAAAACCAGCTTTTTTTGTTTGTTTGCCACAGAACTTTGAGCATTTTATCTCTATTTGCCATTAACCAAAGTATTATGATGGTACCATGTTATAAAGATGGTATCAGATAGTAATACCACAGAATACCATGTTGCTATTATGGTTCTGCTCAAAACCACTCAAAAAGTCGATAAGCTATTTTTTGGTAACACTTGATTAGGGAACACACATTCACTATCACTTTCACTAGTGATACAACTTTTCACTTATCACTATTACTAGCATATTGGCTGTTTATTAGTACTTATAAAGGACATATTGTTGCCTTATTCTGTGTGATCATATTCTAGATCCCTAGACCCCACCCTATACCTAAATGTAACTACTACAACATCTGCCTTATTTACTATCAATAAGCCGTAATTAGGAATTTATTGGGGTAAAATTCTTTTTTTTTTTTTTACAATTTAAGAAAAATGTATTTATATTTTAAAGTGTAATTTATTCCTGTGGTGGCAAAGCTAAATTCAGCAGCCATTACTCCAGTCTTCAGTGTCATATGATCCTTCAGATTTGGTGCTCAAAAAAAAAAAAGACTATTATCAATTAGAAAACTAAAATAGAATAGAAATAGAAATCTTTTAAAACCTTATCAGTGTGTTCATCGTCACTTTTAGTAGTATATTAAAGTGTCATGGTATTACCACAGTACTTTTTTTGTAAGGAGTGAAACAATGTGTGATTACCGTATCCATTTAGGATGGTGATCATTGGTATGCAAAAACATTCTATTGCAGTTATGTATTGTGATATCATTTATGATTACCATACTACTTCAAAGCATGCTAAGAAAACATGATAAAACTGTCATGGATGGGCCACAAAAACCATGGCAATGCCATAGTACTGTGACACTGTGTACTTATGGTTACTTGACACTTTTATCACCCCTAGTGCCCCAAGATATGTCAAACAATACCATGGTATGTCTGCATAAATAATGGGAATACCATGGTACTGTACTGTGATATGATGTATGATCACTGTATTTATAACAGTACTTCAGAGTTGTAATAATAATACCATAATATAGTACTGTCCACAAAAATCATAATACCATAGTACTATGAAGCCATGTATATATGATTACCCTCTGTATTTACCATAGTATGTCAAAACATACCATAGTAATACTGTTACAGTAGTGTCCACAAAATTCATGGAAATACCATAATTCTTTGATACCATTGGTATATAATTACCACCTTTATTTACCACAGTATCAAGTTATGTGAAAAATACCATGGTATTACTGTTACTTTAGTGTCCACCTAAATCACAGTGATATCATAGTACTGCGATTCCATGTACATATGATTACCTCCTTTATTTACCAGAATATCCCAAGTTATGTCAAAACAAACATGTACAATCATGGTAGTTTCCACAAAAATCATAGTACTTGTAAAAAAATTAAAACTAAGTCTGCTTGCATTAGCTTTTAGTGCAGTTAGTATGTATGGTTGGTAAATTATAGGAAGATTTATATTGTGTTGTAGTCATACTATACTATTATATGATGTCATCGTCCATGTAGGAGACCTGTAGCTGTTTCTGTGTTGTCATGGTGACTGGTGTGTGTGTGAGTGTAATGCTGAATGTAGTCATGTCTACCAGTTGGAATTTCAGCCAATATGGACAGCTATTAAAATTGTGCATCTTCACAGTTACACTCACACACAAATACAATCTACAGTGTAACCGTTGTTACAAGTGTATATGTGTGTTATAGACAGTATAATGAGGAGGGGTCTTTTGTTATTATACTTGTGTTACTGTATAGTTGTAGACTGGTGTTACCCTTGTTATCGCTGTATATTTGTGTGTGTGTGTGTGTGAGGTCATTGTGCAGGCAGCTTTTTTCAGAACAGACACTCTCTGGAGACTTTGGCGCCAGTGTTATCGCAGACTTGAGCATGGAGGGATGAAAACATCCCTGTCGTTTCCTCTGATCACCTGAATGAGTATATGTGTTATGTTTATTCCTGTCAGCATGATCTGTTGGCAAGGGTGTGTGTCCATATTGTGTGACGGTCATACTCCTTGGCTGGTGAAAATCCAATGACAGGTGGTGCCTCAGGGAGAAGCTCGTGTGACTGGAGAAGAGCTGATGCTCTGATGGTCCAGTATATGTGTGTGTGTGCTTTTTTTCCCCCTGTATGTCCCCGCAGGGCTCTCAGCAGTGTGGGACAACCGGGTTCTGTGATGAGGGGTGCCTCTATGGTACAGCCTACTCATTGGTCTTGAGGAAAGACGACCCATCCATAAAAATTGTGTTCGGGGCTCTGTGAGTTTTAGTGTTGTCCCTGTATCCCTGTTAAAATTCTCTCTGCTCCTGCATTTTTGATGGCTGCATAAGCATTTCTTTTATTACCTCTCCTCTCCACAATATATATATATATATATCTCTCTCTCTCACACACACACACACACACACACACACACACACACACACACACACAGAGCTTTATTACAGAAGGATGCTCATCACCACTTCCAATCTTGAGTGAACAGTGTATTCCACAATTTGACGTCCTGCCACAGAATACTTCTGCAATTAATCAAGCTACACTAGAATTTCTATGCAGGTGTTTCTCAATTACATTTTCCACAAATGCAGTACACTTTTAAACATTACATATTCCATGTGAAAAATTCTTACCTAACAAAGTTTTTTTTAATTTTTATTTTTTTCGTCTTAACCTGTTCTGACCCCCCTCTACATTGTAATACTGTAATGGAGGGACTACATACTATTAAATTAACTATTTAAATTACAGTCATAATTTCATGATAATTTCATAATGTTGACATTTAATTTGTTCGGTCACACTTTATTTTAAGGTCCAATTCTCGCTATTAACAAACCATTAACTACAACTTTTGCCTCAATGAACTCCTAATTTGGTGCTTAGTAATAGTTAGTAAGGTAGTTGTTACGTTCAGGTATTGGGTAAGAGATTAAAGGGAAGGGATTAAAAATATGGTTATGCAGAATGTTTTATAATTACTAATAAATAGCCAATATATTAATAATAGGCATGCTAATAAGCAACTATAAAACTGGTCCCTATGCTAAAGAAAGTGCTATCATTTGTTACTACCAAATTGTAGTAAAGCCTTTTTTAATGAACTACAATAATGAAAACCGTATCTTCAGCCTTGTTCCACATATTATTCAACCCTGGCCTTTTACCATATGATTTTTGCCCATTATAAAAGTGAACATTCCTTAAAGGGGTCATCGGATGCGACATGCACTTTTACAAGCAGTTTGAACTGAAATGTCTGTTGGCAGTGTGTATACACAACAACCCTATAATGCCTAATAATAAATCCACCCAGTTTTTTTTTTTTTTTTTTTTTTTTTTAAATCTGGTTAAATCATTTTCCCCTTTCTCAAATCGAGCCGATCTCAGATGCCTGGGTGACATCACACAGACAGGCCCCTGCCACAATTGTTTGATTGACAGTAGCGTTTCAGCACATACTGGACTGGTGTCTTACCTTAGACCCGCCCTGAGTGAGCTGTCATCAGTCCTCCATTGTTTCACCGCTGGAGCAGATGTAGACAAGAACGGCTCTTAAGCGATTGAGGTGTTCTGTTGTTGGATGTAATATTGTACATAGCAGTCGTCATTTACTCCCGACATCTGACCCACTGAAGACAGTGGATTACGTTTGTTTGTGAAGGGAATGCACCCCCGATCTACCTAAATGCACCTGTCTTTCCACGAATCATTCGTGATCCAGCTTTCCTAATAACGTGCTAGTTAGCAAGTTTCATGATGAATGCAGCTAAAGTTTACCGTCTCTCGGAGAGGGGCTCGGAAGAGAGGGGCAGGGCGAGCAGAGCTCTTTGCATTTAAAGCAGCATGCAAGAAAATGGCTTGCTCTGAAAAGAGCTGTTTTTGACAGGGTAAAAACGGTGTTGTTTTACACTACCATTGAGACAGACTTTTCATTAAGACCCTAAAGAATCTCATCAGCTTGTGGAAAATGGGCATCTGATGACCCCTTTAAATTGTCTTGCTCCGGAAGTAGTATAATTTGGACATTTTTCTACTGCATGGTGAGAAGGCAAGTAATTAATCTTGTTCCATTTTCCTAAATTTTTACAAATATTTCTGTTGACTGCATTCATCAAATTTGGCCATTCAGCCCTGTTATATAATGTAAAAAGGAAGAAAAAAGATCGGTTTTAATTAATTAGAACATATGTTTATCAGTAGCTACAAACCAATATTTGGTCAAACTAATTAGTCTTTTCTGAGTAACAGCTTTGAGTCTAAATTTGCAAGCCCATTACTCATTTTATGTCCTTTTTTAATGTATTTATTTTTTCATATTTACTTAATGTTTATTGCTTGAAAATTACAAAATCAGATTTATTTAAACTGTTGCAAGACCAAAAATACCTTATTTATACCTTTTAACAAATGTCATCAAAAGGAGGTGCTTACTTAGCCTTGACCAGAAAACTGGTCAACCTCAGGAGGACCAAAAAAAAAGTCAGTTTATATGAGCTGTTTATATTCCTTTTATTTGAGGATTGATGATCAGCATTTTTTTTAAGGTTAAGCACCACCTTTCACTGACCATTTGCTAAGATTGGTTCTATTTTGTACCATATTTATGGAAAGTATTGGATTTAATTACAGATGCATTACTGCCTACCATAGAGCTTGTAGCTTTACTACCAGAGACGCATAGACAGAAGGCCGTGGAATTCTGGGATCACTGTCTCAACCTGACACCTTTAGACAGGCCTGCTCACATCATAATGTTGTTCTCAGTTCACAGAGTTTAATAGAGGTAAAGATCACTGCATTCATTCCATTTCTCTGTATCTCTGCTTCTTTCCACTGAAATTGAAAGGGAAACCAACGAAAATCTGACGCGGTGTACACAAAGTCATGAGTCATGACATGTGAGTCGGACTGATCTTTGATCAACGTGTCAGCTTCCATCCAGGAACAGCTTCTTTAGACCCAAACATGTCACTTTTACAAGGGCAGACCAGCTTAACCCGTCAGGTATTAATATTATCTGGTTTCATGCAGGAATCAGTTTTGATTTTCAAATTATGGCTAGTGGACTTAATTGCATATTGATTTATATGTAGCAGCCTAATCATGGAATAAATTCTCCTTGAGTGATGAAATATTCTTGGCTTTATGTGGAAAAATATGAACCCTAGACATAATGTTTTGGTATTAACAAACCCAGTAGGCCATATGAACCCCACAAAAGCTTTGTTTTCCGTTATTGATATATAATTAAGCATGAGCTGTATGGTTGCACTGTTCATGCAGTGTGTTTTGTAGGAGAATATGATTGTGTTATTAAGATGTGTGGGAAATACCTCTCCCTGTGCCACCTCACACAACGTGGCGTCTGCTCTCCTCCTCTTTTTAAAGATGGAGTGATGAGTGCTTTGCCTTCTCATTGGCCGAGAGGTGCTAAATGATTTATAATCCATTTCTCATGCGGTGTGCGGTGCCTCATTTGCATATGGTTGCTATAGCTCTGCAGTGGTCTCTCTCTCTACATATTTCTTTCTTTCTAATCCTGCAGTACCCAAACTGCCCGAAGGCCTTGCAGTCTGGGCAGCAGCAGGAAACAGGCAAAACACACAGACTGGGCACCCTGTGCTTTTGTGTGTGTGCATAGTGTTTGTTAGCTACTGATCTGGCACAGTTGACAAGTCAACATGGAATCAACATTGACCCAATTTGCTTTCTTAATAAACATGGGCATATTAATGGTCAGTCATATAATGATTAATCTTAGCACATTATTGAAAAAAATTCACAATATTCAAAAAAACGGTTTTGTTTTTTTGTAGTCATGTAAATTGTACGGAAACCCGTTTCTGTCATGGAATCCAAAAAAATTAAAAATCAAAATTGAATTGTTTATCTCACAATACAGTTTTTTTTTGTTTCTGTCATGGAAAAAAAGAAAACCGTAATTGGGCTCTTTATCTCACAATTCTTACTTTTTCTTGCACCTGCAAGTTCATATCTCACAATATGTTGTGACATGATCAATCCACCTGTTTTATGGAGTACTTTTCACAATCCAGTTAAATGCATCAGTTAAATGGGTTGCGAGTAAACTTGACTTGAAAATCTAGCACAGTTCTCAAGGTGCTGTATGAATTAACCACTAGTTTAGTGTTTCTCAATTTTTTTTCTCAAAGGCCCACCATTGTCCACAATATTGTATTTAAGTAACATGTTAATAATTATAATAATTTAATATAAATAATTTAAATTTACTAAATTTGATGTATGAATATAATATAATGTGCTGTATTATATAGCTCAAGGGTTTTTTTTATGTATTGATGTGATTTTTGTAACCCTAATCCTATATTACACTTGAAATGAATCCTGCTCCAGATTATTTTCTGATAATTGCATTAAGATCTATTAATCCTAATACAAACCTGTATTTCTGAAGCCACTGTGGAAATGATCAGCAGTGTGATTTCAGCTTACAGGCAACATATTGTTAGAGTAAAAGATTAATGATTGCCATCATGAAAATTGTTTTGCTCATTTATCACAATCACAATGTAGTGTAATGTCAGTAAAACTTACTTGTAAAACTTGTCTGGCAAATCTTACAACAGACATCCTCCATATCTGCGGCTATTGTGTTATTACTGTGGATACATGACAGATACACCAGTCACCACTGATGAGCACTCATGCTCTCATTTAAGCGTGTGTGTGTGTGTGTGTGTGTGTGTGTGTGTGATGAGGCTGTATCTGAGGGGTGTAATTATATTAGGTGGTGGGGGGAACAGCCAGAGAGATTGAGGCAGGGTTTGGCTCTCTCTTGGGACACTATAGGCAGATCTGCTTGGAGACAAAGCCATGGCAGGCAGAAAACCTTCTAACAACTTAGTCTTATTAATGCTGTCTTTAATATGTATAAATGTAAGCAGAAAAAAAAACACTTGTGCATAAGCTCGGGAATGCTCACCATATAAATTTACACAATAGTGTTAACATTTCTACACAACATTTGTCAATCTTAACCCTAAACCAAACCTAAAATCAAAAGGTACTGCTTGGTTCATAGGCATGTTGTTATAGGAGTAGTCTTTTGACTATTGCTATAAAGTCTGGTCCATTCTGCAGTATATTCTGGCCAAAGGTTCTTTGACATCAACACAAATGTTCAGCATGAAAATTCAGTCCTATTTTCGAATGCAGTTTGTCTTTACCTGGGCTGAATGAAAATGCACATTCACTCTCTGACAGTACATGATGCTTTTAGAAAAGCAGAAATACCCTGATTACTCTGGGACACAAAGCACTACTTAATTTTACTTTTCTGACACCCACTTGTCACGGAGAAGTAAGTAGAGCCGTTCAGATTCTCCTGTTCGCCGATTCCAGGTTTTTCCCCTGCCATTCACTGTCGCTTAGCAAAATTTTAGTTTGTATTAAAAAAAAAATAATGTTTGTGAGCAAAACCAAGTCATGGACCAAAGACAAGAGCAAAGACTACACAAAAAAATTACAAAAAAGTGTGTAGATCATAATCTAAATTTGAGTTAATCTCAAGTAAAAAAAATAAATGCTGATTATTTCATAGACCAAGAACATGATGGAATATACAGTTCAGCTCGTGGATAGGGGTCAAAGAGCCTCAAACGCAACTTTTGATGCATAAATCTTTAAAGGAGACATCTGATTTTTTTTTTTCACTTTTTTCCATTTAGTTTAGGTTTCTGGCATGTCTGCCAGCTTAGAAAAGCTGAAAAGAAAACTTGCAGCCAGTTCGTTATGGGCTGTTTCAATTTACAGCTGTTTTTTTACATAGATAATTAGCTATTTGAATAGGACCAATGAGTGAGTCCAAGGCAGCAATTCACATGTTATGTGTCGACACGCCCCACAGAAGAGAGGGTTGGGGTGAGCAGAAATTAGTAGCTGTGAACGGATCTATTTTTGATAAGGTAAAAAGGGTATTGTTTTACACAACCATGAGGAATTTTAACCAAGGTATGTTGCAGACATTTCATGAAGACCTTAAAGAATCATACCAATTTGTGGAAAATGGACCTCCGATGTCCCCTTTAAACTTTATTAAATCAAGTATGTAATTTTTCCTCAGAAGGGTTCCAGATGTAAAGCCTGGTACACACCAAGCCGACGGTCGGCCGTTGGGCAGTTTTTGTTCGTCGGCCGACAAAGTTTTCTCAGTGTGTTCCGCGCCATCGGCTGAAGTTGGTCCTCGTCGGCTTGTTTTCGGCTGATTCGACATCTTGAATCGGCGTCGGAGCTCGTCGGTCAGTCGGGCCATCTGATCATTCTGATTGGCTGTTCAGCTGGCGAACCAGTGCGCAAGAAAAAAACCCTACTTGGGCGTCGGGTGTCGAGCGTCGGCTTGGTGTGTCAGGGCAACTTTGGACCAAGATGCTGCCGACGTCAGCTGACCCCGCAGTCTGCTTTCGTCGCCATTAGTTCATCGGCTTGGTGTGTACCGGGCTTTAGACACCATTTTGTTTCTCTGTGAACTAACAAGATACTTACATATTCTGTGCACCCCATACTCCTGGAAGCTTGCTAGCTGTCAGCATGTTCTTCTTAGTTCTTCCCTGTGTTTCACAAGTGCTTACAAGTTTTGTGTGCAATGTGCATTAGATGCTCAATAAACGGATCTGTGGGTGTGCCGTCGGAGTTTGAATTTAAGGTTTATTGATCAAGGGTTATGTATTGTGTACAACCTGAAATCTGGAAATGTTGGGACATTTTTTAAAAAATTTGAATAAAATGAAAACTAAAAGACTTTCAAATCACGAGCCAATATTTTATTCACAAAAGAACATCGAGAACTTAACAAATGTTTAAACAGAAATATTACACTTTTATCCTCTAAATGAGCTCATTTCAAATTTGATGCCTGCTACAAGTCTCCAACAAGTTGTCATGGGGGCAACAAAGGGCTGAAAAAGCAAGACATTTTGAAAAGATTCAGCTGGGAGAACATCTAGCAACTTAAGTTACATTACATCAGGTCTGAAGCTAAGCAGGGTTGAGCCTGGTCAGTACCTGGATGGGAGACCTCCGGTGAAAACTAGGTTGCTGTTGGTAGAGGTGTTAGTGAGGCCAGCAGGGGGTGCTCATCTTGTGGTCTGTGTGGGTCCTAACGCCCCAGTATAGTGACGGGGACACTATACTGTAAAAAGCACCGTCTTTCGGATGAGACGTTAAACTGAGGTCCTGACTCTCTGTGGTCATTAAAAATCCCATGGCATTTCTCGTAAAGAGTAGGGGTGTAACCCTGGTGTCCTGGCCAAATTCCCTCTACTGGCCCTTGTCAATCATGGCCTCCTAATAATCCCCATACACTTGATTGGCTCTATGACTGTCTCTCCTCTCCACCTGTAGCTGGTGTGTGGTGAGTGTACTGGCGCCGTTGTACTGTGGCTGCCATCGCATCATCCAAGTGGATGCTGCACACTGGTGGTGGTTGAGGAGAGACCCCCACACATGATTGTAAAAGCGCTTTGGGTGTACAGCAATACACAAAGCGTTATATAAATGCATCATTCATTCAGGTCTGTAACATATGTCTTTAGAGAGGCAGAGTCTCTCAGAAGTAAAGATGAGCAGAGGCTCTCCAATCTGGGAAAGAGTGCGTAAAAAGATTGTGGAATACTTTTAAAAACAACATTCCTCAACATCAAATTTCAAAGGCTTTGCAAATCTCATCATCAACAGTGCATAACATCATCAAAAGATTCAGAGAAACTGGAGAACTCTCTGTGTGTAAGGGACGAGGCTGAAAACCTTTGTTGGATGCCTGTGGTCTTCGGGCCCTCAGATGACACTGCATCACTCATCGGCATTATTCTGTCATTGACATTACTAAATGGGCCCAGGAATACTTCCAGAAACCACTGTCGGTAAACACAATCCGCCGTGCCATCTGCAGATGCCAACTAAAGCTCTATCATGCAAAAAGGAAGCCATATGTGGACATGATCCAGAAGCTCCGTCATGTCCTGTGGGCCAAGGCTCATTTAAAATGGACTGTTTCAAAATGGAAAAGGGTTCTATCAGATGAGTCCAAATTTGGCATTCTTGTTGGAAATCACAGACGCCGTGTCCTCCGGGCTAAAGAGGAGGGAGACCTTCCAGCGTGTCATCAGCGTTCAGTTCAAAAGCCAGCATCTCTGATGGTATGGGGGTGCATAAGTGCATACGGTATGGGCAGCTTGCATGTTTTGGAAGGCACTCTGAATGCTGAAAGGTATATAAAGGTTTTAGAGCAACATATGCTCCCCTCCAGACGGCGTGTATTTCAGCAGGACAATGCAAAACCACATACTATTACAACAGCATGGCTTCGTAGTAGAAGAGTCCGGGTGCTGAATTGGCCTGCCTGCAGTCCAGATCTTTCACTTATAGAGAATATTTGGCGCAACATTAAACAAAAAATACGTCAAAAACGACCACAAACTCTTCAGCAGCTGGAAACCTATATCAGGCAAGAATGGGACCAGATTTCAACACCAAAACTCCAGAAACTCATAACCTCGATGCCCAGGAATCTTCAAACTGTTTTGAAAAGTGGAGATGCTACACCATGGTAAACATGCCCCCGTCCCAACTATTTTGAGACCTGTAGCGTGTATCAAATTTGAAATGAGCTCATTTTGTGCTTAAAATTTGTCAGTTTAAAAATGTATGTACTCTATGTTCTATTGTGAATAAAATATTGGCTCATATGATTTGAAAGTGTTTTAGTTTTCATTTTATTCAAATTTAAAAAACGTCCCAACATTTCTGGAATTCGGGTTGTAAATCATGTTAATATTTTCATTCCATTATGCTATGATACAGATTTTCATGTCCAGATTAAACATTTAGTAGATTTTAATTGGTTGAAATGACCTTGTGTTTGTATGTGTGCAGGAGCAGGCAGCTGAGAGCGAGAATGAGGCCAATGAGAACATGGGGAGGGTTGATGAAGGTGTAGAAGAGTTCTTCACCAAAAAAATAATCCCTGATGACCCCCTGTGAGTACACAACACATACAAACACACTCAAGTATGCAGATCAATGTTATTTAAACAGATATTCAACTTTAATCACAGCACATGATTAAATCATGATCTCTAACAAAGAAATATTCTTACCGGTTGTCAAAAGACATTTCCCATCATGCCTCTCCTCTCCTCGTGTTCAGAAAGCACCAGAGGGAGGATGCCCTCATTAAAGCACAACCTGCAGAGCCCACGTCTGTCACAACTGCCCCTCTTACCACCTCCACTACAACCCCCATCCCCACCACAGCCCCCTCCAAAAACATTAAGAAGAAGTTTGGTGACTTTTTCGCCTTTAAGAAAGTCCGAGCAGGTCGAGGGGCCAAGGGTGACGGCGTTCCTGAGGGCAAGGTGAAAAAGACTTCAATAGCAGATCTCATCCGACCACTCCGGGAGGCAGCACGTGCAGAGAAAGAGCGAGAAAAGGAAAGGGAAAGAGAAAAGGAGAGGGAACGAGAGAAGGAGAAGGAAAAGGAGAGGGACAAAGAGAAACTGGATGAGGAAAACATAGTCAAGGCAGTCACAACCACGGCCACCACCACCATCCTCACCATCACAGATTCTACAACAACTGCACCAGTTATTGAGGACAAAATGTCACCCAGAGCTCCTTCACCTGCCCCCACACCTGTACTGACCCCACCTGCATCCACTCCCACACCTCCTGCCTCCTCACCGAGCAAAACCGAAGAGGTTCCAGCACTGTCCCCTGCTGCACCTCCCACTCCCACCAAAACCCCCAGCCCAGTCCCAGTTGTGTCACCCTCAGAGCGGGAGAAGAGCCGGACCCTGGAGAAGAGCCGCACCCCAGATGGAGAGCGGAGGCCTAAACCCATCCGTCGCTCTCTCAGAGAGGGCAAATCACAGTCCCTCATCCTGCTCTCAGACGTCTTGCCAGAGCAGGATGGCACAGCCACACAAGTAAAGGTAATTGAGCAGTGGTTCTGAATGGGTTAAACTAGATATATTGTATATTTTATATTGTATAAATTAATCTGACTATTTGGTCTGACAATTAATCTGACTAATTTAAAATAAACAAAATTACTGTGGCAGTACCATGGTATGTTCCAAATGTGATTTGATATACATTTACATTTACATTTATTCATTTAGCTGACGCTTTTATCCAAAGCGACTTACAATTGCTATATATGTCAGAGGTCGCACGCCTCTGGAGCAACTAGGGGTTAAGTGTCTTGCTCAGGGACACATTGGTGTCTCACAGTGGATTCGAACCCGGGTCTCTCACACCAAAGGCATGTGTCTTATCCACTGCGCCATTACCACCCCTTTTTGTTATATAAAATAACAAAAAACTAAATCTTTATAATCTTTAAAACAAGATTAATTTATAATATATAAGATTAATATAGATAGTAGATCTGGTATATCTTACGTATTATTTCAATATTGAGAGTATTTTTCTTACCCTATACATGTTTTTGTGTGTTTTAAATCGCATTATATAAACCTCATTCACTTTTGTTAAATTTATGCTAAAAATCTATTTCTCAATAAGGTAAGACAGTATCATGATACTTCAATATTTACTGTATCATGGTAGCGATTGTTTACCATGTTCATGTACACACTAAGAAAACCATCATCTTACCATGGTGCATGTACAAAACTACATGATACTTTTTTGTTGCTGTAACGGCATGTGTTGAGTTACTTTGTGTGATCTGCATTTCTTGTTCTCAGAACAGTCTTTGACGTCATTGGCCAAGACTGTTGTTACTCTATATATAAATGTGTCAGAAGTGAAATTGTCACAGTGTGAATATGGGTGTGATGTAATATCAGCACATCTAAAATATTTTATAAACATGATGCTGAAATTGTTTTTCTTGCAGCATCTGTTGGTGCATAATATGATTTTTGCCAGCTAATGCTGAAAACTGTGAGTCAGTATTAAATAGTTTGGTCGCTGATCCAAAATCCCTCTGGATGAGAGGGCACTGTCAGTTTTAGAGGTTCCTATTGACTATTTAATGTACGGCTGACTTCACTTCCTAAAAAAGTGCTCTGAAAGCTCCTAGAATAAATATTGATAGAAATGTTTCTTGTGCTGTTTGTACAAAAATATTCTGAGGTAATCTTTTGGTTACTGTCTAGAAACATGCCTCAGAGAGCTCGTCCAGCTTCGAACAGTGTCTCCATGTCATGCTTCACCGCATGGGAGTCACCAAAACATCTCCTACTGACACTAAACAGAGCCAGGTAAGTGCGGGTATTTCATGCTTCAAATTTTCTTTCTGGGATGTTAGATATTTGTCTTTGCTACTTGCCATGTTTTTAGTAGTGTGTTGTTGCCAAACAGTCCAACCTTTTAATGTGAAAAACATGTACCCTTTTGAACCAAATTAATTGAACAACTTTGTTCTCTGAAGACCTTTTAAACTTTAACAGTCATAAATAATTCACTGTTATCGGAAATGCCTTATATCAGGAAAAACACCTTGCCCCAGTAACATTCGCTTACTCTGCTAAAACTGCAGTATCAAAATCATCACTTATTCTTTACATGAAAAAGGGTTTGGGTGAATTAGATTATACACTTACTTCACTAGGAATCTTATTTAAACCAGTTTGATCCTCTTACAGAGCAAGGATGAGGAGCTGAGGAAAGCCAACTCTGAGGGTAAGACATATTTCTCAGCTACAGTATGTACTTCTCCGTGCTGGGATGTGAGAATTTGCCGCATTGTTAGTGCTGCGTCAGCACATCTGTTTTTTGACAGTGGTGATCTCAGTGTTTCTGCTTTGGGGTTTCAGGTGTGCCTGCTAGAGAGTGACATCATAGTGTGGCCTATGTGTGCTTCCTATGTGGTTAGGCCATTCACTGATTATGAGATGCAAAATATAGTTTCTCCTCTTTATTTTCTTAATTCACACTGAAAATCTTTGCTTTCATTGAAATGCTGTTAAATAATCAGGTACGTTTAAAGGGGTCACATGATGCGATTTCAAATTTTACATTGTCTTTGGAGTGTCACAAGCTGTTCGTGCATAGATAAGATCCGTAAAGTTGCAAAGATTTTAAAGTCAAACCCAAAGAGATATTCTTTATAAAAGTTAAGACTCGTCCACACCTTTCTAACGCCTCATTTAAACATGCCCCCACATATCTATGTCACTGTGTTGGACGATTTGCATAACACTGCCCAAATGTTTACACAAAGAAAGAAGGCGTAACTTTCGCTGCTGTGTGTTTCCAAATATGGTATGGGGCGTAACATTTCCGTCACACGCTTGAGGTGTTTGGCCAATCACAACGCACTGGATAGCTGGCCAATTAGAGCACACCTCGCTTTTTAGAATGATGAGCTTTGTAAAAATCGACGCGTTTCAGAAAGGCGAGGCAGAGATATTTGGAAAATAATGTTTTTTTTGAACCTTAAACTGCGTAAACGCATTGCATCACACCAAATACACAAAATAATGTTATTTTTAGCATCGTCTTATGACCCCTTTAATTCCATTTAAATATGTTTGTATTTATATACCATCTCTCTCTCTATCTATATATATATATATATATATACCACACACACTCGCATAGAAGTCTAGCAAAAGGCCATATGTCTGCACATAATGCAATGATTAAAACAAACAGCAAGAATACCTTGCAGCATTGATAAATCCAATTTAAAGGAAGTTTCACCGTTTCAGCCATAAAATCATTTTCCTTAAAGCTATTTGCAGTACATTTATTGTTATGCTCAGCATGTATTTCATGTGCAGCATTTTCTCTGTTGTTTAGTACACATTGCTTGCTTTTTAGGGGCAATACTTGACAAACCTGAGCCACCGCCTACATTTATGAAACCCCGCACAATGTCCACCTCATCAGGTAAGAAAGGAATCACCCAGCTTCATTTATTTGCATCATAGCAAGGCACAAGTTGTGATGAAACGAAAGTATTGACAGATCTTTTCCTCTGTGATGTACATAGAAAAAAATCAGGGTGAGGTTCTAACAAAAGAAATCTAGCATACAACACCAGAGGAAAGATCTCGAAGATTGACTTTTGACATTTTGATTAAGAATCACGAGGTCAAAAAAGGAAACATATCAATAGATAATTTGTTCACAATAAGATAACATGCATTTAGAAAATATTTCAAACCTCTTATTTTCTCCAGACACCAGGCGACCAACCCGAGTGACCCAAAGTGTTACAGACTTCCACCGTACAGAAAAGCCGCTACTTCCAGAGCGTCCTATAGGCCCGTTGCCCCCTAAACCGGCCATGAAGCCCATTCTGCTTCCTGGTAGTGAGGCAGCACGGACAGCCACGCCCAGCCCCTCTCAGGATGGCCAGGCAGAGGTATCCGAGACTATCTCTCTCTCCCAGACTCAGGAGAAAGATCCTCCAACTCCACCTCCCCGCAAAGAGATGCCCCCTGCCCCCTCACCACGGAGGAATCTCAAAACCGATATGAGAGAGCGTTCAGAGAGAGCACAATCCGTCACTGAAGGTTTGCCTCTCTGTCAGTCTAGTGGGGATGATGGGGCATACGGACATTGGATGGCCAGTTTTAGCATCCACATGTCTTTTCGAATGCTGTTTCAGTATGCAGATATTTTTTCACAGAGCTTGGTAGATTACTTACAAATTGTAGTCCATTACCGATTCCAAATTACATGACAAAAATTGTAGTTGGTAACGTAATTCATTGCATTACACATTTTAGGTAATATAACCGGGCTATTTTAGATTACTTTTAGATTACTTTTGACCCATTTCGTTTATCATATTGGTTTAAATAGGAAAATCTTGTACCATATTGATATAAAAATACAAAGAGTAAGAAAATATATTCCATTCGTTGTTATTAACAGCATGAAGTTCATTAAACATGACGTCAAGGTTTCCCAAACTGGGATTCGTGAAGGAACTGCAGGGGGTTTGTGAATTTAATGAAAAGCTAATAATTAATTAAAACACAATTTTAAATTAAAATAAATAATTTTAAAATAACATCAATCAAAATAAAACACTTACTAAAAAAACAAAATAAACCTTTCAACGTCAGAGAACCGTGAGCATGCAAATGAATTTTAAATTTATTTATTTTAAATATATTAGGTAAATGAGATTCAGATGACAAATAGTTTTGGAATCCCTGCATTATGTAAATAACCTGAATTTGTGCATTTTAATGTGTTTGAAAGACAAAAGCCTTCCAAAGGCATAATAATACATGATTAAATTACCTATATTTGATAATTCAAATAAAAATGTATGTTCATCAGTAGTAATGTTGAAACACTTCTTAAACCTGAAATGATATCCAGTGGCCAAATGCTGTGTGACTGGTCTTTGTGTGAATGTCCACAAAACTGGAAGACTTTCTGAGTGTATATATTAGAAAGGAACATTTAAAAGATGAAAAAGAGGAATTAGGGAGAATTGATACATTATAAATAATTTATTGGTATTGTGTGAATAATGTGAAGTCATGTAATCAATAAAAAAGCTACTGTAGTCTGATTATGAGTATTTTAAAATGTAATTTAATGGACTCTTAATTTTACGTAATCCAGATTACATGTAATCAGTTACTACCCAGCTCTGGTTTTTCATCTGAACATTTTTTTCCCCATACAGTGACAGTTCATGTCTGTCAAAATCCAACAAGCTTATTTTGTTTTAGAGAGGACAAGTATTATTAGTAAATAGCGATTTAATTGTCTGTTCCACTTCAGAAAACTTAAAACATAGGACATCATCATATGCACTTTTGTGAACAGGTTCTTTTTAATGAATCCGCACAACCAGTGTAGTCTGATTTTCAAAATGAATGACTCCTATGAGCCGGATCTTTTAAAGAAAAATGTAAGAAGACAAGTTACCATTCAGATTTTTTGAACATCCCTTTAATTGATTGAAAGCCTATCTATCTCATATTCTGTTTCTTACTTTTCACTTTGTCTCATGCATGTACACAAGATCGGCCTTTATGATATCCATCACCGTCTAAACAAATTTATAATACTAAAGTAGGGCCACATAATGACTCAACTAGTGTCTGTTTTCATTCAACACCTCCCTCGATGGCCGATCTCAAAGCTCTTAGAGTCTGCCGGCTCTTACAGGACTCGGCCGAACACAATTCAGTTAGCTCTGTCCCATCAGTCATGTAATTCAATGCTTGTGAGGCCGATGCAGCAAATGGGCCCTGATGAAAATGCATTCATTCTTTGAGTGTTGGTCCAAAATACTCTTTGTAGCTCCAAATGTTATCTTAGTGCAATAACCACATAACTGAGAATATGAATAATGTGATAAGCTGAACGTCCCTTGGCGGTATCAAGTGTTGTGTATGTGTCAGCATTTTAAGCAGTCCCTCATTTTTTTCTTGATTTTCATTCAAGTTCCACCCTACATCCATATATACCGATACAGATATTTTTCTCATTTGTGAATCTGTTATGAACAACCTTGTGATGTTCATATCTGTGGCATGGTGGTAGCACATACACTCATGACATAAAGGGTAACATGGTTTGAATCCTGATTGTATTGTTTCCCGATTTCCCTCATTCCCACTGTCAATCCTCCCCTTCCTATATGATAAAAGGCATAAAACAGCCTCGAAGACTCTGTGCTGTATTATATTAATGTCTTTTATAAGAACGGACACAGTCTGACCGTATTTCCTCTCATAGAGACCCTCCCTATACCACGTCCCCGCATGAAGCACTCTCCCCAGCGCCGTGCTGTGTCTGTCCATGAGGACTCTCTCCTCCAACACGCCGCCATGCTTGACCCTGAGGGTGAGCATCTGATGTCTCATACCTGTTACTCACAATATGTCAGTTACATTCACATTCACGTGTTTCTAAACAGCGCTCTGAATAATCCTGTTCATGTTAAATGAGAGCGATGTTTTGAAGAAGGTGGATGGAAGAAAAAAAATTATTGGACAGAATGTGTCATGCAACTTTTTGAAGTCAATTAGCATTTTATACTATACGGACAAAAGTATTGGCACACCCCGTTCTAATGAACAGGTTTGGCTACTTTAGTCATTTCTATGAGTACAAATCTTAATGTTAAAGCATATAATGATATTCTAGGGAATTGTGTGCTTCTAATTCTATAGCAACAGTTTGGACAGGACCCTTTTCTATTCTAACATGACAGTGCTTCTGTGTATACGGCACGGTTAAAAAAGACATGATTGATTCAGTCAGTGTGGAAGAACTTGACCGGTCTGCAGAAAGCCAAGTCCTGATCCCAGCTGAACACCTCTGGTGTGACTTTATATGCAGACCTTGAGCCAAACACCAGTGACTTGTACACATGGGTACAGTCATTTTAGACACTTCCAAAACTGTTGATACAGAGATGGAAATATAATCTTTAAATACATATATTATGTTTCCATCTTTGTTGCCACAGTTTTAGGAGTACCTTTTTTCTGTTCTAAAGAAAAGGGTGTCCCAATACTTTTGTCCATATAGTGTAAATACCATTTAAACATTTGGGGTTGGTAAGATGTTTCTGAAAGAAGTCTCCAGCTCATCAAGGCTGCAATTATTTGATCAATAATAGTGAAATTGCGAAATATTGCTACAATTTAAAATATGAAATTTAAAAATTAGTTTTCAGCAGCCATTACTCCAGTGTTCAGTGCCACATGATCCTTTATAAATCTTTCTAATATGCTGATTTGCTGTTCAAAAGCCATTTCTTATCAATGCAGAAAATAGTTGCTGCTTAGTATTTTGGTGGAAACTGTGATGCATTGTTTGAGGAATAAAAAAGTTCAAAAGAACGGGATTTGTTTGAAACATACCTTTTTGGTAACATTATCAATGCCTTAACTATAATTTTTGATCAATTTAAGTATTAATTTCTTTAAAAAAAAGTCTTACTGACCCCACACTTTTGAACCGTATTGTGAATGAATTAAAAGGTAAAAGATGTAGATTAAAACACAAATGTTGATGCTGATTTCATAGGGTCATTAAAACACCAAATGCATTTCTTTGTTTGCTTTTATTATTTTTTTTTGTTCTGCAAGCAACAAATCTACTGTATGGCACTTTTCAGTAATGGCAGTTGTTATTATGGCCTCTCTTAGAGCTAAAGGCTGCGCTGCCAAGACGGCAGAGGTCACCGGGGCGGAAGCGAGTGAACCTGGGAGAACTGACGCCCTGCTCAGAGGATTTACCAGAGGGTGAGGAAGGTGAGAGGAGGAAGAGATTGACTCTACTCCTCCACAAGAAACCTGAGATGTATTTAGATGTATTTAAACCTATACCTATATAGTAACTTTCTATAAATTTTTTATATAAATATAGTCTATAGCTCCTATAGTCTGCATGACATAGTCTGCCGATATTTGTGTACCAAACTAATACAATTTGTGCAGTACAGGTATCGTGCTTACGTGTCCATGTGCATTCACAGTGAAATCTGGGGAAAAAGAGGATGGCACTGGACAGGTCGATGAGGCGAACAGCACAACAGTCACAGACAGCCAATCAGAGCAGAGCCCATCCGAGCTCAGTGAGCAAGTGACCAACCAGGAGAGGGGGGTGACAGTCTCAGAGGAGCACACAACGCAGGGAGAAACATCAGACCAAAGAACTGAATCCCCCTCACCTGAGATACACATGGACTGACCCTGCTCAAATCTATTTTCTATCATGTGTACCTTTGCCTTGCACGCCAGATTATGTACAAAAGAATGAATTATGAACAAATGCGTTTAAAAAAAAAAAAAGAAGAGTAAATCAATACCTATACTTGTTAATAATGATTAAAAAGTGAATTCTGTTGTGTCATTACGAGTCCTGGCTTTTTCATGGATGCGAACATGCATCTCTTTTCCCTTTCTCAAAAATACTAGTTCTCTTGGCTCAACGTGAACATTTGGCAATAAAACGCTTGGCAGGGATTTTATTAAACTTAGTGATAGTTCTAAACCTGTATGAGTTGCTTTCTTCTGTTGAACAGAAAATATTTTGAAGAATGTTGGTAAAACAAAAAAAACACAGTTGACAGTATTCATTGACTTCCACTGTATTTTTCTTCCATACCATGAAAGTCAATGGTTATCGTCAACAGTTTGATAACCAACGTTCTTCAAAATATGTTCATTTGTATTCAACAGAAGAAACTTGTACAGGTTTGAAACAACTTTAGGATGAGTAAATGAAGACAGAATTTTAATTTTTGGGTGAACTATCGCTTTAAAGCAACTGTATGTAGTTCTATCAGGACCACTATAATCAAAATTATTGACACTCCGCATTCAATTTGGTTTGGCTGTGTGGTTCTATTCTGGCCAAAAACGCCCTGCCCATCCATGTAGCCGGTCATGAATGAGCAGGGAAAAAATGAGAGTCTGATTCAACGAGGGATATCAGAAAGCCAAGTCCTGACTGTGGCGAAAGGAGGAGCTAGGGATGGAGGAGGACAATTTGCTCCTGAACAAGCGAAAAAACTGCTGAATAATACTGAACAGAGCTCATATAGGAATGCAGTGATAGGTGTCATATTTCTATACGTATATGTGATAAGCTGAGAATCAGCCAATGCAAGCTTGACTCCCATTACCTGCCAGAACTAACGCTATACGCTTAATGTTTGGGACTTTGGAGCCCCCTGCAGTTAGAGATTGTCAAAAATATGTGATTGTCTTAATGTAGATACATGTACAGTCTCTGCACAAGCATTTGTTGCTGCCGTAAAATAATCCACCCTTTTTGCGTAATTTAGGACCTGCTCCCTAAACTAAAAAAATAGTCTTATTATTGACCTTATTATTGACTTGAAGCGGCTTTGCTTACATACTCATAGAACAAGACGTTTGGGGGGATCATAGGAATATTAGCCGTATTAGAAGTCAGAGTACCATCAGAATTATTTCAAGGTTAGAAACTACATACAGTTGCTATAAATACATTGCTACATGTAAAAGGAAAGTAAATCTTTCTGCAGTCACCCAGCAGCACCTCTGAAGTGTTATTGGCACAGAGCTTTTTTAGCTCCCTGTCCCTGTTTGTAGTGCACAACGTGTATTACATCATACACAAGTATATTTAAGATTCTATTTTATGAAATGGCTTTAAACCTCATTTACAGTGGCTAAAAATGAAAGGAATTTAGAATTATGAAGTCATTTTTGAGATTATAAATGACATTTTGGTTGACCTTTCAGGTCATATTACATGACAAAAAGCAGCCAAATGCTTTCCTCTTATAGTTCAGGTATTTATGCAAACTAATGACACTAAAATCAGTGTTTTCAAATCTATTATGGTGACTAGCGGTTTTCATTTTCCAAAATACACTTCTTATTATAGGCCTAATGTTCTTTTATTCCAGTTTAACCAGGATCTGTTAGCCGAAAAGCCCACATGCTTTGAGTCATCATTCCACGTGTGTTTCTACAGCATGTTACTCCCTCCAGTACGCAGCAAGTGGCGGGTGTGCAGATTTGGCCGGTGAATGTTAATGGAACACAGGAGAACCATCTGTGAGTGTGGAAGTGCTGGAGAGCACAGAAGCTTGCACTAAACCACAGATGAGAGTGGCGTGAGTAAACCACCCTCCATTTGGAATACAACCAAATTGTTTTTACTACTCTTTCAGCTGTTATTTTCAGGTCCGAGGCACACATTTAGCTTACTAGCCAACATATTACACCAAAACCGCAGGACAGCAAATCACAAAAGCAAAACAAGGTGGTGTTATTATATTCTAAACCATTTTATTTCTTGAAAATACTAGCAATTGGCACTTATTATACAATAAGAAAATTAAACTTGCCCAGAAAAAAAAATAAATGGAAAGTATCACGTTGTAAAGAGTAAATCCATTTCTTAAGACGACCATACAATCAAAGACAAACCACAAAAACAATGAGCAGTCACTCCACCAATGATTGGACTTTAGAAAAATAAATCCATTTGTGCAATTGAGAGACCATAGGCTCAGACGAATAAAGCATAGCTTTCAGTGCGTCCCACTAATGTTAGCGCTCCAATCATAAAATGATCAGTCTGATTTACATTAACTCACACCACACAAGCTTTGAATGAATTTTTTTTCCAGAACACAAGAACTTCCTGAGGGCTTGAATATGGGAGAACACAAGTCTACAAATGCTTATACTGAAGAAATGTGTAACTTATATTTGAGAAGTAAGTTTGGTTTCGATGTCAGTCTGAAAACTCTGCTACTGTGTCTTAAGATCATATTCATATCAGTTTCAGAATTACACCTCTTGCTGATAATGTAGTTACTGAACAAGAAGATAGAGAGAACATCTACATGTGTGAGTACATATTTTTGTAACTTAAGCATCGTATTTTATATACTTCTGTACATAACTTGGGTTTCAGATTCTGATATTATAATTTTGTGCATTCTATAGTAATTCCGTTTGATCTTTCCACATGAGATTTCTCTAAAAATAACAGTGTCTGCGATGTATAACGGCTGTAGAATAGTGTTATCATTTCTTTGGTGAAGGTTTAAGTGATTCTAAGATGGATTCAGCTGAAATCTGTTTTACATTCACATGTTAGGCATAAGAGGTGAGGCTGCCACATACAGAATCGTATGGGCAAATAAGTGTCAAAGCAACATTGTATCACTAATATATACAGAAATAATGTGAAGGCCAAATCCTGAAGCCCATTTGAAAAACAAATTCTTAATGACTTTGAATGTAAAACCAGGTCACAAATATGTAATTTAACCAACAAAAGCCACTTAACTCCAGCAGGAAATCTTATGCCATGAAACGATTACAATATCAAAGTCCACACACAAGTGTGTGCAACTGTAATCTCTTGAAATATGCCTGCAATCAGAGGCAAAATACACATAAAACATTGTGAAGTAGAGAAACTAATTTAAATTTCTAGCCTTTGGCCTAATGGATTCATGTAATCAGTGCAAAGTGAATGCAAGTTGATCCTCTCAAGCATAATTTAAGGGCAAGCTGGAATGGGCTTTAATATGTACATCAAATGAGTCATCACCTCATCCAAAACTTTATAAAAAGACAAATTTAGTGTTAAGAAAGGAAAATGAAATGAAACTAACAAACAAAATATCATTTATAATGATTAAAAAAAAAAAAAAAAAAAAAAGAGTATATGTGCAAGATGACTCCACCTGTAACGCGAGGCTAGCTCTGCTTTAAAAGGTAGCTCGTAATGTTTCCTTTTCAAATGAAAAGTCCCATGTTACTTGAAGAACTCATCAGAAACCCGTTTGGAAAAAATACCATAGTTCTGTATCAAAGGAAACAAGTTGTTGGGACTGTTTGGGAAGTAAGGCCTCCATGTTTTGCATATGACGCCCAGGTGACTGTACCGCTTCCTCTCCTTGTGATGGCAGCCTGGTGTGCCAATGTCTTAGTGCTACAGGGTAGCCAGCACTCTGAGGAAGGAAATGATAAAAACACACAACGACTGTCCTACTCCAAACACCAAGGCCTCCAAGGAGAACATGCTCTTCCCAGCCGCTTTATAAACTCCTGCTATGGCTGCACCTGTAAGACATTTAAATTGATGTGTAAAATATTTAGTGACCGTTTTATCATTAAATGTCAAAATAAATTATTAAAGGGATAGTTCACCCGAAAATGATGTTTATCTGCTTACCCCCAGGGCATCCAAGATGTAGGTGACTTTGTTTCTTCAGTAGAACACAAAGATTTTTAAAGAGGACCTATTATGCAAAAATCACTTGTATAAGGTGTTTGAACACAGTTGTGTGGCCGCAGTGTGTGAAAACAACTGGTAAAAATCCACCCACTCTTTTTTTTATAATAAAAAAAATCATAAACAGTAGTTTCAGATTCTTCCTCTGTTCACGTCACTGAGGTCCCGCCTATTTGTGCCGCTGCCCTATAAGCATAGACACAGGACTGAGTGAGAAGCAGCAGTCTGACTCCGCCATTACTGTTTACTTGCTGTAGCTGCTGGAGATATATAATGTCAGCGCCAAAGAGGCATTTCAAGTGTTGTGGGATGCACTAACGAACATAGGAGTCTCCATAGACGCCCTCCATCTAAGGACACTGTGGTTAAGATTCATTGTCTAAGGAAATGTCCCGGAAAAAATTGGTAAAGTCCCCAATACGTGTAGGGATCAATACCAACACTTTGTGCGCAAATGTCAGCTCTATACAAAGTATCACGCGTTTGTTTTCCAAATTGCCCTGCTGAAAGAGCTTCTTGGCACTCTGTAAGGCTAATGATGTTAAAGCTACCATTGTCTCTGCCTGTTTTCACTGGTGCTGCCTTCATGAATGATCGTGAATAGGAATGTGGTAGTTAAAAGTTGCATATGAAAGCAATGCGAGTCAATCGCTTCAGTTTGTTGAGTTCATAACCACGAGTGGGACTTAAAAAGTTTGTGATAGCTGGTCTCATGGTGCATCGCATGCTATGTTATTTTGATCGCACTGTGCTCCCCATCTGTTATGCACAGTACAATTAGATGACTGGCTTTTAAACGGAGTAAGTTTTCTGTAAAGATAACAGGCTTGTTCTAACGTTAATAGTGGAATGTTTATTTGCAAAGGCACTGCTATTGCCGGAGCTTGAGCTCTTGAAGCTCCACCCTCTTCTCTGGGAGCACCAGCTCATTTGCATTTAAACCGCTATATTCAAATACAGCGCGTTCTGGCTCATACACTAAACGTGGCAATTTTAACAAGATATAAAAAATTCTCTGTTGGGTATTTTGAGCTAAAACTTCACATACACGCTCTGGGGATATCAGATACTTATTTTACATCTTGTAAAAAGGAGCATAATAGACCATTTTAGGGCCGACGTCACAATTACGTCACAGCGCTAGCTGGAGGCAAAACAAAGCGAAAACTGGAGGCGGCCAATTCAAACCAGCGCATTCAACTCGGCTACATAAGGAGCTAAAAACATCATCTTGTTGGGTGGCCAAATCGATGTTGTAGAGCAGGGGTGCCCAACCCTGTTCCTGGCGATCGACTGTCCTGCAAAGTTTAAAATTTGCCGCGTGTATACGTCACTCATTGTTTTTAGATCGTTTCTGCATTTATTTAGTTTCCTGAGGGACACTGGTATAGCAAATAGAATATAGAATACAGTTTTGGAAATCATTATTATTAATTAAAGGGGAAGGGGAAGAAGAGAGATGGAAGTCTCCCTTCTAATTACAGTTTATCTCCGTCTAGCTCCGGTTCACACTCCAGTACAGTAGGTGGCGGTAATGCACCACTGAAGTTTGTCTCTCAAAGCCGTGGGTCCCATTGACTGCCATTATATGACTGACAGACTGCAACAGTTTGAGTTAAAAATCTTTGTTTGTGTTCTGCTGAAGAAACAAAGTCACCTACATCTCGGATGCCCTGGGGGTAAGCAGATAAACATCAAATTTTCATTTTTGGGTGAACTATCCCTATAAATACCAACATTTTGTATGTCTAGATCAGGGGTGTCCAATCCTGGTCCTGGAGGGTCAACGTCCTGCAGAGTTTAGCTCCAACTTGCCCCAACATATCAATCTGGAAGATTGTAGTAATCCTTATGACCTTGATTACTTTGGTTCAGGTAACTTTGGTTTAATTGGGGAGCTAAATTCTGCAGCTGGATTGGACACCCTTGGTCTACATGCTTTTCATATTCATTATGACATATCCCAGATGTCGCTAGATCAAACAAACAAAAACAAGCTACATACTAGTAAGAACCCCTCCAAACAGTGGGCCGATGATGCCCATGAGCAGGATGCCGATTGGGAAAAATCGTGCCATTTTATGTCTGCGGAGGGTTGCCAGAGCCAGGAGGGCAGCAGGCAGGTGGAACACCAATGAGGAGACAACAGCCCACAGGAACACCCCATACCACATCTCTGCCAAAGCAAGACATCATATTCAGAAACACATTCAAATCCTGAAGATCAGCCAACAGTCTATAAAACCTTACCACACCTGTGATGTAAACATCTCTCATGTAACCTTAGAAAAGATCTCAATGACTGGCATCATGGAAATTAGTTTGTTGGTGGTGAAGCGCCATTAGTTATAATACAAACCTGTAATACTGTATGTACTAAATTTGAATATTTAACTACATATTTCCATCACACAATTTAAAGAAGATAGATACACAGACAGGCAGGTAGCGAGATGGATGGATGCATGAATGGGTAGACAGACAGACATAGATGGGCCCAAAGGTTCAGACAGACTGACAGTAGACAGATGAATAAATGAATAGATAGATGCATATATAGATGGTTACATGGACTGGCAGGTAGACAGATGGACTGATAAATAAATGGATGGAGAGATAGATAGACGAATTGATATAGATTGAACAACAGGTTGACAGACATTCATTACTAGAATATAACGACAGAGAGATAGATAAATGTCTATCAGTCGATCTCTAGTAATATCTGTCATTGTGTCTGTCCGTCTAATGATAGACAGAACAAACAGATAAATGTTTATCTGCCTATCTTTCTGTAGTGATATCTGCCATGATGTGTGTCTAAAGATTTATATATAGATCTCTCCCTATCGATCTGCAGCAATATCTGTCGTTCTGTTTGTTTGTCTAGATAGATAGATAGATAGATACCCATCTATCTGGAGTGATATCTATCGTTCTGTATGTATATCTGCCGTTCTGTCTGTTTGTCAGACTAAAGATAGATAGACAGATAAATAGATGTATTTTTGCCTCTCTCTATGTAGAAATACCTGTCCTCTGAATGTCTGTCTGTCGTTCTGTCTGCCTGTCTATAGATATACTAACAAACAAGATAGAACTACTATGTAGATAAATAGACAGAAAAACAGACAGATAAATACATATGTACATATCTATCGACATTTCCCAATAACACCATAATTTTATCAAACACAAGCATCCAAACTAATTTAACATTAGCAGGACAAGCTAACAAACTAGCATTAGTTGCTAACCCATTATCAGTCTGAAAGCCTGACCTCTTTTTCAGTGCAGTGCCAATCATACAACACGACAGTAGTGTCTGATCGCAGTACAATCATGAGCCGATCAAATGATGTGTGATGTCTGCTGTGGTGTGAACACTCACCGGTGAAATCGCACAGAGAGGTGTCGTTCCTCCCGCAGTTGGTGACATTTTTCCTCGGCACCAAATTCAAACTGAGGATCTGCTTCACGAATCCTACGTTATATTCGTCCTGCATTTCTCTTAAGATCAACGGCGCGATCATGCGTGAGGAAAGTGTCAAATCCGAATAACAGCATTAGAAAAGGAATGTGGGTTTGAGCTGAGCGTTTGTTTTTAGCACAGATGCTCATCCATCTGCATGAACGTCCATTTGAACCGCGGAAACCCAATGAGATTTACTTTCATTAACCTAAAAGCACTGTCAACCTACCAATGCCCTGTAAGACTGTTCAAAAAACGAGAACAATGTCATTTTAACGACCACAACTATGTCTCGTTTGAGATTATCTTGCTGTCACCTGTGATTTGCTACAGGCTTATAGGCGGGGCCTGTACGATTTGTAGCGTCTGTCCCTCCTCGGTATCCGTAAAAACAGATTCGCATATCATATGGATAGAATGTGAAATTTTGCTTCAGTTTATTAATTTAATTTGATTCCATTTTATGCTGTGGACTGTCCATAATAATTATGTTTATTGTCGTTGTTGTTGTTTAATAAATATTTTTCAAATATTTTTGTCACTGTTTTTTAGCACAAGGTTGGTACATGAAAACGATTTTTTTTTTTAATACAAAGAAATTATAATAGAAGTGGCCAGAGGGCATAATCGTATTACTTTTATTAATTTTTAAAATTAATTTGATTAATTTATTAATTAACTTTTGATATATTTATTACAATGACCTTATAATATAATATTTAACCTTTATTTACCTCTAATAATAATACTAAAAATAGTAATAATAGTAGTAGTAATTGTTGTTGTTTTTAATAATTAAACAAATATTTTATATATTTATTGTCATTGTAATTAGAACAAGGCAACACATTGTGAAAATTTATATAATATTTATGTAATAGAATACAAAAGCAAGGAAGGCAGAATATGAATAATTTTGTAATCGTATTTCAGTTTGTGTTACATTTTATTATTAATTTTAATAATACTTTACCTTTATCTTCAATAATAACAATAACCTAGTTTATTATTGTTGTTGTTGTTAATTCATCTTTAAAAATATTTTCTGTCATTGTTTTTTAGCACAAGGTGGGTACAATCTTTCAAAGAACTTGAATTTGAAAAGAAAGGACAGTTGTGATTCCGAACGAAGGCAGATGGAGCTGTTTTATATATATAGATCAGATGATGCTAGCAAGCTAACATGCTGGGCTTCTAATACGGCAATTTCACGTTTGCTCCAAGCTAGCTGGTTAGCCACTGTGTTTCATATAGCCTAGTTGTAACCGGAGTCTTTGATTTAGCTGCTATCACAGCACATCAAAATGAATTATTCGGATTACGACTCGGACGGCTATTCCTCAAATGAAGACGAAGACTATGTCCCTTCTGGTAAGAGATTTGAGCATGAAGCTAGCGTGGTTGTAAATGAGCAAGAGAACACAGATGAAGCTAAGCTACTTTGTCTGTGCTCTGCATATTTATACTGCTCTGTTTTAACATTGCATGTTATTTAATTCATGATATGTGAAAAACAATTACACAAAGAATATCATATAATGCTCATTTTAGGTTCATACTTTCAGAATGGTCTTCAACACATAACTTCCATCTATTATCAAAGTATTGTATAGAATGTGTATACGGTATATTTATTTAGAATCCATTTGAATATTATAGGCGTTTCATGTGATAAGATTAACTATTATGCTAACGTACTCGTTTCTAAAATAAGTGAATTTGGCTGTGAGAGTGATGCAAACAATTACTGATATAATTCACCAAGAACCCTGCTGGTCTTTCATGGTGCTGTATGCCTTGCAAATGAACACCATATCTTTCATGGGCTTTATCTTAGAAGGATCATGAATTTACAGCACAAACTGTATTAAGACTCTTTACTGGGTGGAGGAGAGGAACTGGTACTGAGAGGGAAAAATCTAAGGAAGAGAAGAGAGGACATTCTGCCATTAATCGTTCGTTCTTCATAATTTTAAGATTTGAGATATTCTCACTTACAGAGGACTTAAGGTCAAAATAATTAGGAAAAACTGCCACTACAGATTATACTGCTTCTAAGAAATGTAAAAGTTATTTAGTTACAACATGCATTTTTAGTAGTATTTAGTTTTTTGCTCTTCAACCAAAGGTGCACCAGCAACTCTTAGAAAAAAATTTAGGCAGACATGCATCGTAGTTTGATTTGCCAGTTGCGATGTTCTTTTTGTCTTTATGCCATAAATATGATCCGTTCACATTGGTTTAATTTTTTTTTAAATGGATCAGATGATAATCTGAGCGAGGATGACATGAATGAATGTGAGAAGGAGGACGCACTGGAAGGGGAGGATAACGACGCGCAACAGTCAGAGCATGTGAAGAAGAAAACTAAAGCAAACATCCCTATGAGGTATCGTATTACAAAAGTATATTTTAAACCCAAGTAAATCTGTAAGGGAAAATTTTCTCACTTTTTCCATATTTACAAAGGAAAAGGAAAAAAGGAGGCCTCAAGCTAGAAGATGGTGATGGTGGGTCAGCAGACCAACAGAAAGGTGAAGATGAGCCAAAAGAAGATCATTTTGTAATGGAGTCAAAAAAAGGCAATGAAGAGAAGCAGCAGAAGAAAGCAGATGATCTTTGGGCTAGTTTTTTGAGTGATGTTGGCCCTCGAACCAAAGCAGCAGCTGCAAGTACGGCCTCTCAGCAGGTAACCATCAACTCATGAAAACAATCAAAGTGAAGGAATATATTTAATGTATTGTTTTTCATTTTCACGTACTGACATCATATTTCTGTCTTGGCTCCATTTGGGCTGATGCGAAATATATATTTTTGATTCAGTGTCTTTGTAGTCATGATACTACAGTCAGAATGCATTACTTATTTTTTAAATTTAAATTCATAAAATTAAATTTATTTTTTATTTGATGTATTTTGTGCTTGTGTTTTATTTAATTGTCTCTTAGATTAATGTGCATGTTTTTTGTTTGTATCTCCTATAGTCCACATCTACAACTGGCACAGATAAGCCCAGAAAACCCCCTACAGTGTCTCAGCAGCAGGAGGACAAACCAAAAGAAACCTCCAAAATCACAATTACCAAAGTGTTTGATTTTGCAGGAGAAGAAGTTCGGTAAGTGGAACAGGTTTTTTATTTTATTTTTTTGTAACTGTAAGCCTTTGGTATGGCCACCAGATGGCAGTATGTTCGTTAATTAGATGTAGAGCTGAACGTTCTCTGAACAATTCTTCAGAAATGTTCTTTTTAAAACGGTGGTTTGTGCAAATAGGCAGTTTATTTATAAAAAAAAAAAAAAAAAACATTTTTTTTTAAAACATAATACAAAATAGTCCAAAAAAGACTAGTTCATACACATTTCAAAACTGTCGAGGATAAAATACACAAAAAAGCCTACGGCTTATTTCCGTTGTGGTGCTCGGTATCTTAAAAAAATGGACTAACAAATCATATATGGAGTGCAATCCACATCAATTTCAGAAACTCAACAAACACAAACTTCAAAACATCAATGATAAAACAACCATTTTTTTAACTTCCCTTCTAAAAATACTATCAACTTGTATCTCTTGGATACACCCAGGTAATTTATTCCAAGCAACAGAGCTAGTATATAAAAATAATTCTTTCCCATTTCACTCTTAAACCTACAAGGATATATATCATTACTTCTCGCCCTTGTAGAATGACAGCGAACCTCTCTTACAAATACATAATATTCTAACAGATACTTTGGAACCATTTTCTTTAATATCTTAAACACCATCACTAGTTTTAAAAAAGTTACCCTTTTTTCGACTTTTAAAAAACTAATTTTCCTATAATATTCCTATCGCAAATGCATCAGTGGGTTACTTTCAAAATATCCCTACACAACTTAATTTGAGCAGTCTACAATTTTTTTTTAATTTCTTTGAAATACCGCTATACCAAAAAACTGCAGCATAATCAAAGTGTGACTGTACTAATGCACCAGCCAGCATGTTTAGTGTTTCAGTATCTAAGAAAGCCGCCTGTCTTGCTAAAATTTTATTTTTGAGTGAGCTAAAGCAGCCATCTTTTCTCCTATCAAATTACTGTCCAAAACACAACCCAAATATTTTACCTCTCGTTTAGGTGTAATAATTTGATCTCCAACCTCCAATATGTGTGTGCATGTTATTAATGAATAAAAAAACGTATTGACATATTTGGGCCATTTCAGTGAATGCTTTCATTTAATATTAATAAAAATGCAGTTGTCATCTTAGCATACTATTGCTGCTTTTCAATAATTAATTCCAGTACATTGTATTTATGAGCCAGTAAAATATTCAAATCCTGCCAAGCATAAAGCACTGACAAGCTTTGAACTCATTTGATGAACACAAGATGTTTTTATAGAATAAATGTTACTATGAATCACAATACATTGACCCCAGAAATATTTGGACACTTTTGATACTTAAAAATTTATGAATTTCACTGCAAAAATGACAAAATATTAAAATAGTGACTTCTGCAAACAAATTAAGCCAAGTGTAGGTTCATTAATGTTTGACAACCAGAAAATACTTTTATTTAATAGTTTTATTTCCAAATACTTTTATTTTTAATATATAGGAATTGTTGGATAATTTAAGGCCTAACATATTTAATAATTTTTTTTTTTATGTTCTGCGTGTAAAAATGCTTTTTGCTCTATTTCTTAAAGTGCCCCTATTATGGGTAATGAAAGGTTCATGTTTAGGTTTTTTGGGGAAAACAAATACACTACAGTGAAAAAGTTAAACAGTGATTTTGTAAAATATTATTACTGTTTATAATAAATAGAAAAATGATTTTCTATTTAAAAACAATTATGGATATTTGATATTTGTGGATTATTTTATTAAATTAGGAAGCTCAAAAATACAGCCTCTATTTGAAATATAGAAATCTTTTGTAATGAAATGTGTTCTTGCTCAAAAATAGAAGTATTAGTTTCTTTAAAAAAAAATATATATATATATTGTGACGAGTCGGCTGCCTCCCCCCTGTCCATCATCACCACCCCGTCCCGTATTCGCCGCCCTTCACAAGGCTCCCGACGGGAGTGGGTGTGTGAGAGAGGAGGGGCGCTGAACACCCAGGGCTGGCGGCGTGTGATGAGGCGCACCTGATGTGAATAGAGCCTCATCACCGCCGCTGTTTAAACGCCGAGCGCGCCTCTCCTCGGGAGACCGGTCTCTTCCCCGTGCATGAACGCTGGTGTCCTCGTGGGTCCAGGAAGGGAGCGTCGAGGAGGACTGCCGCACCCGTTAGGCGGCTGACGGGCTAGGATGCCGGGCCGTCGAGTCCCCCAGAGACGCCGGAACCATAGCAGATGGAAGGAGCCGCGCAAGAGACGCTGCCGCCACTAGCTCGCCCGGCCCCAGGAGGGGAGCGCGTGCGGCCACCGGACTCCGCACCTTCCCTGGACCCTTCCCTGACGAACACTACCCTTCTTCACTAGCCCCGCGGTACAGCGAGGACACCAGGTTCCCCATTCCTTTGGACACTTTATTTTCCCTGGACACTTTATTTTTCCCCTTTATTTGTTTAATAAAAACCGCTCCGAGGCTTGACGCCACACCCACTGTGTCTGTCGTTTGCTCCTCCCGCCACAATATATACTGTAAATATACAGTATATGTGGGTGTGTGTGTATATATTTTTTTTTTTAAATGCAGAATGAGTATTTTGAGCATTATACATTTTGTTGTGGTTCACAGGGTCACCAAAGAGGTGGAAGCAGACTCACGAGAGGGCAAGAGTTTTCTGAAGGAGGAGAAGGTGCTGAAGGAGAAAGAAGAGTCCTCTGAGCCACAACCGTCCGTACCGCTCTCCTCTGGATCCAGGTACCACCCCGGTGCATCCCTTTAGTCCTGCGTTTTGTTGTTCTGATCCTTCTCAGTACATGCAAAATTACAGTTTACAACCATTGTGTCAGTTAATTAATGAAACAAAGTGGTTTTTAATGGTTCTGTTTTGTGTTTCAGTGACGCAGAAGTGAATAACTCATTAGCACTTAGACTATAATTAATTCTTTGTTATTGATGTTGTTATATTACAGTAATTAGATGTGATCTCCTTCAGTGGGGTTGGTGCTGGTAAATGGATGGAGACGTCTGTGTGTGTTTGCCGTGCAGGGCTAGAGGGAATGTCAGACGTGTCATTGATCTCTGACAGCTATGATAGTGAGTCTTTGATCCTCTATAATTCCATATCTCTGCCTGTAGGGAAAACCAGCGATGACACTCAAATATGTTTCAGCTGCAGTGTGAACAGATGTGTGTATACGGGTTGTATTTCCTCTACCTAACCAATCAAAAATGGCCCTTGTAGTCCAGACAGGACATCTGTGGAGTTTGTGTATGTTTAAAAGTTAATCATTGTTGTGATCTTCCTTGAGGTCTTCACCACTCCTTACATAGGGTTATTTTGGACAGACGCTTTCGTCTGCCCTCTGAGACCGTGAATGTTTGCTGAACAGGAAGTCATATTTTTCCCTGCACAGGATATACAGTATGGGGCGTTGGCTTGCGGAGCAGGAAAGCAGCTTGAACCCCACCTCTCTCATCCCTTGATCATCCAAACGACTTTCACTTAATGTCCACACTACAAATATTCTATATTCACTCTGCCTCTGTCTGTATCTGGTTTTGATGGCTTCTAAGTGCTTGCATTTCATTTCTCAGTCAATGTGACTTTAAATTAGGCCTCTTCAAATTCCAATGGCTGTTTCGCTCCAGCACAGCAGGGTTCCTGCTTAAACTAGGCACTGAAGGAGCCTAAACACAAAGGGTACCTGTCTCCAGTATTCACTCGCTTCCCTTCGCTTCCTTTAAGCCTCTTTTGTGTGATTTGAGGTTAGAGGGCTTGAGTCAGCACTGTGGCGCTCTCTCTCACACACACAGGCACAGTAGCTCTCTGTTTCTCTGCTTAACAGTGTCATACTGCGCCTCAATGCAGAACTGCTGACGATGGTAATACACACACTTCTTCCTTCCATGGCATTTTTGTACCCTTTCCTTACCCACAGATTTTACTTTGTTACTCTGGTTGGCATAATACAGTTACAGTAAGGCTAACATTATTTAACATTTTAGATATCACAAAGTAATGATTCATCATTACATCATTCATGAACAACTTTTATTTATTTATTCTAGGTTAATATTAATTTCTAAGTTATTTTATAAACATGATAAATATTATTCTTTGTTAATTTGTTTGGTTATAATATGTTAGTTAATTTGTGCATATTAAGCGGTAAAAAATATTAGTATACACTACTGTTCAAAAGTTAAGGGTAAGATATTTTTTTATAAGAAATTAATACTTTTATTTAGTAAGGACTAAAAAATTGATCAAATGTGAAAGTAGAGACTTTTACATTGTTACACAATACGTCTCGAATAAATGTTGTTCCTGAAAAAACTTGTCACGTTAAGAAAAAAATATTAAGCAGCATATGTTAATTATAATAAGATATGCTTCTTGAGCATAGAATAATGTGTAAAGGATCATTTGACACTGAAGACTGAAAATTCAGCCTTGTCATCGAGGAATAAATAGCATTTTAAATGGAGTAAAATTAACATTTGACCAATATTTCATCGCATTGCTATTTTTACTAAGTTTTTGATCAAATAAATGCAGTCTTAGTGAGACTTCTTTCAAAAACGTTTAAAATGTTAACCAACCTCAAACTTTTGCACATTAATGATTGCTGTTAAATTATTCTTCATTGGTAGTTCATGATATCTAATGCAACTAACTACTGCCAATTAATTGATCGCTACTGTGTGTTACCATAACTAGAACTATCTGAAACTAACTACTATTTTGACTATCAGTTATTGTTGATTAACTGATTATATAGATTCTTGTTTGATCAATTGTATAAAAAGATCAAATTTAATGCTTAGTATTGATTAATCGGATAAAGAAGCCAAATTTAAAATTAAATTAAAAACTATTTTTTTTTCTATACAGTAGGCTTCATTGATAAAACATACTAGAACTAAATTGTGTAAATCATTTGTAAAGCCATTCTTGCTTAAATTGAAATATGATGGAATTAAAAAGTTGAAAATGTTATAATATAAGCCTACAGAGCCAGTAATTTTGTCAGCAATTCACATTATTGAAAGGATGTTAAACATCTCTCCAGTTTCTTTCTCCCGCCACACACACAGACTCACCTCGACCCGCCATCTGTTGATTCTTCCCAGCAGCCCACTGGTGTGTGAACAGGGATCAAAATGAACACTCGCCAAGTGCCAAAATGCAAGTAAAAATTGGATTTGGCAAGTAAATGGAATGTATTTCCTCACCAGTTGGCTGGTAACTTTATTAGGAACTGCAACATTGCTAGATTTAATTGAACTGTAGAATGTTATTCTAACCTTTTTTCCTCAGTGAAATATGTACCGTTATAGTTTATTTAGGATACCTTGTTTATTTTTCTTTTCCAAAGCTCCATGCAGCAACATTAAAATGGAAGATGCTGCATATATACAGTTTCAGAAGACACTGTAAGAAATATTTAAGACCTGGACATTTGCTTTGGCAGGTGAAGTGGCAAAAGTTAATTTTGGAGTTTGCATGAACGTGTGAATAATAACCTTTAGGGCATGCCAGTTGTGAGTACCACTTATGTGGACACCACAGACTGATGTAACCTCACTGCTAGTGGTTCAAGTGTGGAGCGGTGTTGTGAAATTCTGTGTTGTCTAAGTGCTATCGATCACAGAACCAGGCAGATTTACTGATGCTTGTTCTGAGCCCCAGTGATGGCTTGATTGATTGTCTAATGTCTCTGTGGTCTTATCACAGAACTTGACTGACGTTGAGGCTGAGCTCCATGTAAGCACCCGGAAGCACACAAACAAATCTGTACTTGAAGGACAATGGTGGCTTCATCAAAGCTTACGTATTCATATACATATGAGTGCTGTTTGCATAACACACTCTCACACAGAGTCGGCGAGAAGTATGCCCTCTGTCTTCCTGTTTCTGTTCCGCTTGACTTCCCGTCAGCTTGCTGTACGTGAGTGTGAGTAACACAACATACAGCGGTTCTGGGAAACCTTTGTGTACGTCCACTTAAAGTAATGATTTCCACATGCACCAGTCACAGCTCTGCTTTTCTAATTATAGAGCCTCATCTCTAGGACCCTAAAAATAGGGCCTTGTTCTCCATTATTACAGAACAGTCACACACCTCGATCTTTGTCGGGTCAAGCAGTTCATCTACTGTACAAGAGACTGTACACTGTGTGAATGTGGAGGAACAGTTTTTTTTGTCATATTTTGTTACAAATATACAGTAGCTATACATATATAATGTTGACACAAACAAAGTAAGAATCATTGTGGTCTAAGCAGTAATATTAGTAGTTTTCCCCTTGTGTGTTGTGGTTTGGTTAGTGCTTTCTAGTTCTCAGTTTTCTCATGCTCAGGGCAGTATTCTGAGTATTAGTGAATAATTTCTTCCATTCCGATGAGTAAAACTCTGCTGTTCCTCAGTAGTCCATACAGCTTAGCAACATATTTTATGCTATGTTATTTCTGCCATTATAATTATCCTAAATAACTGAAATAACTGGCAACATTTCCATTTCTAGTCCTGAGTTACTCCACATAACCAAAAAACCACAACGAATGAAATCCACAACATGACATTATTAGCACGATGCTTTGATGATTTGCGTTGAAGTTTTTTGCTCTCTAACACGAAACTCACGATCATACAGATTCTTATTGAAATGGCGAGGCTTTGCCCCTAAAATTTCGACAAATAATGCACCTTAATACAATATTTAAATATAAGGTGCATAATAAAGCACCTTAATACAATATTTTTATATAAAAAAGATTAATATTATTATTTTACGTTTTCATTACTGATACATTTCTATCATTATAATCATTTTTACTCTGTGACCTTATGTAAGATAAGTGGGCTGGAAAATTTATTTATATAATTGATTTTATACAATAATTCAACAATTTAATATTGGGAGTTACATTTTAGACCCAATGTGTTAAAATTGTCTGTTTTTGCACTATTTTGCCAATTAAGTTAATTCCAAGCAAAGCCAGAAATGGTGTGACTCTTCGAGCAGCACACAGCAGCGTTTTATTACGACAATTTATTATGACAATATAAAATATAATATTTTTTCTTAATTTTTCATTTTATTACTCAAATAGTGGATAGAAAATAGCTTAATAAAAGGTAAATGTTTTCTAATAATGATTAACTTTCAGTTTCAATTTGGGTTGAGTATCAAGAACCTATTTTTAGAATCTGTTCCAAATTTCCATGAATTTAATAAGACATTGCATTTCAATTTTGCTAACAAATATATATCGGGGACCCCTCACAAGAGAGTCGTCATATTTATATCATGTCATGTCATTTTATATATATATATATACACACAGTATCTCACAGAAGTGAGTGCACCCCTCTCATTTTTGTAAAAATGTATTATCTTTTCATGTGACAACACTGAAGAAATGACACTTTTCTACAATGTAAAGTAGTGACTGTACAGCTTGTATAACAGTGTAAATTTGCTGTCCCCTTAAAATAACTCAACACACAGCCATTTAATGTCTAAACCGCTGGCCACAAAAGCTGGCCACAAATTGGGTCCAATTAGCCATTTTCTCTCCCCGGTGTCATGTGACTCATTAGTGTTACAAGGTCTCAGGTGTGAATGGGGAGCAGGTGTATTAAATTTGGTGTTATCGCTCTCACTCTCTCATACTGGTCACTGGAAGTTCAACATGGCACCTCATGGCAAAGGATCTGAAAAAAAAAAAAATTTTGCTCTACATAAAGATGGCATAGGCTATAAGAAGATTGCCAAGAAGATTGGCTGTTGTCCCAGAAGGAAGCCTCTTCTAAAGATGATACACAAGAAAGCCCGCAAACAGTTTGCTGAAGACAAGCAGACTAAGGACATGGATTAATGGAACCATGTCCTGTGCTCTGATGAGACCAAGATAAAACTTATTTGGTTCAGATGGTGTCAAGCGTGTGTGGCGGCAACCAGGTGAGGAGTACAAAGACAAGTGTGTCTTGCCTACTGTCAAGCATGGTGGTGGGAATGTCATGGTCTGGGGCTGCATTAGTGCTGCCATCACTGGGGAGCTACAGTTCATTGAGGGAACAATGAATGCCAACATGTACTGTGACATACTGTAGCAGAGCATGATCCCCTCCCTTCGGAGACTGGGCCGCAGGGCAGTATTCCAACATGATAACGACCACTGCCTTGCTAAAGAAGCTGAGGGTAAAGGTGATTGACTGGCCAAGCTTGTCTCCAGACCTAAACCCTATTGAGCATCTGTGGGGCATCCTCAAACGGAAGGTGGAGGAGCACAAGGTCTCTAACATCCACCAGCTCCGTGATATCGTCATGGAGGAATGGAAAAGGACTCCAGTGGCAACCTGTGAAGCTCTGGTGAACTCCATGCCCAAGAGGGTTAAGGCAATGCTGGAAAATAATGGTGGCCACACAAAATATTGACACTTTGGGCCCAATTTGAACATTTTCACTTAGGGGTGTACTCACTTTTGTGGCCAGCGGTTTAGACATAATGGCTGTATGTTGAGTTATTTTGAGGGGACAGCAAATTTACACTGTTATACAAGCTGTACACTCACTACTTTACATTGTAGCAAAGTGTCATTTCTTCAGTGTTGTCACATGAAAATATATAATAAAATATTTACAAAAATGTGAGGGGTGTACTCCTGTGAGATACTGTATATCATGGGGCCAGTCGTGGCCTAATGGTTAGAGAGTCGGACTTGTAACCCAAAGGTTGTGGGTTCGAGTCTCAGGTCCGGTATAGGGATTGTAGGTGGGGGGGAGTGAATGTCCAGCTCTCTCTACCCTCAGTACCCTGACTGAGGTGAGACCCTTGAGCAAGGCACCGAACACCGAAACCGTGTGTGTGTGTGTGTGTGTGTGTGTGTTTTTCTTCACTACTCACTGCTGTGTGTGTGCACTTGGATGGGTTAAATGCAGAGCACAAATTCCGAGTATGGGTCACCATACTTGGCCACTCCTTAAATATTTGGATGTCCTGTGCAAACATTTGCAAACATTGTTTTTACCAACTGAACTAATTATTCTCTCAGTGTGGAGTTCAAACTAACAATCATTCTGTTACCAGCTCAGATCTTTAACCACTTCACCACTTCACCCACCCACTTGTAATGAGGTCAAAGTGAGCAGAGAGAAGATTGTTCTGGGTTTAAATGGGGAAGGCCGCTTCAGGATTTCATTAGCAGACCTGAAATGACCTGTTCCCTGTCTCCTCGCAGCTGGATGCCGTGTCAGCCGGTCCTCACGCTATAATGAATGCATATTAACTGAAGTGAGGGTTCGATATCACGCCCCCTCACCACCGGACACATCAGAGCGCCACTGCCGTGTGCTCCGTCTCCCAACTAATGCTTCTGACAAAACCAGGCCACTCTTCACTCCTCTGGCATCTAAAAATATGCCGTGGCCCGAAAGAGATCAGGCCACACAGTTTCCTGTATGTCAGTGTGTGTGCTCCTGCCAAAACAGATATCCCCCAAGTGGCTCTGTGTTAAACAAGAGATCACAGAAAGGCATCGTCTCAGGGGGTGGCAAATATGTGGCAACAAACTGCGGTTGCATCTGACAGTCCTGTATCGACACAGAGCTTCAGCTGATGTATATTTAAATCTTTTTAATATTTGCTTCAACACTCCTAAAAACAAATGTTCTTTATTGGCATCTATGGCTCTATCTATGGAGGAATCTTTAACATCCATGTAGCCTTTCCATTCCACAAACTGGTTCTTCTTTGACTTTGCAGCGAAAACCCCCTTTTAATAGTGAAGTGTTTAAACCGTTGCGATGACCTACAATCAAGCTTCAGCTCTGAATGTAGAATCACACATGAAATATTAAGAGTGTTTACTTCAATATCCAAAGCAGCACTCAACATTTTTGGGCGGAATTCACCACAGACACTTTTAAAATGTCAAATCAGCTCTTGCTGTTTAGACACTTTTCCTCCCTCCTGTTTCTCTGCGAGTTCTGAGAGCTCCATCAGCCTCCATTCAGCCTGTCAATGAGACACAACTAGACCACTTCAGTCCTCGTCAGGCCTCATCTTCAAACACCAGGGTTTGAGACGGCTCCTGCTTGTGCCAGGAAGAGTATTTCCGTCCTCACTGACATGCAGCTGCGGAGCTTCAATAGTCTACCGTCAAGGGGAAAGCTGGGTAATGCTCTTCTCTTCAATATTGTGGGAACAGATGGGGAACGTCAGTTTGGGGTCCACTCAAGACCCCCTTCCACATTTCACTGCCCCTGCCGGTTTCCCTTGAAATACAAAGAGAAAACCCTTTCAGGAAGGAAGTTAGCCTCGTTAGAGACAAAATGGCTGGAAGTGATTATAGTAACTCGCTCTTATCGATTACGTATTTGTGCAACTACCAAACTGGCCTCTTCGCAAAGTATGGTAATATGTGAGTGGAATGAGGATTGGAGCAGTACGTGAGTGAGAGAAGAAATGCAGAGCAAGGAGCAGGCGGTGGCTCTGAAGATGGGAAATGTACCGACAGCTTGGAACTGGGACACTTGTAAGGTGAACAAAGTCTGACAGCCTTGTGTTCACGGGGCAGAGACAGATGAATGATGGATACACATACAGCGCTCTCAGTGCTGATTTAATCAGAGATTATTCTTCTATCATTGCTGTTTTCAATAGATTTAGCTATCAAATTGCTCCCACTCGCTGACAAAATTATAAATTATTTTCTTGATGTGGCAAGCTCCAATCTAAATGACTGACTATGCAACCTCTGGGAGTAAAGACATTTACTCTCATTTACTTTTTTGAATGCCAGTCTGTATTTTATTAATTTGTCTGCAGTTATTCAGTAGATTTCAACACCCCCCCCAGATAAACCAACATCTGAACGTAAAATTAATCTAATTATCATTTTTGACAAAATCCCGGAAAATTATAAAATAGTTTAAATACAAAACTGATAATTTTTTTTAAACAGAAATGAAGCAAGTCACTTACTTTATGAATGAGTCATTGAATCACCGACTCACCTAATTTCTTCAAAAACATTGATTCATTCCGTAATAAAACGCTGCTGTGTGTTGTTTATTGGGTCTAAAATGTAACTCCCAATATTAAATTGTTGAATTATTGTATAAAATCAATATCACATTTGCAATCTTGCTAATGTTGCTTTTATATTTATATATTTATATATATATATATATATATATATATATATATATATATATATATATATATATATATATATATATATATATATATTAGATGTTATAAATACAAGACAAAATTTGCTATATCTTGAAGGATGAGGGCATTTTTAACTGCATTTTAATGTTAACGCTGTAAACGCTTGCACTCTGACATCTTTTAGTTTTTGTTTTTTTTTGTAAAGTGGGTGACACTTTAATGTGAGCTCACAACAATTACGACTGTATGAGCCATTTAATTTATTTGTTAATGTCAATATAGTGACACATGCTGGCTAAAGAATGTCATATAAAAGATTGTTTAAATTCTGTAGTAAATGACGTAATGAACTCATGGAACTTTGGAAGACGCCAGCAGATGTAAGGTTTCAGTTGCTGTTTACGAGTTTGTTTTTGGTAACGCCATTGTACTAATTGTTTCTTTTTGTTTATTACCTTTTTATGTGAACAAATGAAACCATCATATCATACCATTTCATCATTGGAGCACTATTGAATTCACTGTAATGGCGTCATTGAAATCACACTTTGGTCACTACAACAATATCGTCCTACATATTGCGCAGAGAAAAGGTGGGCTTTTTGACCTGTTGTCAACTGCCTAGCAACCACTTTTAAAGTTTTAGCAAGCAAATAGCAATGTCCTGGCAACCACCAAGAGCACCTGCTACATCATGGATGCAGGTTTGGCATGTTTCTTGCATTCACATTTTTTGTCTATCATGTGTTTTTTGTGAAAATTTAATAGTCCTCCTGTTACATGCTGGGTTGTGTGAGATAGCAATGTGATTGTATCCTGAAGCAAAGAGTTATAATTCTCCACTAGGACTGTGCAAGTCTTCAAATGAGTCTGTGCAAGTTGCTCAGTTTGTTTGTGTTTGAGGATGCATTTCCTGCATTCCAGTCTTTCTGAGTCTGTTCCACATCTTGTCACACACATGCACATATATGCTCAGACCCACAGAATAAAAAGGTCCAAAGCTGGTCTTGTGTGCGCACATAAAAGTCTCACACTCTCGGAGAAGCACCAAAGGATAAACCACACATATGTTTCACAGACGGTTTCCCCAGCAACTACTGAACACGTGAAAACAAAATCTGTCTGTGTGTATTTTAGATGGAAGGCTTTATCTCTTCACGTCTCCTTACATCTTTCTCCTGCAGAGCTCAGTTGAATTCACAGTTGGACTCAACACTTTGTCCATCTGTGCTGAAAATATCTGCACTTGGTAATTTAGGGAAGAGAGGAACTGCTTCTTCATGGCTTCACTCTTAAAATAGTTCACCCTGGATTAACAATTTTACACGGTATATTTGTAAACCTGGGTTTGAATATTGAGAATTTTAATTGTCTCATGCACAATTATACGTAGTACGACATGCAGTAACATGCTTTTTCAACTCTTTGTAAAATAACAGAAATAGAATATATAAATGTGCAATGAAAAAGTTCAATGAAACATGAGATCACTATTGAACTTAAAATGTGACTTTCTTGATTTACTCTTTTTAAATGAAACACCTGATATCTAAATCTGCATAGACTCCTGTCAACCTGGATTAATCTTTGTATTGCATGTTTACAAAGTTAATGGTATTGGACAAGTACATTGTGACGTGTTTTAATCCTTTCCTTGTCAATCTTTGGAAATGCCACATTGACCTGCTATGATTGTCTTAAGTCTTTTAAGACGTGCGTTTTCTAGCACTGTTTATTTTCCTTTAGATGCTGAAACTAAACTCTGCATGTTTTTGTCTCTGTTCATAGCGTATGAATAATTAATCAGACAAGTACTGAGGCAGTTTGGGATTGGTTGTCTGTATTGCAGGCATAAAAGTAGTGTGAACATCCATTTATAACAAAGAAAAGTGCCTAGGGTGTCCTTAAGCATAGTGTGAAAATTTTTATGGAGTCATAGAAGACATTCTGATATGCAAAATTGAAAACTTGAATCTATAACTCCCCAACACTCTACTAGCTGCATTAAACAACGCTCTTAGGCCAAGAATGCACTGTAAAGTTTTAGGAGTGACAGCCGTATTTAAATATGGAAGTGAATCCCCTAAATTACCGTTTTGTTTGTGTATGGAACGGAGCTCACTCTTGATATCGCTATGATTGATACTGTTGTAACCATGATAATGCTTTGCTGTCTAGCGCATTTGGTATACGTTATTTTTGACAAAAGTAATATTACAGTGAGTGACCAAAGAAAAATTTGTTAAATTAATCGATTTTACTTACGTGCTCTTGAATGTTGCCATGTCCACTTTTTATAAGAAAAGCTTATTAATCATCTTTGGGCCTGTTGTTTGGACTCTTCTGTTCTCATAAAGTGTATGTGGCTTGGATTTAAGTTTATTGGCTTGTTCTTATATGCCATTTTTTAAATATTTCTAGATCTGGAAACCCTGAGTCAAGGCGTATCTCCTTCCCTGTGATTTTCTGCACCACAACTGTGATATGAGCTTAAAGACATCATTAACAACACGTTGATCAGTTTGGTTCTGTACACGATGCATATAATTTCTGCAAATGCAATTGACAATACCTGCATTTTTTCAGTTGAAATTCCATTAAAAAATTAGCCTACTTAAATTACATAACTGTGTGTGTATAGAACAGGATTAAGCAGTAAAAGATGAATTGACAACCAGATTTTGATACAATGTGTACATGCCCTTAGAGTATTTTTAGAAATGTGTTTTTAGTGAACATTTAGACATAACACATTTGTTTGTGTATATGAAAGACAAATCACAGTTTAGGGGCTGTAAGTGTCACTAAGTCCAGGTGGCTGATCACAGGGGCCCGGGGCGTGAAAGGTCTTTGAACTCTAGGTCTTAGCACTGCAGGTGTGTTATGTGAAGGAGTGTATGTTCATTAGTCGTCTATGAGCAGGTGTGCTGCTCATTGTTCACAGAATGTAAATCTGTCGTTCATCGTGTTAGAGGCGGAACAGAGATGCTTAGAACCTCATGTTCCAACCTAAACAGCTCTTTGAAGATTAAAAAGAGAAAGAAAAATAGGACCCTAAAAATCAGAGGAGGCTGACAGGGAAAATATATTTATAAACTCCAATAACTTTGCCAATACATAATTTATATGTGACTGTCCTTCACAGGTCGTGAGGCAAATAGCGGTGTAGAATTTGCATGGTCCACACATGGTTTGTTTTACAAATAGTTTTTTGGGGACCTCTACATTGTGTTCTTCACCCAAATATTATGTTGCAGTATGTTATAGTGAAGGATAGATTTAAATTTCTCTGTCTTTGCCTCTTGCTAATGCATTGAATCTAAGATTATCACACTTGTTAAGCCTAATTATTTAATGTGTGATTATTAAATTGATTATGTTTCCTCATGTTAATGAATAATGGGTCGGTTTGTGTAAAACTGTATTTTTTAAATCAACTTTATGCTTTGGCTAGTGAGTGGTAGGGAAAGCCAGTTATTCTAATTTAGGGTCATGTCCATTAGACACAGATTAGATGTTTTTTTTTTAGCATTATACATACACTAAGTGCAGTGTCTTTAGGGTAACGGACAAATTCTAAACCAATACCTCAATAACTATAATTTCATAATACACAAAGCTATCATAGTCTTCGCAAACAAATGCAGGTCTGTGGATTGTGGGTAATATTTGGGCCATTGCTCACAGCAGGAAGTCTTGACAGTAATTGTCTAGAAATTTCTAGTTGAATGTGGCGAATTTGTTACAATTGATGCTTTGTTGTACCAGCTGTGCTTTTAAAGGGAATTAGAAACACAATTTCTCTGAGACTGGTTTAGTTTTCTGTTGGCAGTTCTAACAATCCTGACCCTGAAACCTTGCCTCTAAATTCACAATTGCAGCAGAACTGCCACTAGGAATATTAAAGCTAAAATGATTAAGAAACAAATCTTCATAATGTTACTAGTCAGCCTCACTAACTGGCTTGTTGGGTGCCAGACAATTAGTCAACTAGTTTTTGATGATTAACATGGCCCATGACCGCACCATCTGGCTGCAAAAGTCATTTAAAAATGACAATGTATTCTTACAGAATAATGCTATAAAAACTGCAAATGCACTGACGTTCAAAAATCGGGGGTCAGTAAGACTGTTTTTATACATTAATTCAGCAAGGACACAACAAATGAATCTAAAGTGACAGTAAAGACATTTATAATGTTACAAAACATTTCTATTTTAAATAATCATGAAAAAAGTCGTAAAAATATTAAGCAGCACAACCATTTTCAAAATTAATCTATATTAAAAAAAATGCTACTTCATACCTCTTTGTTTCTGAGCTGTGTTTTACTTGTGGAAGTTTTTGTCAGCAACTTGATATATTTGCTGTGTATTTACATGTTGGTAGCTCTTCCTTCTATTGTATATATTTTGCAGTGCTCATACAGTATATGATTAAAACATGAGCATAAGAAAGTTCCTTTATGTGCGTGTGAATGTTTTGTGATTTGATGTGTTTTGTGTTACCCCGTGGTCTCTCCTCTGGCTGTTCTTCCAGCTTCCGGCTGTTGAACAGAATGTGGGTCAGTTATGCTGTGCTGGGGTCTTATGGAGGACGTTTGCACTGGGTTTATAGCTGCGGTTCCCAGGCCCATGCATGTACGTTCTTGTTAATAGCTGGTCTACAACTAGGCCAGTGTCCACGCCTCAGGCGGCAAAAGACCATTAGATCAGTCCGAGCAAGCAGGCTACTGAGATAATGGAGATGAAGCGTTCAGGGTCAGCTGGTGTCCGTCTCCCATGATGCCCTTTTGTGCCTTCTCTTATGATGTCACAAAGGCTTTAATCACTCACAGAGGAGATGGAAAGACTTGTCAACCAACTGCGGGTCAATGCTGAGTTTATGAGCCGCTTTGTGAACTTACGATGACATAAACTGATATAATGAGGTGGGGGAATCTACTTCCTCTCTTGAAAGGAGTCAGAATAGGATGTTCCAGCCTTTTCCTCTCCATACACAGAGTGACGGGACATGTTGACTTTTTGTGTGCCTTTTAAATGAGATGCTAAAAAGACTTCAGTCATGGGAGAACTCTGTCTGCAAATAAACATCTGAATTCACAGACTTCTGCGCTACTGTTTTACCATGTACATCCTGTTTCCCTTTGGGTTTGAATTCCAATTTGGTTGACTTTTAGGTGCCCGCATTGGCCTATAACCCAGTTTGCTGTATTTTATTAGCCTGTGATGTAACACATACATGCATACATACATCTCTCTCAGTTTAAGCACTATGGGTGATGAGACAGGATACAGTCACCTTGGCTCTGCTTTTAGCATTCGGTCTCAGCGTTGTGTGCTGTGGTCTGGCTCCCAGCCCAACGTTGCCCGCTCACATCGACGCTGCCGCATGGCACACAGGATTGACTATCAGTTGAGCCCTGATTGTATATTGATTCCCTGTCAGGATGGGTTTAAGCAGTGTTCCTGTTTCTCTGTGTGTATGTACTGGTTCTGTTGACTAAGCTGTTAAACTGCAGGTAACACTTTCACAATCATCCTCGTCTCACTTTGTTGTTTCTTGTCTCGCTTCACAAACCACATTGACTCCGTTCAGAGTCTATAAAGCACTTTACAATAAGGTTCAGTTTGTTAAAGGGAGAGTACTCACAGGTTTGTAACGACATGAGGGTAAGACCTTCGTTCATCTTCAGAACAGAAATTAATATATTTTTGATGAAATCCGAGAGCTTTCTGACCCTGCATAGACAGCAATGCAACTACCATGTTCAAGGCCCAGAAAGACATAACCATTCTCTTTTAGAACTTTTAACCAGTAAGATTCCACTGTGCGCAGGGATACTGCTTTGCGACAGTTTTAAATGAATTATTCTTCAATTCTCATTTTTAAATGGGAAGGCCAGCCAGTGTGCTCCTGTGCTGTCTGTGAATAATTTGTGTAGGCTAACTGAATTGTTCATATTAAAATCTTTGTGGTTGTTTTCAATGTGACTTTAATAAGGTGACTTTAATAGTTGTGCAGCAGTCAGGTGAGCTTTCCTCGTATGAAATGTGTTTGTGGATGCAGCTGTAACTGAGGGAATATAATTACAGTATTGATTTTACCATTATTGATTTTTACTTTTTGCTGTCTTTTTTGCACCCCAACATTATTTTTGCCTGTGTTGTCTGGCCAGACTGTGACTGTCGTGGGGACAGCACTGCAGTGAAACAGCTGGCACAAAGATGCATGTAATCATGGGCTTATAAATTGTCCAGCTAACAATCCAATATTTTATATATAAATAATATATTTAAAAAAATCATTTTATATATAAAACATTGGAAATATCTAAAAATATAATGCATTAAAAAAAATCTATAATATATTTACGTTTCACTTATGGATGAATGTGACCAGATATTGAAAATGTGGATGTGGAAAACATTCTTAATAAAGAAAGAGTAAATGTGTACCCGCAGATGTTAAAACATTCTTCTTTGTTTCTGTTTTTTCATCTCGCATTTTTCACCTCCCTGTTTTCCTCCTTGAATAATGTTGACAGTTTTTGCACAGATGGCAGATGCATTTTGTCAGACCTTTAGACATTAGTCATGTGTGTCTGTGGGTCGCCTCATTCCTCTGTGCGCACGCTGTATGTTGAACACACAAGTCCTGCTAAATCGACTAGATCAACAGTGAGGAAACTGCAACTTGCAGTTCATTAAGAAATTAATGAAGTCTTTTTACCCTGTAGTCAAGTAATACAAGTTCATAGCATTCATTTTACTTCAGCTCGAAGCAAGACAGAGCGTTAAAAACTGATTTATATAAGGGAATCTTAAGGAGGTGGTGCAGTTTTGTTCTCTCTGTTTTTAAACCGATATTGCAATACCTTCCTACCCGAACCTTTTTGTTTATTTATATTTTATATTCATTTCATATTCTGAAAACAATTGTACCACCATCCACGTACACACAATTTTCCTTCTCGTTCCTCATGGCAGACTTTCTCCTATGACTCCCCTGAGCGTGAAACCGTCTGTCCTTGGATACCCCAGCACCCTCTAATGCACCCCAAGGTCCTATTGCCGCCCCCCATTCCCCCTGCAGACCCCCAGCCCACTCACTCCCTCTGGCACCCACATACAAGAGGGAGGGCCGCTGGTCTGGACTCTTCAGCACTTTCATTCCACAGATCGTTTAACATTTCATTACTGCAGCCAAGCGCAACCTCAGTGTCAAGATGACTTTGGTAATGTTCAAAACACATCTTTGTTCCGGCAGCATGTTGCGAGAAACATACCAGCATAAGATTTGCCTCTCCTTCCACTTTGGATCATCATTTTATCTTTTTATAAACAAAATAATGAAATATTTTTTTGTTCCTTTTGTCTGTCTTCCTGCATATTTAAACAATTATTTTGATGCAGATGATCTGTTTCCACTTTAAAATCCAACAAAAATGTCACTGGAGCTAGTTTTTAGCCCCTCTCAGTTAGAACAGCCAATTTTAATATTTAAAAAAAAAATCCTGATCCAAAATATCTTTTATGATTTTCCTTCCTCTAGTGCAAAGAGGCCAGCGGGCATGGGGAGCATCCTGAATCGCATCGGGACCAAAAAGCTGAAGATGAGCACTTTGGAGAAGTCTAAGATGGACTGGGATGCCTTTAAAACAGAGGAGGGCATTTCAGACGAGCTGGCAATCCATAATCGAGGCAAAGAAGGGTATGTTTAAGCCTCATTAGTGACCCAGACAAACACATCATCTCATATTATCTCCCATTAGTGTCTCACACTAGCTTCTGAGATTTTCATCAGAGCTGAATAAATATCATTAAGTGTCTTAAGTGCTTAAAGCCACAGTGTGCTGGCGTATTATATTTCGGTGCAATTTTTATAATACATTACAATTCATTAATTATGCACTGATGTTAACTAGATAGTAAAATGAATGTATTTGGGGTAAAACCATATGCTACTCATGCATTTGATTAACATTCTGACCTTTGCAGTTGCTCTTAGGACTAGGGATGAGCATTTGGAGAAATTTTGTAGGGAGTACAAAAAAAGTTCTGTTCTCAAATTATGAGTCTGTTAAAAGATCTGTGCTGTCTCTTCTTGGGTTTTCTGCATATGTACATGTGTAGGAGAGATGTGGGTGTTAAATATGTGGCCTCGCAATGCAGATGCCTGCTCTCACATCTGATTCATTGATTGGGGATGAACTACATGAAGAAATGTACAATAGAGTTTATTTATTTATATTGTTTATAAAAGAGTCCACTTGTGGCAGTTTTAAATTCACTTTTTATTTAAAACTTTCACTTTTTCCTTTTTAATTAATTTTTTTCTATTATAAATTATATTAACTCATAGCAATAGGTGAAAAGTTGAATAGAATAAAATAAACAACAGCACTCAAGTTACACGTGTAAAACCCGATGATCTTTTTTTGATCAATTGTTTCAGTCAGTGTTTTGGCAATTGACTCAATATTTTGTCATATTCATTAATTTTAGTCACTTTCACTTAGACTAAAATGGTATTTAATTTTAGTCGATGCATTTGGGTGAGCTAATTAACCCACTTGTAAAGTGTTTACGACAGCTCTTACAGTTCATCCACCAACATTATTGATATTGATTAGGTTATTGAAACAACTGTTTTTTTTTTTTTTTTTCTTGAATTATTGTTAGTGCACACCGATAACACCTTGCTGTATATTTCTCATTATATGTTTGCCAACAGTATGTTTTAATTAAAATGATTTAATTACCGTCATGATGCACACTCTTCTACGCAATTGTTGAAGGACTGAAAAAAGTCTTTGTAAAATTGAGATTAACATTGCCTTCCAGACTGGTCTAGGATCAGTATTCAGTAGAGCCGCAGAATGAATGGAGTGGGAGCTAAGCCAGCAGCACTTCATTTAAACCTGCTTATCTTGGCCTTGATGGCTATCTAGAGGAGAAAGAGGTGAAGAATAGGACTTTACTCAAAAGCTGATGATGCAAAGCTGTACCAAAAAAGCTTCTGTTAACCAGGGTCAGAAAGTTTAGAGTTGTGTTTAAAGGGAAGTGAATGATATACTGCAGTACTGACTTCTCACTTTTATTAAAGCAGTTTCATCATGGTTCTTGTTTGAGCTGGAATTGAAACGGGGTGTAGCTTAGTGGGATTAAAAACCAGAGAAACTATATGATGTGAAATGTTTAATAGGTATTTATGATTGCAGTATTTCCAGGCACTACTCAAGATACTTGTGATAGTCATGTGACTCTTTGTATAGACGGTCAGATGTTCTTCTTCCATTAAAGCTCAAGATGCTCTTTGACTCGTCTACAATTATGGTGGAGAACTTTCCAGAAGTTAAACTTTTTGCCAAATCTCTTTGTAGAACCATCCCCCCCCCCCACACACACACACTTGTTACAAGTGGACTCTTTTGAACGCCTTTGTTATATTAGTATAGTTTTAGCTGACTCCTAGTCAACCAATCAGAAGTGTGCGGGACATTCTAGCCCACATCTCTTCTATACGAACATATATGCAATTTTAAACGCATGAACAGACCATTATTTTTTTTTGCTTACATTTCATTCCATCATAGTAATAAATAAAAGATGCAAGAGTAAAGTCATATTATAAATGCAGGATTAGAAATGCTGTTCTCACCCTCCTTTGCCTAATATTAAGGTTGGGGTTTCTGAAAGAGGTTTTCATTTTAGTAACAGACATACCCCTTTTATCGATTCCCTCAACATGCCTCATTCATCTCAAATGTATAATTAATACCTAACAGTCAACAGTGAAAAGGTTTACGCCTGCTGTAATGAGACTAAGTACATAGAGATGATGGAGAGTGAGCCGTACTCTGTATGGATGGTTTCTTTACATAGCGAGCTAATTGCTACCACAAACCTAAATACATGGTCTTTTCTGGCAAATTACAACATTATGATACAAATTATGATGTTTAAGAGACTGAAAATAAATTTCATAGATTAAGTATACTTACCCTGTCAGGACCGACTGTTGTGCTAGTAATCTACAGATCAGTTTTTAGACTTCAAAACCCTCTACACACACACAGTTTGTGTCTCTCCACTGTACGGTCATGATTAGATTTAATTCATAGTGAATTTAGGAGGAAGTGAAATCTTGGTGGAGGATTTGTTTCCCGTCAAGCTTTTGGTGAATGCACACCCATAGGTTTGTTTCAGGAGGTGAGTAAATGTGAGGTCTCTTGGGTTTCATGCCACAGCTGCGGCTGTAGGCTATCTCAGTAGTGCATCAACTTAGTTGTTGTCTTGCTTTCCTCTGAGTTGTGAATACCCCTCTAACTAGCCCTGTCACCATAGTTACCCATCCTACATTCCTCTGGGGTAATGCAGTGTCACATTTGTGCGACGTTACCCGACTCCCAAGATGCAATTGGTGTAAAAACAAGCAGGGAGATGAGGGAGGAGAAACTAGCATCTTGTGCTATGGTGATATAATGACGTAATTTGTGCATCCAGTTGCTATTCTGTTTTACTCCCTTACCATGCATTTGTCGAGTTATAGTAGAAAGTTATAGAAATAGTAAAGCCAAAACTTAATTTTATCATCATTTACTCACCTTCATGTTGTTCCAAACCTTTAAGATCGACTTTCTTTCTTCTGTGAAAACAGAAAAGATTTTTGATGGTCAGTGGGGTCCATTGTTGTTTTAGACTCTACTGACTTTCATTATATGGACAAAAACAGAAAACATCCTTTAAAATCTGAAGAATATCATACAGGTATGCAATAAGCAATTAAATGATGACAGAAATGACACTCCACACATTTCTCATTTTTAATATATGGATGAAAAGAACTGTTTTCTATGAGACAGTTGTAGGGAGTGGAAGTTACTAAATTAAAAACCTGGCCTGGGGGTTTAAAAATAAAGCAGACAAAATTATGGTCTGCCTCTGTTTCTCTGAGAGGGATGTGGTTTAAGAGGAGGATCGCTAGAATAGAATAGCATAGTGCACAGGCCGCTAGGCCAAACTGTATGCCTGCAGGACTGTTTTCAGAGTGAGACTGATGGTTGAAGATCTTATTATTTTTTCACAAAATATAGGACAACAAATGCACCCAGATCTGTCAGAGCTAACACAGTTTGTAAACCCAGGGCCTCATGTCTCTGGAGGCAAATGGTTGGTTGGGCATCAGAGCTTCCAGAGCATCCTGGGATTGAGACACTGGGGAGAGTGACCCTCTGCTGGGATTAAGGGGGAACGGAGCGGACGTGACAGATTGTGCTGTTCAAATGCTGCAGGCTGAATGCACAATGTTTCTCTGTGTGTTTACAGAATTGAACTAGGTAAACAAAAAAGTAAATGGGTCATATCATTAAAAAAAACAACTGTTCCATCATTTAAAAAGAATTTAGTATGCTATTGAATTGTATACTGCATTTTTTAGAATGAAATACATCCTCCCTTCCAACAAAATTATCTGTTCAAAGATGACTATTCTGTGTTTAGAAACATAATAGGAAACATACTGTTATTCCTAGACGGACAAATGAAAAGAGTAAAGTGTGGAAAACCCTGTGCTGTTCCTGGATGTGTGTAGCACCTACAGCTCTGCAGATCCTCCCAATGAGTCCCTGATAATTTCACTTTACCCTGAACAGATGTGCGTCATATTTAATTATGTAATCTGTAATTCCACAATGCATTTCTTTTAAAAAAAGCTGCCATTAAAAAAGCTATATTGGACCCAACAGCAAACCTTTAGCCCAGGTGTAAGTGTAACAAATTGCTTTCTCATTTCATATGCAAAGGCTTTTACATGGAACTCTTAAAGGCAGAGTAGGAAAAATGACCAGAGCAATGGTAAAGGTCAGAGACAAGGGGAAAGCGTGCATAAATTTATTACTGTTTTGATGCCAAAAATTGAGTATGGATATTATGCTCATTAAGTACCACAGTGGAAAAAATTAAGAATTAAAGCGTCAATGAAACTAAAGTATCAACAGCTCTTTTTGTGTGTATTGTGATAAACAGTTGAGTGCAAAATAATTATAAAAAACAAAATATGTATGACGGGACTTGACTCCATCAGTTGTTTTTTGGGTGTTGCAATCAAAATGTGGTGGCAGATGAATGTATTGTAAGGGTACAGTGTTTGGATTTAAGTGAACTTTACTGAAACTGAAATAAAAATAAATTACAGCTAAATAGAAATATTTAATAAAACTAATAAAAATGACAAACAGATAAATAAAATAAAAAACATGCATGGAATCATCCACAACAAGATCAATAGCATTTAAAAATGAGTAAAATTTCACTTCATGCCAGCTGTAAAAAAAAAAAGCATCATATGAGCCATTTAAACCCCACTGTTGCTCAAATCAGGTTGTGTTTGTGTGTGTTTCACAGAGATTCTATTGGGACTTCAAACAAGACACAGGCAATCAGTTTTTGCTCTCTGTCGTCTTTTCTTCATTGGCAGGGACGTGAGTTGATATCTAATAAAACGCTCAGTCTCTGCTCCATAGCCTCACATGTCTGCGTTGCAGCTGCTCCGAGGGTTTTTCTAGTGTGCACAGTGCTCTACACAACAATTCATTTAGACCTCACATAAAGCTTTGTGTAGGAGATGCCCTTCTCTGCTGATCATCAGCCAGCCCCCTGAACCTGAACACAGACTATTATGAAGAAAACCACAAAACCAGATGATGTCAGCCTGAAAGGGCCATTTTATTTGCTTTGTCCTCAGCATCTGCTCTTACTCCGAGTACCAGCGAGTCTTGTAATGACAATAAACGGGGAGGCTGAATAGATGCACCTATAACCTCCAACATCTAATGGATACAGGTTCACTAAAGCCCCTATTGTGTTGCCCGAGACAAATTCTGGCCTTTAATAATTTGAGCTTGACTTTATGCAATATAAATATCTAACCTTTGTGACTTCCTTTCCTCTGTGGAACACAGTGTTTTTCCTTTATTAATCCATAAAATGAAATTACACCTCATCGACTTTCATTACATAGACAAAAGCAGAAATGTTTTGAAAAATACTTTTTGTTCTGCAGAAGAACTAAAGTCAATGCCGGTTTGGAGCATTATGAGGGCGAGTAAATATTTCAAAACCTGAACTAGGTATGTTAGTTTTGGTACGTCGAAAATCTAAAATTCTTTGGCCCTTTATAGTTGCAAACCACTTGTGACAGGTAATAGCAACATGAAGCCAGCATGCCTAAAAAAAGAAACGAATATGTGTGTGAAAACACTTTACCACCAGAGTGCTGACATGTACCAAAACCCCACTGTCCCCACACACCGCCAGTGTGCTTCATTCCAAGACACAGTGGGAAACGGCAACAAAAGCACAGAAAGAAGCTTCAGAAAAGCATCACTGGAGATGTAGTGTACAGTTGCAAAAAGATGATATTCAATGTATGCAGTCATTGAACTCACACAGACCCAAGAACAGCAAACCAGGGTTTGTGTCAGTGTCATTCTTGCTAAGAGCTTGTTTACTTGTGCTTTCCTCCACCATTATCTCAGTGTCCTCACTGTCTCTGCTCTCTGTGTCTGTAGGTACGTGGAGAGAAAGAACTTCCTAGAGCGAGTGGACCACCGGCAGTTTGAGTTGGAGAAGAGTGTGCGTCTGAGCAACATGAAACGGTGACAAGAGGAGAGAGCAGACACATTCACTGATCAAAACAGACTGGCCCATATTCACACACACACTGCATACACTGTTTTCTTTGTCATATAGGTGGAATAACCCGTAGTCCCCCCAAAACAAAAACTGGTCTGCTTTCACAATCTGTATGTACAGCCCCCATATTGTCTTTTCCTTCTTCCACTCTTCCTTTGTCCAATATTGCATGTCCATGTTTATCAGGGCTTCTTTAATACGAAAGAGGAACAGCTCAAGATGTTTTTCTTCTCAAGGACTCAAGAGCAATTCCTCAAAAACCTCATTTCATAATTCATTGAAGTACATCCTAACCATTCATAAGAGTGACATTAATGGGAAAGAAAACCTCATTAAGATGCACAGATTAATCTGAATTATTTAGCATATTTCACATCTTTGTTCTGACAGTGAGGATTTTTTGTAAATGTAAACGTCCTATAGTCATGCTCTTTACACACAGGCATTCAGGCATATTCTTTTTCTTTTTTTGATGTTAAAATGGAAGAGCGCAGTTGTTTTTGTTTTTCCCATGCATACTTACTACTGTCTTAAGAATTTATTTTGTTAAGAGTGGTTGTATGGCAATTACCCCACTGTCATTTTAATCGTGTTTCACTGACAGAAATAAATCATGTCATTGAGTTTGGACACTTTAAATGAACCGTGTCTTGCTGTTAATTATTTTGACCTACTAATTAATTGCTCCACTTCTTATAGCTTTCCTCTTCCCCTTCCCTCTTTGCTAGCTTATGCCCCCCCCCCCCCCCCCCCCCCCTTGATGTATAGACCTGAAATTTAAAGGGATAGTACACCCAAAAATGAACATTCTGTCATCATTTACTCACCCTCAAGTAGCTCAAAACCTGGATGAATGTCTTTGTTCCGCTGAACACAAAGATATTCTGAAGAATGTGGGGCACCATTTACTTCCATAGTATATATTTTTCCTACTATGGAAGTCAATGGTGCCCCAAAACAGCCTGGTTACAAACTTCAAAATATCTTCCTTTTGTGTTCGGCAGAACAAAGAAATTCATACAGGTTTGGAACTACTTGAGGGTGAGTAAATAATGACAGAATTTTCATTTTTGGGTGAACTATCCCTTTAAGCTTAACCCCACCACAGTCTCTTTTTATTTTCTTGAAATACCATCTAGGAAAGGGATCAGCAGGGTTTAAGTCACGTATCTCTGAATCACTGTAGGGAGTCGTGCATGAATCCTTCCCCTTTTCAAAACTATAATAATCTACAAGATCTTTTACTGACAATGAAAGTCCTGTAGCTGTAGAATTTCATCATTTAAAAAAATGTGAGCTGCTTGACCGTATGAAAGATGTTTTGAGTGGTTTTTAGTGCATTGCTAAGCAGTTGTGAGGGTGTTATGGGTGATTGCTCAACCCCAAAAGCCTTAATCTTAATGATATTCTCATCTCTTGATATGGCTCGGTGTCTTTTTTTTATTCCATGTCTATGAGATTTTTTTACTCATTTTATCGTCCTCCATGCAAAATGTTAAGTCATATAGCATAGAAAAGTAATAGCACATCTCTCTTGCATGATTTGAGGTATCAATGCTGGCTGTACCACAAATGGAATGAGTTACATGCCTTTTTGTTTGAAAGAAATTAATACTTTTATTCAGCAAGGGTGCATTAAATTAATCAAAAGCAGCATTAAAAACATTAAAACAAGCATAATATGACACAAACAATATGAGCAAAATCAACAAGTATACAGTTGCATGCGAAAGTTTGGGAACCCCTTGCAGAATCTGTGAAAATGTGACTAATTGTAACAAAATAAGAGAGATCATACAAAATGCATGTTATTTTTTTTTTTTTTTATTTAGCTGGGGGGTGAAAACTTTTGAACAGGATGAAGATATCTAAATGTTTGCCCTTCGGAAGCAACAGAAGATACTTGCATGTTTCCCGGAAGGGAAATTAAGTACAATTTACCTTGATCTTCAAATTCAAGAAGTTTTCACCCCCTGGCTTTTAATGCATCGTGTTTCCTTCAGGAGCATCAGTGAATTTTGAACCTTTTTTAATAGTTGTGTTTGAGTCCCTCAATTGTCCTCAGTGTGAAAAGATGGATCTCAAAATCATAGTCACTGCTGGAAATATGCAAAATATGCTGGAAAACTGAAGAATTTTCAGGACCTGGAGGATTTCCTGAAGATCAGTGCTTAGATCAACTGTTCAGAACAAACAAGGGACTCATGAACAACCATCACAAAACAAAAAACGTTGTGGATCATCCAGGTAACCACACACAGTATTAAGAACCAAGGGTTCCCAAACATTTGAAGGGGGTTATTTTAATAATTTCAGCCTTTTTGCCAATTGGACCATATGTAAACATCTTACTCAGGACAGTACTAAATAAAAAATAACATGCATTTTGTATGATCTCTCTTATTTGTGACCCTGGACCACAAAACCAGTCATAAGGGTCAATTTTTCAAAATTGAGATTTATATATAATCTGAAAGCTGAATAAATAAGCTTTCCATTGATGTATGGTTTGTTAGGATAGGACTCTTTGAAAATCTGGAATCTGAGGGTGCAAAAAAATCGAAATATTGAGAAAATTGCTTTTAAAGATGTCCAAGCAATGCATATTACTAATCAAAAATTAAGTTTTAATATATTTACAGTAGGAAATTTACAAAATATCTTCATGGAACATGATATTTACTTAATATCCTAATGATTTTTGGCATAAAGGAAAAGTTGATAATTTTGACCCATACAATGTATTTTTGGCTATTGCTACAAATATACCCGTGCTACTTATGACTGGTTTTGTGGTCCAGGGTCACATTTTGTTAAAATTATTCACATTTTCACAGATTCTGCAAGGGGTTCCCAAACTTTCGCATGCCACTGTATGTATTTCAGACCAAATCACAGTACTGTTTTTTTTTTTAATGTAAATTCTCAATTTGTTATCTTTCCTGAAAAACCATGTTGGGTCTTTTGATAGCATGGGCGGTAACTTGTTCATCCTTTCACTTGAAGATAATGGTCTTGTTTACATAATTCAATCTTCCCTCTCCCTGTGCGTAGGCCTGTGTGGGCACAAAGTTTGTTTACTGCCATTTCCTGCTGCTCGACTACCATTTAGAAGGATGTTCAGCATGTTCCACGCATCTCTCCAGATTTCTGAAATGGCTGACCCCCACAGCAGTCCCCTGCCTCACTGCTGCATTGCTTATTTCCCAAATGGAGATGAGTAGCTGTTCTGTGCTCTGATGTTGTCCTGTGCAAACATCAGACTCTGCAGGTGGGAATTTGAATGATACTGGCATAATTCCCTCACTTAATGTTCTCAAAGCTGAGCACTGTGAGCTTTTTGTGTTTCACACCAATAAACTGGTACAGGCAGAAATAAATAAATGTGCCTACATGAGCATACAGAAACAATCATATCACAGCGTACATGGCATTTGCAGGTACTCCATGCATAGCCGTACTCTTAAAGAAACAGTTCAGCCCAAAATGAAAATTCTGTCATTTACTTACCCTCTTGTTTCAAAACTCTGATTTTCTTTCTTCTGTGGAATATAAATGAAGATATTCAGAAGAATTTTGTTAACCAAAAAACATAGACATAGAATAAACATAGAAACAGCAACATTAATTTACTTAAAATCCCCCTGATATTCTTCTTGTGCTTCATTAGAGAATTCAGATTTATGAACAAGCCATATTTTCAGTCAGATCTATCCAGTGAAATTGTTAACCAATGAATTCACAAAACCTGAGAGTTGAGATTTGTTCACAAATTAGATAAGTTCTGTTGTTCCATGTTTAATTCCATCTATGAACCCTTTTCATAGAATGTGATGATACGTTTTCACAGTTATTAACATCATAAATCTAGCAACCTTTTTTATGTTTTAATTTTTTAACTTTTAATGTACATATATAACACTATACTTTTCTTACCTTGGCATTAAAACCCTGGAAATGTGAAAAGGGTCCTTTTCCTATAGTTAACAGCTCATTGAATTATCAATGAGTGATGACTTAAATTTCAGTCTTTTCCTCAGGCAAAGCTATTTTATGTTTGGCTTCAGAAGGCATATTTTGTATACTTTTGTGTCCTTTTTGAAGCTTGAAAGTCCCTTGTTTAGACCAATGTGAGGGTATGATGACTGAATTTTCATTTTTGAGTGAAATAATCCTTTAAACATTCACGTAATGCATATCACCCTTTCCATGTAAATAGTGGGAGTATAGTGAGGTAGCCACACTCATATTTATTCCTGTCCTCCCCCGTCCACTCAAAGTTTGATGGTAAGTGTGTGGTATTCAGGAGTGGAGAGGAGCCTATCGTGCTCATCTTTATTCAAATGCACCTGTCCTCTCCTGATTTTACTTTCTCTCTTGGGTCTGAACACTGCTGTTAGCTCCTAAATAATGCCTTCATCCCTTTTCTTCTGTCACTTTTTCAATTTTTCCATCGCTTTCATCTTGCATTACACTTAGACATGTTGATGACACAAGTCTGATTTTCCCTTTGCAATTGTCTCTGCCATTATCATTAACTTTGACTTACACTTCACAAGACTCTCCTTTCCTGTCATTTTATACTTGCATTTCCCTTCTCTATTTCCTCTTATCTTATTGGGTACATTTCTTGAGCGATTTCAGAGTAGTATAAGAAACTGTCAGTTATTAACATACTAAGAATGTGCTATGTATAGAGTCAAACAAGCAGGCCAAATGGATCCAATCAAATGCATCCATATATCTAATACTGTGATAGAGGCGTAAACCCTTAGCAGTGTACTATATAAAAAGAGCTTTATGGAGCAACAGGGCCTTAGGTGTCCACTCGGAATTCCTGTAGCGTATATATAGCGCAAACTTCACCTCCAGGCATGTGTATCTGTCTGTCACCAAGTGCATGACTTCAAACAGGGGCAGAAACCTTAAAAATAGACAGTGCTGTTGAGAGGACAATTATAAACAATCACTGTGATGAGAACCTAAAATAACAGCTGGCTAAAATGTTCCAAATGCCTCTTACCTCCAGGTCGCCAGAGTTAAGTGGAGCTTTAAAGCACTGCTGGGTATTTACCACTCCCTATGTGTAAGCTACAATAAAATTATTTCCTGCTACATTTTCAATGCATTGCCTGCTGAACTGTATGGGTTGCCTTTAAGGTTAGCACACTTTTTTTATGACCTTGATAAACATTCTTGTCTTTTAGGAATCTGCAGTATTAGCATTTTTCTGCAGTGTATGGGTACAGTATGTTAAAAAGAGCTGAGACTACCACAGTGGTAAGAAAAAACATCAAATTACCCAAAATATTTAATAAACAGACATGCGGAGGTGTCGGATGTACAGTATAGAACTTGATGAATGAGGGGCGTTCCAAAACTGCAGAGTTCTGCCCACGCAGTTTCTGTATACGGCCGGCTCAGTGGCTGATATCCTATTGCAGACCACGAGAGAGTGTTTTTTTTTCATCTTTGCAGTAAATTCAGCCTTGTAACAGTGGACTGGTTTGGCAGCCCACCAAAAAGTTTTTTTTTCCCTCTTCTGAAGGTCTTCTTTCCTGTATTTTAGCCCTTTCAACATTAGCCAATGTTGGCAGATGAAGGGAGGGAGTGCCATGACACCAATTTAACAGACATTTGAAGATAAGAAGAGGACCTTTGACTTCTTTCTCACAGCTGCCCTGTATAATTAAAAGCTATTCACAGTGCTCATGGCATAGCTGTTAGTGAGTAAACTAATCGTCCTCCACAACACATACTTCTATCTGCCGTTTGCTAAATAACTTACTGTTTTGTCCTTGGAATTTTATTGTAGATGAGAGGCTGACTGTATTATCTCTAATTTTCGGTGTTAAATCTAAACCTTTTTTGAAGATGTAATCTTTGTTAGTAACCCCAACCATCCAGCATCAGCTAATTTGAAAGGCCAAACATTTTGTTGGTATCAGCATCTTTTTCCCAGTCTGTGTTAATAATGGGTTTTCTTTCAAAGTCAAATGCTAGAATGTTTGCAGCAGTTTCATCATGTTAATAGGTAATTGGTACTTTTTATACTAAATATATACTATATATTTTTGCTGTCAAGGAGATTGTGTTCCTTCAGATATGGTGGTTTTCCAAGCTATGTTCAGCAAATGCCTCCGCAGGATGCCATGAAAACTAGAAATCAGTAATTAAGTTTAAAAGAGAATTAAACATAATTAGTTATTTTCAAACCAAACATCATCCATTGCAATGATGTGGAGTAAAAATATAGTTTATGTTATAGTTTCTTCTCATTGAATAGATGTTATTTGATTGCTCAGTGTCTCTAAGGAGCATCTTAAGGGTTTGTTAAATGCTCCTGTTACCTTTAACAATTGAAAACTGGGCATGTAGTCGCAGGTGACTGCGTGTTTTGAGTTTGAGCTCCATCAAGTTGATTCTTTATCGTCTATCTTAAAAACAATTTTATACACTATCATTTTCGTTTCTATAACGTGTGAATATATCCCTATAGCATTCTAAAACAAAAACAATCAGAGCGCCTTATCATTAGTTTTATTTTGATTTCTCGAGTCTGCTATTAGCTTATAGCCCGTTAGCATCGGCAGCGTGGCTGCCGCTAATCTCGCTTAAATTGCTAATACTCTATTCACACACATTACCATTGTTTCACTGTTACTTGCTTAAATGGCAGATTTGTGTCTACCTTTGAGTGCAGGTGAGGACACATTCGAGCTGCATTCGGTGCAGCTGGAGCTGGAGAAGCAGGCCCAGCTGAGAGAGAGGAGAGCCGCGCTGGAAACATCCCGGGCTGATGCACACAAGTCCGGGGTAAGTATACAGCACGATGCTAACACTCCTACCACCTCTACTCCGTGTGTTTCTCTGCACAGGCCCTGTGCACCCAGGACGCGATCTTCCCAGATGTCCTTCACTCTGGCGCCGGGACGCCACGGACCCTGGGTGCACCAGCAGCGGAAGACGCGAGCCAGGCCCCCGTGCGACGACCTCTCCCCCTCCGCCGCCTCCGGTCTTCAAGATCTCCACCCGGAACCGCTTCGGTCCCCTCCGCGAGACGGAACGCGACGCTGTGATCGTCGGAGACTCCATCATCCGGCACGTCCGTGCTACGTTAGCTGAAGGTAAAGTGCACACTCACTGTTTCCCCGGTGCTTGTGTTCTCGATGTTTCTGTGCAGATACCCGCGATCCTGAAGGGCGATGAGAGCATCGGTGCTGTCGTGCTGCACGCGAGGGTTAACGACACCAAGCTGTATTGCAAAACCATATACTGCAGCTATTACAACAGCATGACTTTGTAGTAGAAGAGTCTGGGTGCTGAATTGGCCTGCCTGCAGTCCAGATCTTTCACCTATAGAGAACATTTGGCGCATCATTAAATGAAAAATACATCAAAGATGAACACGAACTCTTCAGCAGCTGGAAACCTATATCAGGCAAGAATGAGACCAAAATCCTACACCAAAACTCCAGAAACTCATAACCTCGATGCCCAGATGTCTTCAAACTGTTTTGAAAAGAAGAGGAGATGCTACACCATGTTAAACATGCCCACATCCCAACTATTTTGAGACCTGTAGCAGGCATCAAATTTGAAATGAGCTCATTTTGTGTATAAAATTGTAAAATTTCTCAGTTTAAATATTTGTTATGTTATCTATGCTCTAATTATTTATAATAAAATATTTAATGTGATTTGAAAGTCTTTTAGTTTTCATTTTATTAAAATTTAAAAAAACATCCCAACATTTCCGGAATTCGGGTTGTAATAAAAAGAGATTGGTGAATGTAATAGACTAGTGTATTTTAAAAGCAATGAATAATAAATCTTTAGTGTAAAGCATCATTCACATTCAGTGTCTTAAGCAACAATCTGGCCTGAACTCATTCATTTTCAATGAGAGCTGGAGATATTCGCAACATGAGTGACTGTTGGTGACTATGTGGGTTTGACTTGAAAACCAGCTGCTGTGGTTTCTAGGTTTCTTTGTTGCTGTCGATGTGAATGCGGCTTTGAAAATATTTCTGACAATTTCCTTTTGATACCAAGTAAAGAAATGTTTTATTATAGCTACAATAAATAGTTTTTTGCAGTGACAGCGATTTGAGCGACAAAGCATCATTCATTGTTAATAGACAAATTTTGATCCAAGTTTGCATCAAAATGTTGTAGATGATTCATAGCTAAATTACAATTATACATTTTTTAACAGTAAAAATGGACGTTCAGCATTCTGCTACTTGGTACATAAATTAAAGCCGAAAGTATACTGTAGTTTTGACAAACGTGCATGTACATCCAAACGCAGTTTTTTTGCATAGTCTTTGGCTCTCCAACTTTACAGGATCTACCATAGTTTTACCATAGTTTCAATTGTGTATAATACAAATTTGTACACTCATGGATACCGGTAGAAAGAGCTCATTAAGAGCTTTCATTTGATGTATATATCTCCATTTCACCAAAAATGTCACTTACGCTACGCCCTTCTGGTTCTCAACCCTCGTTTTGTTCGACACATGTACACTATAAAGATTCAAACTTTTCTATTGTTTTCACTATTTTTTTGGCAGAACACAATTGCTCATCAATATGGGTGTCTATTGTTGTTGCATCTTGCCGTTGTTTATCATGGTTTCCTCTCCTACATCTCTTTTTCGACTGTGAAACACGGGCCCAAGCCTGTGTTGCTGCCTTGAGCGCCAACTGTTTAGTGCAAAAATTCAAGGCCCATACTGATTATGAAATTTACATAATGTGCACTGTACATATACCAAGTATACTAGTTTGGGGTTGAATGTTAGAATGTGAACCGATTTATAGGCTAATACAAAATCTTTTTTGTAAGGCACGTAGGCTAATTTCTTTTTCCAGTGAGACGGGACATTAAAACAGTAGGCTATAAAGATCATTAAATAGAACAGTAGCACGAGATTGGCATAAACGCATCGAATGTAAACACGTTATTCCGTTCACAGCGTATAATATAAACCATGCCGTGTTTATTCACACAGAGGTAACAGGAGACTATCCCTTTAAACAGAGCTTGATGATTCCATCAGAGAGAGAGAGAGAGCGCCAGAGAGCGAGCAGCGTCCTGGCTCGGTGTGCTACGAAGTGTCAGTGTACGGCACCGCAATACAGATAAACACAAGCCAGGTCATTCCTTACTGTAGGGAGAGAAAAAACGAGTGAAGAAGAGAAGCGTTTTAATTCAAACACAGCCATTTTATTAGTAACCCAACAGCTGCTCTCTGGAGAGGAGGACTGAAAACCGCGCAGCGCTGCCTGTGTGAGGTGGAGCGGAGACACATCTGAAACATTCACATCAAACTTCTCACCCCATCGAGGCGCGGATTGCACCCTTACTACAGACAAGATGGAATAGAAGGACTCCGAGAGAAGCCTAACAACCCAAATTGATGTTTTCTGCTGAAAAAGCGTTAGAGGGGAAGAAACTGGTCCGTTAAAATCAGCTTCAGCTTTGTAGTGGATTGAAAGAAGGAGCTCAAGATGTCTGTACCGGTAAGTTCTTCAATTTAACCTCTGATCTGATTCATCGCGATGTGGAAAAGTTACTGAACTGCTTGATAGTAACTTGCATGCGTTGTACTGGACGCCCAGATGTGGGTCTGGAGGAATGGGCAGTTTGCTCTCGGTAATGCTGTAGTGATGCACACTGGCCATTCGCTATAAGCAGCTGTTCAGTGTTCAGGACGGTAGTGGAACTGAATTTGTGTAGTTCACTCAAGAAAATACACGAGCTGTGTGTCAAAACCTAGTGAGCTGTCAACTAGACAGCGTTTTTTTGGGTGTCATAGGCGCGTTCCGAGGATGTCCGAAATGGTGCGCGTGCCAGTGATGCCCAAAAATACATTCTATATAGGCAGCTCACAAGGTTTTGACACACGACCTCGGAATCCATGCGCTGAAGTAGGCTACAAAAAAATAAAAGGATGCAGAATTTCCTCACGACAGGTTTCCATACTAAATATTTCACCTTGCTTGATGTATTTTAGTAACCCCCCCACCCCTTTACATTGTCAAGAATACTTACATCAAACACATTTTCCCCAGTTTTTAAAAATAACGTTAGGTTTTTTTTTCTTTTTCATTGCTTTATTATTGACCCATATGTGACCCTGGGCCACAAACCTCAGTAGCATGGGTATATTAGTAGCAATAGCCAACAATACATTGTATGGGTCAAAATTATCGATTTTTTTATGCCAAAAATCATTAGGATGTTAAGTGTTCCATTTAAGATATTTTGTAAATTTCCTACTGTAAATGTATCAAAACTTAATTTTTTATTAATAATATGCTATTGCTATAAGGACTTCATTTGAACAACTTTATAGGTGATTTTCTCAATATTTAGATTTTTTATTTTTTTTGCACCCTCAGATTTTCAAATAGTTGTATCTCGACCAAATATTGTCCTATCCAACAAACCATACATCAATAGAAAGCTTTATTCAGCTTTCAGATGATGTATAAATCTCAATTTCAAAATATTTACCCTTATGACTGGTTCTGTGGTCCAGGTTCACATATGTGAAGAACCTTATGATCTTTAACCTTTGGCCTTTTAGCTTGTTGCAGCTTTAAGTGGATTTATTTATTCATTAGTAAATCAATTAACCAAATTTGAGATGTCCGTGTGCAATGGCCTCATAGACCAAAGGTCCCTTGAAAGTAATTTTCACTTGCAGCATTTACTAAATATCTATAGCAATGGATTTGTTTTGATGGATGCGCAAAGTGGGTCCATATTGACAGTTTCTGTCACAAATTCAGATTTATTTGTTACTCGTGTTAACATGGTACTGCAATCAAGAATTAATAAATATTACTAATACTGTGTATATTCACAAGTAAACATGGTTAACCCTGAGGCAAAATCTGTTCTTGCACCATGGACCTATTTCTTCCAAAAGAGTCTCAGTTCAGAGCACTCCATCGAGTCTCAACCTGTGAGACCTGTGTTCTGCCTCCCTGCTGCTTTTGGCATCTCATTTCGACATACTGCAACACGATTTAATGTTTGCCCTCGCTGGCTGAAGTTAAGTGGAAGAAGTCAGTGGATTACTAATACGGGGCTGTGGAGGATGCGCAGCTCTGCAAAACATCATTGCGGATCCCTATTGGAGGAATGAGATTAATTTGCATGTCTTGGCAGCTTACCTATATATTTTCCCACTGCTGTTTTTAGGAGAACTGGCATCTTGATGATGTTATGAATAAATAATAAAATCACTTCTGCTCTATGCATCCAAGTGAGGAAATGGTCTCGGAAGGCCACCTCAGTGGTCTGGACCTTGTTCAGTTTAACTCTTTAAGATAATGCTCAGTGCCAATGAGAAAGAATAGTGTATGTTCCGATTCAGCATCGCTTGAGTACCAATGTCCCACGCCATTTTCAACAAACAGAAGCCAGATTGCTGTTTTTGCCCGGGGTGTTCGTGCTTGATCGCAGCAGCTGTTCTACCACGAAGACGAGAGTATGGTTTGCTTGTCTTGAGACTGCAACTGGTGTGATTCCGTTTACCTGAGACCAACAGATGTCACCAAGAAGTGAAAAACAAACAAGTGTAATGGTTAAGGCACTTTAATCTAGTGTTTGCAGCCTGTTTGCATCAGTAGGAACCCTGCAGGAGTTTCAGGATTGCAACCCACATTGGTTTATTTATTAGGTCTAGGTTTTAATCTGAACTTGTTTGAATTGGATTCTCCATTCAATTCTGAACAGTTTAGGCATATTCAATTAATAGTCCATTTTGCTTGCATAGAAAAGAAATGGCAGAACTTGGGATATTACGGAAATCGTAATATTTCCTCCAACTATGCAGTTCATAGTGGGATGTATAAAAATCTCCAAAAACTGATCTGCGGATTGTTGAAGTATTTCTTGTTTAAAACATTTATTATAGCATTGTGCAAAATTACTAAAAAAATAATAAATTCAAACTTCAGTTATAAACTAAAGAAAAATGTGTTTGTTTGCTTGCCATTATTTCAAAGTATACAGCATTTTAATCTTATCACATCAGTTCTGACTTTTTTTATGCTGTCATTTTTAGTCAGCATAAAAATTAGCCAATGAAATTAGCCAATGAAATAAGCCAATGAAATTAGCCAATGAAATTAGCTTAATCAATGTAGAACCAGTGTTATTTTGGTGTTATATAAATACTATTGTAGTTTTTTTAGTTTTACTTCTTATTTTCAGTTCCTATTTTAATTTTAAGTTTAGGTCATTGTTATGTTCTTGTCTTGATTTATTATTATTATTTTTTAAATATTTCTATATATATAGCTTTATTTTTATTCCAGTTCAAGGTTTAGTAATTTTAGTATTTCAACTTATTTTAGTAAGACAAGATTTCTAATTGAACATTTAAGTATTTTTTTATCTAATATTTATATTTTATTTTATTTCAGATTTATTTCAGTTCACAAATATGGTTTATAACAGTTTCAGTTTTAGTTTTGGTTAACAATATGAAGACACTGCTCCACTGATGCTTTGCCAACATGTGTCCAGCCATGCATATCTCCATACATTTTCACTTAAATTCTGCAATCGTTTATGGATACACGCATACTTCCTTTAATACATAAATTCATAAGTTTGAGTACTACACATGCTCTGCTTCATACATATTGATGGGTATTAATGTTTGGCTGTCAACGTCATTTGCCTTGACTCTAGATCTTTATCCCGTCCCCTGGACGTCTCCCAGAGAGCGTGCACTATGACAGCAAGCCTGCACATACCCCCCCCCCCCCCCCCCCCAACCTCCGTCCCTCTGAGTTTTGCCGCGAGAGGCTAAATGCGACGCCAGCAGGGAACGAGCTTGCTAAATCACTCGCAGACGCCTGACATTTGGTGCTTGTCATAGATGATACTCCACATACATATTAATAATGTTGGCTTAGGTGAGCTGTCGCATTTCAATCAACCAATAAAGACCTTTTGCTATTTGTATGCGTTGCCCTGGCAACTAGAGGCCACCAGCCTTCCACATATGAGTTTCATTGGCAGCGTAACTCATAGTAAACAGCGTATAACGCTACACATGCCATGCATGAACAAGCACGACTCCAAAGACGAATTGCGACACGCGCTTGTAAATACATATATGAATTTCTCTCTGAAATCACACTATTCGTGCTTGTCCTTGCATAGTAAGTGTCTCATCTCAAAGACATTCTTTCCTTCACGCAGTCACACCCCTGCTTTGGCTCTCCCGGCAGGCATCTTTATCCGCTTTTAGTGATTAAGGACAGCCATTTTTTGCTCAAATACACACTCTTATACCGGACACATCTTAATCCAGAGACCAGCTGACACGCTCATTAGTTTATTGCTTGTCAGCTCAAGAGAAAAATAGGAATGCTAGAAGCAGCTGCAGGTGAACAGATGATGAATAGGAATGTAAATATTAATGTTTATGTCACCTCAAGAGTAAATATTCATCCAATTTAAATACCATTCGCATTAGTATCCAGTATATGGGTATATGTGTGAATATTCCTTGTTCTCGTTTATGCCTTGGTACGTTGCACACATATTTTGCATAAGAATACAAATGAAGGGAAAATGGTGTTGTGTTAAGCTGTGTGTGTTTTCTGTAGTATGGAGAGTTGTATGTAAAGCATGAAAATTGAATTACCTTGGACAGCGCTCACATTCTTCAGATGAACTTTATCGATCACCTGATCCTGGCATTGATCTATCTATCTGTCTATCTATCTGTCTGTCTATCTATCTATCTATCTGTCTGTCGGTCTGTCTATCTATCTGTCTATCTATCTGTCTATCTGTCTGTCTGTCTGTCTGTCTGTCTGTCTGTCTGTCTTTCTGTTGTTCTATCATTTGTTCTGTCATTCTGTCTTTCTATTCTGTCATCCTGATGTTCTGTCATTCTATCATTTATTCTGTCGTTCAATCTAGCATTCTATCTATTTTTAGTTTTTTCTGTTATTCTTTCTTATTTCTTTCATTTCATTTCATTTTTTGGTTTGTTGTTCTATTTATTTGTTTGTTTCATTGTTGTATCGTTTTATCTATCATTCTGTCATTCTCTCTGTTGAAAAGCTACAAACCTTTAAACTTCAATACTTCAAGCCATTATTGGTTTACATTTACTTTTCTAGTTACAATTATGGCAACATGAATTTCTTTAAATTTTTTTAAACAAATTTTCATTGTACTTCCTTGCATTTAAATTTGAATTGCATTTTTCATTGGCTTTGCTTCCTTAGTTCAATTTCAATTACAATTCAGGAATATAATTGAAATGTTTATGTGCACAAGTACTGTATATTCAGATGATGGAGTAAAGCAAGTGTACATCTCTGTCTGATATAGTGTAGGAAAAGAATGCAGTGTATGGAATTTGTGGTTTTGTGTGCAGTGATAGTGTGCAAGTCTTCATACTGGCAAACAAATTGATCACTCTGAAAAGATACTCTCTGACTGGTTTTCTTTGTCTGAATATAGCTTCACATACTTCCAGCCTCTTTATATTCACCAAATGCTTTTCACCCCTTTTCTTATTCATCTGTTTTTCTCTGTCCCTCATCTTGTGTCACTCTAAAGGTTCTAAAGGCTTCTTTTTGCTTTTAATTTTAGTTTCCTTGCTTTTAACAGTCTGTGTGTGTGTGCACATGCTTGCTTTTGTGTTGTTAGAGCTTTTGCTGTTATATTTGCTGCAGTGGGGGACATACTCAGTGTGAAATCCAAGTAGGCCCCTTATGATTTCAAAAGCCGGTGTCGTTTTACTGACCCTGGCGTTGACTGTCTTGCAGACGACCACTCTCAGCTGGTTGGGAGGGCACATGCCGGTCCTCACGGGACCTAAAAGAGTTATGGTAAACACGTCTCCTCTAAACAAGTCACAACACCCCCTCCTCTTGACCCCAGGGTGTTTAAAGTGTAGCATCTTGTTTTCTGTGTCTCAGACTGGCAGGACTGACTCTTATGAATACATGGCCCTCTATAGAGTTCTGTTTATGCTGCTGTTTAAGTCATATGTGTGTGTCAACGTGGCTTGGCTGTGCTGAGTCGCTAATGAAACACAGGGCTTTTTCACCATGATGATTTGAACTCAGTGTAACCCGCTCTTTTGTTCCACTGCCCTGTAAATCTCTTTTTTCAGCATTAGAAGGGGGAGGATAGAGGGAATATGTGTGTGCACGTCTGTGGATGGAGATTATGTTGGGTGTGCATGTGCAAAATTTGCATGCCTCGTGTTCATGTTTTGTGTTGCATGATTGTGTTGGTAGACAAAGAGAGAGATGGTGTTGCGCATATTTGTTTGCAGCTCGGTGGACGCTGGATCCTGATGTGGATCATTATAATGCAGCTGTGAGAGTGAAAGGGAGATGGAAAAACGAGCGAGTGTAGTTGTGTGGATGTGTCTGTTTTTGCCACTGCTTGTGCCAAATCGTCCCGTCACCACCGTCGTAAATCTGCTGGCTGATGTGCGCCGTGGTCATATTAATGGAACGCCATCAATCACACCGGGTTGTCAGAGGTTAGACTGTATGTGCATGATGGGATGGGGGAGGGAACTGTACTTACAAGTGAACCTGACAGAGACATCTGTTAAGACTAGACCGATTCAGCTAAAACCAATCCACATAACCTCAGCCTAGGCTTGCTATTTCCAGTGTAGTCTAGTTTAGTATGCCCAGTCCAGTTTATCTCACCTAAATCCAGCTCTGTCCAGTCCGGTTTAGCTACACCCAGTCATTTAAACTCGGATAAACTCAGACCAGATTATCTGAAGCCAATCCAGCTGTACTCAGCTAAATCCAATCTCGTCCAGTCCAGTTTAGTTTGCCCAGTTCAATCCATGTTGGCTAAGGCTTCTCCAGCTGTATACAGCTAAATCCAGTCTAATCCAGTCCAGTTTAGCTAAACCTAGTTAGGTCCAGTTTACTGTGCCCAGTTCAGTCCAGATTAGCTAAAGCCAAGACAGTTTTGCTCAACAAAACCGAGCCTAGTTCAGTCCAGTTTAGCTAAACCCAGCTATGTCAAATTTATAATGCCAGCTTCAGTGTAGAGTAGCCAGTTCAGTTAATCTCATCTAAAACCAACCCATTCAGGTCCGGTTTAGCATGTTCAAATCAGTCTAGATTAGCTAAAGCCAGTCCAGCAATACTCAGATAAGACCTGTCAAGTCTTAGATCCAGTTTAGCACGGCCAGATTAGCTAAAGCCAGTTAATTTTATCTCAACTAAGACTGACCCAGTCCACTCCAGTTTTGCTATACTCAGTCAGGTCCAGTATAGTCTATCCAGTTCAATCCAGATTAGCTAAGGCCAGTCCAGTTTATCTCAACAAAGACTGACCCAGTCCACTCTAGTTTTGCTAAACTCAGTTAGGTCCACTATAGTGTGCCTACCCTTTTGAAAAATCCAGCATATGCTGGTTAGGCTGCTGGTTTGAGTTGGTTTAAGATGGTCCTTAGCTGGTCATGAGCTGATTTTAGATGGTTCTTAGCTGGTCATGTGCTGATCCTAAGCAACTTGCTCCTGCACAGGATCAGTTTAGGACAAGCACATGACCAGCACATGACCAGCTCATGACCAGCTAAGGACCATCTTGAACCTGCTCAAACCAGCAGCCATGCTTCAAAACATACCTAACCATCATATGCTGTTTTTTTCAACAGGGTAGTTTTCAGTCTATATAATCTGAGACCATTCCAGTTGTACTCAGCTAAACCCAACCCAATCCAGTTCATTTAATCATTTTAGCTAAACAGGTCCAGGTTATTTCAGCTAAGGCCAGCCCAGTAAAGTCCAGTTTTAGCTAAGGCCAATCCAGTTCAACTCAGATGTGCCCAGCCCAGTCCAGTTAAATTCAGATAGACCCAGGCAATCTGCAGATTGATCGCTTTCTGAATTGCAGAGTAGCTTGGCAGTGACGAGTGATGAAGTGAAAGGGTCAGATGAAGAGCAGGAGCCAGGAGAGAGGGGGATGGAAGAAAAAGAGACACAAATGAGACTAGAACTGGAAGAGTCAAGTGTAACGGCCTCTAGAGAACCCAAAAATCATATGAAAGTTGAAAAGAGAAAGACATAATGGCAATACAAGAGCAGGGTTGCAGTGAAGGATACAGAGAGAAGAAGAGGAAAGACACCATAAGAGGCTTGGGAAAAGATACCAGTAAGCACAAAGGGAGAGAAATGGAAATTTTGAGGTAGAGCAGGAAGATAAAGACAAGGAGAAGATTACAGAAGATGCTGTATGTAGAAACAGATAGAAAACAATCAATTTGTATATTCTGGGACCACCATCCCCTTCACAATGTTTGACATGCTTGAATAGAACTCTTAACTGTTGAGAAGAAATAGTGAGTTGTTATTTGTCCTTTGCAGTGTTATTTTTAGTACTATTCATATACTGTTATACTGTTATAGTATTTATTAATATTTAGAATTAGATTTTATTTAGATTTTCTATACATTTTTGTAATTGTGTAATATGCTTTTGTCATTTTATGTCACATTAGGTTTTTAATGCATCTATTTATCTTTATTTTTATTGCAGTTTTAGTTTTCATAATTTTGGTTCAGTTAGCTGCCACACCAGTATTTTACATTTTTCATCTAGTATTTATATTTAATTTCATCTTTAAAACTAAAGCTATTAAAATTTGTTCATTGAAATAGTTAATAATAACACCACTGCTCCTGTACATGACATCATCAGCATCCGCCTGCGTTTTAATTAACCTTTCTGTCTGGATGCTCATTAAGGACGTGTGAGTGTAGAGCACCTCAATCACACCCTCTCAGCTGCGTGTGTCCATATGAGTGTGTACGTGAAATATCATATTGTATATGCACATGGGAACTCTTAATGTTAATGAGCGTGCTTGAGTGAGTGTGTGGCACTGACGTGCGAGCGTGCGCCTCTTATTTGATGTGCCTAAGCCGCACTGCAGCAGCATGAAGAGGCTGTAATCTTTAGTTGAAGTCCCGCTAATCCACGTGAAGGTTAATGCTGCACTGTATGTTGCATTCCTTAAATTAAAGCAACAGTGTTTGGGATGTGTGTGTTGGAATGCCGGAACTCAATTTCATAATTGATGGATCAGGCAGATTAATCAACTTTACAACGTATTAACTACATTCCAGGTTTCAGTATCCGACCTCTGGGACAATCCAGGGTCATTTAGTGGCACGCAAATTAATGTACGGTGTATGCTAACACTCTTGAAGCTATTATAATCAGGGTCTCTCTGATAAACAGCAAGCATAATGCATAATTAATGTAATTTATTTCACTCTGGTGCTGGAATAGATTAGGGGTGCCCTCTTTGATTTTGCTTGACCTCCACCATCACCTTACCGTGGTCCTCCTTGAGGAAGCGTCTCATTGGAAGTCGCCGTGGATGTGTTCTTGCTCCTGTTGACCTTTTCGCTGATGGGAACTTGTGAGGTGTGATTGGGGATTTAGGGAGAGAGAGCACCAGACCGAAAGGTGAGAGAGAGAGGAGATGATGGGGGAGAGTGACACAAAACGAGAGACAATTTTGAAGTGGGCGACTCCATTTCACACAGCTGCTACAATGTGACCTTTCTGGAGACCGTTGTCCCTCTTCCTTATCAATGCAGTGCAGCGGATTAAAGTTGCATCAGCTGCAGAACGCGCTAACCCAATGTTGCATCTCCCATTTTTCTACTAGAGCGGCGAGCTTTAAGCAGCTTGTTGCCTTTTTAAAGTCGACGCTAGTGAGCCACGCTTGCCCAAGGATAATAAAGGGACGTTGCACGTTATTACTCCAGCTTTGCGGTAAAAGAAAAAGTCATTTGTAGGCAACAAAGAAGCTTGATGTGAAAGAAAATTGATTTTGAAGATTGACTTTCGATCTCTCGTAGGACTTTGCTGGTTTCGTAGAGTGGCTAGCGACAGCTGGGATCATGCTTTTGTGCCACAGTCCCATTACAACTCGCATACATTGTCAAACACATACTTAGAATATTCACTCTCTCACTTAAAAGACAATGTATGTTTCCATGTTTATGATCAACAATCTGACATCTATGGAAATCTGTTTCTGTCTCAGAGTATATAAGGTATTTGCAACTATAATGCAAATATTGTAACTTTTTTTGCATCTTTATATGTCTTAATGGTCAGATTATATCTTGCAATGTTTTGTTTCTTCTTATTGTGACTATCAAAATGTGAATTTATTTTGCATTGTGACTTCATATCTCACAGTCGCAATTTGTTTCTCTTTTGTTTCTTTCTAATTGATTTTATCATAGTTTAATCATTTATTTTGCAATGTGACATGTCACTTATTTGTGTCTCATAATTGCAACTTAATTGTCATAATGTTGTAACTTGTAAAATTGTGACTTTATCGTCGCTGCAGGGCATCTTTATATTTTTCACTTTTCAATTTATATCTCACAATGTTATTTCGTTTCTCATTATTGCAATGTCATATCTCAAAATGACACTATTTTGCATTGTGACTTAATCTCACTGTTGTTCTTTATTTCTGATAATAATGGTGACATTTAATTGTAAAATGTTCTTCTCATTGTGATGTTTTTTTAATCGCAAAACGACTCTATTTTGTATTTTAATTTTTACCTGACAATTATCTGCTTTGCTTTTTACTCTGAGATGGAAACTGACTTTTGTAGGCATCCATTTCTTGATGTACGAGCTGTTTATATGTGCTGATGTTTTTCTTCCTTTATAAGGTCCTTGTGTGAGTGTGTGTGCGTTAGCATGTTAGTCTCAGGAGGGAGTAGCTATTATAAAGTTTATGTGCTATAGGAATGCTGTACTTCCTGTAGTACACTCAGAGTGCTGTATAAGAATCCCAGCATGATCTCCGGAACGCTTCCAGCCATCCACTGCAAACTCATCAGTTACCATTAATGAACCACAGCTGGCTTTTATAGATATACCTGCTGGACATTCATATTCTCCCAGCCTAGTTCTTCTCTCACAGGTTCTTACAAACTTTTATACTTCATTTAATGCATCTTTATTAGAGTTGCTCATGTGTGCTGATGTGAGACTGGTTTGGGTCCAAAAGGAAGACTTCAGTTCCACAGTAAGGGAGATGTTTGGTGCAGTGGTCATTTTTCAAATTATGGTCTTTTAGGTCTACGATTGTATTGACTAAGCCCATTGAATTGGTCTCTTTGGTGATAAGTAGGATGTTTATGCTCTGTTGAATGCATAGATGTGTGTCAGTACAGGTTGCCAGTAGATCTCGCTACCCAGTGAAGCAAGTAAATGATGGGTTTCAGATAGAGGCAGCGTTTATCAAGGTCTTTAATTTACATAGCAGGTGGAGGCCCTGTTTTCATCCCTGTGGCTCATGGATCATTGCTAGACTTGGCAACAAATGAAGGTAACCAATGTGACCAATTGCAGACTGGTAAAAGAAGGCCTTGTTCTTCATGACATGAAAGGTTTACCATCTGGGCCCCCTACCTGGATTTTTCCTGGTCTCTGAATTTAGCTACATGGCTGAGGGACTCCTAGTGTTCCTGGAGGCCTGCTCTGGATTGGACCAGAAAATATGGAAAGCTTATTGTATGTTTGGTCCCATTTAAAGCTTAATTTATGCACAATGAACCTTTTGAACTTGGGTTGGTCTGATTGATATGCATTAAGGAGATGAATGTTAATGTATGTGGGATGGACAGATGAACCAATCTACTGTGTTCAGTGTCTGAGGAGAAGCTTCTGTTCTTGTCCTGTGCCCCTTTGCCCTGTTGGCTGGGCAGGTAATCTGCTCAACTGCCATGTGAATTGGGTTTGAACTGGGAGGGCAAGCAATTTACTGCTCATTCACAAACTGTTCCCCAGCTTATGAGAAAAAAGAGGGGGATGGGGTTGAGAAAGATGAAGAGGAAAAGAATGGATTAGATAGAAATGGAGAGTAAAAGATAGAGGATGAGATGAGAAATACAGAAAGACATTAGGAGATGGAACAAGTAGGAGAAATATAAAGTGAAAAGAAGGGATTGTGAAGAAGAAATATATGGAATAAGGAGAAGTAAAGAAAGGCTGTGGGATCTGTTTGCATGAGAGAGAGAGACTCAAAGCTTTGTTGATATGATGGTTGTACCACCTGTAAAGGTTCCAAGAGTCCCAATGTTTTTTCAGTATTGCATTGCATACATTTTTCAGTTGTCAGTTGTTTTTATTATGCATAATTTCTTTGACATTTTTTACTGATAAACAGTATCCGTTAAATGTTTATGCAATGTTAGTGTGATGTTGTGGTCAGGTTCTGTGCCTGAATTTTGGAAAGCTATTTTGCAGACTTTTGGACCGCCACACTGGAATGCAGGCTTCCATTCCTCTCTTTCTCACTTTTTCTCTCTCCCCCAATACTTTTCTTTTCTTTTCCAGACTGTGTCCAGGAGCTCTGGGCTTGGAAACTCCCAGAAGCCAAAGTGAGTCTGGGCTAGACTGCTGTCATGTCAACAGCCACTGTGCTGCTAATATACACAGGCACCTCAGCACTCGATCATATCATCGTCCAGAAGAGCCCCTAATGCCACAGGCTTCACCCCAGCACCCAGGATAGCTTTTGTGTCATGGAACAGTTTCCTGTGTCACATATCAGCTTCCCAAGACACAATCCCTTTTTTTTTTCTTTAGCATTTGAGTAGTGCAGAGCATCTTGTTACTTACTATGATAGTATCTTTCCAGAGATTACATGAGTTGTGCAGCTGTCATAGTCGGAAAGGATAATATGAAAACTGCAGTATTAGTACTAGCAGGCAACACGTTAAAAGAGGATAATCTGAAAAATATTTACTTAGAGAAAGTGAATTACTTTTTATAGTAATTGGGCTGTGGGCATTTTTGAAAGCCTCGTCAGATTGTAGAAAAAAAAAAGAGAGGCTTGCCTCGACTAAGGCCTTGGTAGATGTCCAGAGATAGACAGAGAGAACAGCAGAGTTACACACAGTTTGAATTCTTAAAAACAACTAGTAACATGAATGCAGGGATCTTGAAATGTTGGAGCTATTTTTAACTAGACATTCTCATGCTAAGAAAACATTGAGTGCAAAGGAAGAATTACTTGAGTCCTGTTTTCATAACTATACACTTGTCATGTGCCAGACTGTTTTTGGTTATTGTTTACTTTTGATGGGCTGTGTGTCTATGGCACCTAGTTTATTCTCCCACGGTGCCTTAAAGCTTCATAACACAAGACCATCCCTCTTTAGCATTTGGTTTTATTGGTGCTGGATGAGGACACAGACTATTCTGATATTATTTGTACCTATTTGATCACAGTACAGAAGATTTTACTCTGGAATTGATTAGATACAGCAGCCAGTACGTTCACATGTGATACCCAGTAGAGCAGTGTTGTTGCGCACGGTAGGATGTCTTATAGGATTGCCCTCAGAGAGGAAAGAGGCACAGAGTGAAAATGAAATGAACATTCCTCACACTTTCACAGCATATATACCTCCCTCTGTATCTTTTTATGACGGATTTAAAGGGAGAGTTCACGCAAAAATGAAAATTCTGTTATTAATTACTCACCCTCATGTCATTCCAAACCCATAAGACCTTTGTTCATCTTCACAACACAAATTAAGTTTAATTAAGTTTTTCATCAAATATTTTTTGATGAAATCCGAGAGCTGTCTGACCCTGCATAGATTATGGTTGAACCACTGTTGTCACATGGACTATTTTAACGATGTCCTTACTAGCTTTCTGGGCCTTGAACATGTCAGTTGTGTTGCTGTTTATGCAAGGTCAGAAAGCTCTCGGATTTCATAAAAATATCTTAATTTGTGTTCTTAAGATGAACGAAGGTGTTACGGGTTTGGAACAACATGAGGGTGAGTAATTAATGGCAGAACTTTTAAGAACAAATTAACCATAAATTACCATCACCTTGAATCTCTAATGAGTTAAATTTCACAAAATACAGAGCCTGGGTTTTCTACCACAGGGCCCATTATTTTATATTTTATTTAAAAAATACTCTGTGGAAAAAAAATACTCTGTGAAGAGGCTTTGTACAGCTGACCAGTCGTTTTCTCTTCTTTTTTCTTTTTTTGCAGCCGGTTGTTCTCACCAGCTGAATACGGCCTTTGAACTGTGTTTGCTGACTGACCGGTGTGTGTTTAATGTCTGTTTGATAGCAGATTGATGGTGTGTGAGGATGCGTTTTACGTCTGACTGATGTGTTTGTCATTGAAGGTGCTAAGACTCTCATACGCGCGCACATACACAAACACACTCACGTACATCCGTTGCCGTTGACACACTGATGGATCAGGTGGTGGCACCAGCTGGGAAGAGGTATTGTTCTGGTCTCCTGCATGTTTCCTCTTCCAGCTCACTGAGCTGGCCATTTTACACTCTGTCATGTGTTTGTATGTGATGAAATAAATGGATTGTAAATATTTATTGGCGATGAATACAGCGAGAGGCTCTGAATCGCTGTTCTGTTAGCTGCAAACCTGTCATCGCTCTTGATAGTCTCTCGATGGTACCCAGATCCACAATGTGACTGAACAAGAATGAATCTTGGCAATCAGCTGTTTTTTGCACACATTTTTAATATGTGCACTAGGGCTGAGTATCACTTGGCTATGTGACTTTTATTGAAACTGCACTAAATATATAAGATACAGAAATAGAGGAAGAAGAGTGGGTGGTAATGGCGCAGTGGATAAGACACATGCCTTTGGTGTGAGATACCTGGGTTCGAATCCACTGTGAGACACCAATGTGTCCCTGAGCAAGACACTTAACCCCTAGTTGCTCCAGAGGCGTGCGACCTCTGACATATATAGCAATTGTAAGTCGCTTTGGATAAAAGCGTCAGCTAAATGAATAAATGTAAATGTAAGAGTAATTGAATTCTCAATTCAAGAACTGTTCTCCAAAAAAAAAACAGGCATGTATCTTTTTAAATATACAATTTTTCTAGCACAAATAGCAGTGTTGTCATACATTATACGATTACCATGATTATTACTCGGATATAATTACTCTGATATACCTGTATGTGATATGATTTTGATCATACCGCCCACGCTTGTGTGGTTGTGCGTCTTGCTCAGATAAGCTATTTCTCTGATCATACATTCTTCGCATGATATCATATCATATTGATTACATTTTCTCATTTATCCATTTCAATCATGAGCTGAGATGAGCTGAGCTTTGGATCTTAGTGTTGTGGTTGGCTCGCAGAACTTCCTCCAATCATATTGCTCCTTATCAGGATTTTATCTCCTGTTCTCAAGGAGGGAATCAGACAGACCTTAGACAGTCTTGCAGAACTTCGATTATCTGGGATGGGGCCCACAGGGAAATCTTTCTCCACTGGATTACTGCTCAGAGGTCGTTCATTGCTCATCTGTGGACAAAGCAAAAAACAGCAGTGCAGGACAAATACAAACACTGGGAAGATGGCATACCCTGAGATGAAATAATGCAGAATAGCTTTGGGGAAATGGCACAACATAATATCACTTGATTCTACTCCGAATTGTTAAGCTAACAATGTGATCTCTATCTATCTATCTATCTATCTATCTATCTATCTATCTATCTATCTATCTATCTATCTATCTATCTATCTATCTATCTATCTGTCTATCTGTCTATCTGTCTGTCTGTCTGTCTGTCTGTCTGTCTGTCTGTCTTCTACTGTTCTTCAGGATTTTTGATAAATAGAAAATTCAAGCATTTGAAACAGCATTTGAAATAGAAATCTTACGTAACAAAGTAAAAATCTTTAGGCCTACTGTCACTTTTGATAAATTTTATCCATCCTTGCTGATTAATTAATTATATTTTTTTCTAAAACTAAATGTACGACTCCAAACCTTTGAACGGAAGCATATATATAGTACTTTGCAAAAGTCTTTTAAGATGGTTATTTATATCTTTTTTTATTTATGTCATTTTGCTGCCACTTAGATATCAAGTATGGGTTTACAAACACTCCTTTTGCAAATATTGTAATAATCCAGTGAGGTTTTTATATAAACAAAGAGCAGATGGTACAGTCCACACAGAGATCTGATGTCACCATGACTGAGTCAGTCTGGGATTACATGATGAGACTGAAGCAGTTGAGACGGCCTAAATCCATAGAAGAACTGTGGCAAATTCTCAAAGAAGCTCGGAACAACCTCCATACAAAATTCCCCGATGATGGTGAGAGCTTTTGCAGCTTTGCTAATGGAATGCTTAGAAATCTACTACAGACACACTAAAACAAAATATACAAATAACTGTCTTTAAACAAATGTTGCTGTGGAGCATCTAATATCCTTAAGACTTTTGCACAGAACTGTATGTACAGTATAATATAGCATCACAAGTTTAGAAACCTCAAGTATTCATATTTGTAGAAACAAGACATTTTCTTATGCAACCTCTGGGTCTTCATCATTGTATCTTTAAGAGTTTAATTAAAGTCAGTTACTAGTCTGAATCAACTGAGCATTAGCAGAAATTCATATGCCCTTTGAAAAGCACTATTTGTGTTTTGCACATGCTTTACCATTACCAGATTTAACCATGCAGAGTCACTTATGAGCTTCTGTGATGGTTAGGATGCTGCCTTAGAAGGCTGCTGCCTACAGGAAGAGGCAACACAATTGTTGTTTCAAATTAAGTTTCATTACTACCTAAAACCCATCTCCTTAGAGGTTAATAATGCTTTTAAACATTGTGATTTACTCTTGTGCTGGTCAGACCGGAGGAGGTTTTAGGGGCTGATGTGAGTTTCCTTATCATCATCATCATCTCGCCATTTCTCAGCGGTCCTGCACTGGGCATGCTCACTCAACTCTGTGTTAAGGGTCAGGAAACGGACCATTCCTTTGTCCTGTCTGGCTGCTGAATAGACTTGTGTGTATCTGAGATACAGTTTGTGTGTATATGCTGGTGAAAATATGTGTGCGTATGTGGTGTTTTTTTCTGCACGTGTTTGTGTGCCCAGACCAGGGCTCGTTAAGGGAATTTTGCTGGAATGCTAATCACATGCTCACTAATGGACACAGGGAGAAGAGTAGGCAATGCCCCGTTGACTGCAGAACAGCTAGATAAACAAATGCAGAGAGAGAAGGAGAGGCCACCTAATGTGCAATGCCTAATTCAAAGTCTGAAAACATTTTTTTTTTTAAATACCGAAATAATCTTATTAAATGATTTTTTTTTGACAGCATCTGAAATTGAAAATCATTTACTAAATTTGTCTATGATATTAATACTGATGTTATGGCTGTGTGAAGCCTGTAAACCAGTTTACTTTTGCATATTACAGTAGATGTGCCAAACTATCTGCAAAGTACTGTTTACAAAAACTGCATTCACAGGAATTATCTGTAATTAGTGATAATGTTATTAAAGGTATTTTTCTGGGTAAATACAAGTGAAATGTTATCGACAGGATCTGTTGCAAGTGGTTGATTAAAACGGGAAACAATTTCAACTTGTCACTAAGTTTGTAAAAGCAACCAATAATCATATTTTCAGTTAAATCTGTGGGACAATTAAAGTTTGAGCACTGGAATGAACGTTATTGTGCTGTTTTAAGAGAATAGCCATAAAATAATCAATTACTAGCCTTGAATCCACATAGAATCATTTATTAACTTTGTCTATTATATACGGTTCTTGTCACGTCTGTTTGAAGCCTGTAAACTCGGTTATTTTTAATGTTAGATGTGCCGTAACCATCCACAAAATATGGTTTATATAAACTATATTCACAGGAATTGTGGTGATAAATGACGTGATAAATGATGTGATAAATCAAACAAAGTTTTGTAAAGTTGGCAACGAGCCACCTCTTGATATTGCACAATTATAAAACTTAATTTTTTGGCTGAACATTTTCAGTTGGTGAAATTTTGGTTGGTGAAAAGTTGTTTTACCTTTTAAATAGAACAGTTTAGACAATTGTACGGATCCCTTTTAGGGACATTGTGGAGGGAAAAATTTGGGGTGAGTGGAAAAAATTTGGGGTGGGAGGAAAAATTTTTTTTCAAATGTTTTGCGTTCTCTCGCAAAACTTTTGCGTTCCCTCGAGAAACTTTGCGTTCCCTCACAAAACGTTTGCATGCTCTTGAGAAACTTTGCATTCTCTCGCAAAACTTTTGCGTTCTCTCGCAAAGATATTTGCTTTCCCTCACAAAACTTTTGCGTTCCCTCGAGAAACTTTGCGTTCCCTCACAAAACTTTTGCGTTCTCTCGCAAATATATTTGCGTTCTCTAGCAAAGATATTTGGCGTTTTAGAATGTCCCAAACCTTGAACTACTGACTGTATTTCTTTATACTTGAGTCCAAGTTCAAAATAAAACTCTATGGACCGCTCCATTGTGAACATACGGAGCTGTATGAACCACTGCAAGCTGTAAAGTAAACCGTCCGAACTCAACTGGTTTTGCGAGAGAACACAAATATCTTTGTGAGAGAATGCAAAGGTTTCTCGAGGGAACGCAAAAATTTTGCGAGAGAGAACACAAAACATTTGAAAAATATTTTTTCAACTCACCTCAAATTTTTCCCTCCACAATGTCCCTAAAAGGGCTCCATACAATTGCACATATTAAATCGTATTCGTAATTTATGTTACATTTGTTACTACAACAACAACAAAAAAACAAGTTTTACATTTTGTTTTTAATACTTTTTGAAATACTTGCCCCATAGACTTACATTATAAGTGTGTTACTTACAAGAAAAGTGTGCTAGTTATGTCAAAATAATTTTTTGTGGTGATCCAGGAAATATGCTGTTGAAAAGCGTAAAATGAAAAAGTATTTAATCCAGAATATTCTTTTATCACTCAGTAACTCCAAACTCGATTGTATCAGATAGCCTATATAACTGCTGTAGGTGATGCACGATGCCTGTTTTAGTAATCAGACTTGCCTTGTCAATATTTTTGGTTTGCAAGTATGCATATTCACTTAGCATGAAATACTTCAGTGGTCTGCGCTCATAAATCACAGCTGTTTTTATTTTCAAAGTTATGATGAACAGTTGTTTCTGAGTGTTGGCTCACTCCATTCTCCAGCTCCTTGAGTCTTGAATACCCATCATTGTCAGATCGCAGGGATGTGTTCTGTTGCCTCCAGTAGCAATCCATTAGAGAGGAGGTATGCCTCCCTAATGGAGAAACTTCAGGAGGCAGAGATTCCTACAGATGGGGTAGTTGTGTGCTTGTGTTTGTGCATGCACTTTTCACATTGCCCTCTCTCAACTCTCTAAATCCATTATCCAAATGTAGGTCATTTTGGTGAGAAATCTTGTGTGCCGTGACATGTTTTCCATGCTCCGCCCACTCTCAAGCCTCAAAGCCAAATGAAAAAATAATCTGCATTAATACATACAGACACATCACATGGAAGGACCAGGATTGATGGTGACATTTCCATGTGGCCAGATAGTTTGAAGAGTTCTTTCTTCCATCCCATCCTGACAGCAGTGAGACTGAGATAGCTGCATGTGTGAAAGAGCTTTGATTGGGTTTCATCTGATCCAGACATTATTTCTCCTTGAGTGGACTTGGGAAAAAAGCAGGGCTGATGGGTCTCTCCTGGCATTTTGCTGTCAGTGGAGCATGTCTGCATATAGATTTGTGATTAAATGGTGCAGTATACCTGGATTTCTCTGTGTGTGCTCACTCTGTACACACAGTGGCCTCAAAAAGTATTGTTTTGAGCCACACTTTGTGTATTGTGTTCACATAATATGATAAAAATTGAAATCAGGTAGCATTTATTTTAAATATCATTTAAATATAATTTGTTTGCATATGCTACATGATTTGATGTTTTGTTATCTAACACAGTGATATTCCGACATTTCATATGTCCAGCATTTTACATTTTAGTATTTATTAGTATTTTCAGTTTTCATTTTAATTTGAGTTAAAAATTAGTTTTTAGTTAAATTTTTTTAGTTTATTATATATATAAGTTTTATTCATAGACTAATAGCTTTAATAATATAATATAATATAAATTCTTTATTTCAAATTACAGATTTTTAAATCATTTAAAATTTTGATAATAACAACACAGTATATACAGTATATGTAGTGGTCAAATGAATAATAAAAAATCCAATATTGGTCAATGACATTAACCAATATGGAATTGATATATTGGGCATCCTTTAATATTTCTATGTTGTTGTTTTTAAAAGAAGGCTGTTTATGATTTGCATGAACTGATGTTTGCACAGCTACAGTAGAAGCATTTGTGTTTATGTATTTGAGCATGCTTTGTGCCTTAAGGACTATAAAAAGAGAACAGCAAACAGCAAAAAAAAAAAAGGTTTTTGTTATATAGTGAAACATAGTGAGCGTGTGCTGAGCAGTGAGGACTGACACTCACTGCTAGCCAACAGGTCAGGACAAGCAGACTATCAAAGAAAACATTGCCGTAGGCGGTGCATTCCTGAGGTTATGCTTTCTTCTTGTGTTTTAAATCCTTCTGTCTGTTGTCCAGGCTCTAGTTTGTGTTCTTCTCTAGTTTGATAGTGTCAGTAGGGTTGGTGGTCAGACAGTATGAATGGGAGCGTGTTTATGTATGTGTGAGATTGGCAGGAACATGAAGCCTGACAAGGGAGCACAGGTCAGGAAATCCTGCCATGGAGACATACAGTACTCACAGACATCTCTCACTGGCAAAAACACAGATAAAATATTATTTATGTCTGGAGCAGGTATGCTTTCATAAACAGGTTTGTGCAAATTTTAGGAATGTGCAAAACAACATATTCTAGTATTATTTGTGTTGACTAAATTCTGTTTGACTAACTTTTTTCTGCTGACCATACTTGTTTGATTAATGTTTTCTCAGCATTTTAATTAAGATTATTTTAATGTAACAAATTGTATATAAATTGAGGCCCCTGGAAGTTCGCTGAGGCCCCCTAATGGGCCCTGGCCCCCCTAGTTGAGCATTACCGATCTAGATGCCATTATCTTGGTCACAATTATGATTTTGACAAATCAGAATCATCAAAAAAAACAAAATACGTCACAGAAGACAAAACATTTAAGTTTGCAAGGCATAAAAAATTATCAATTAGGGCCCTATAAAATCTGTTTTATTTTTCTTCCCAAATTCTGTTTTATTTTTTTGGAAATTCTGTAAAAATATAAAAATATAATTAATTGAAATCATGAAACTTACAATTCAGATTTATTTTTTTTACCATTTTTCTCTGGATTCCATCTTAAATGGTATTAATTAAAAGTATTAGTAATCAAAAGCATCTCTAATTAATTGATTTTATATAAAAAGAATTTATTATACATTTATTTATTTATTTTAACGAAATACTGTGTTGTGTATTTACATTTTTCTGCTAAATAGATTCTGGTATATAATATTTCTAGTAAATATTCCTTAAAATAATGTTTAATAATAATTTTATTATTATTAGTAGTAGTAGTACAGTCATTACATGAAGTTTCTTCAAGTTAAACCGAGTTTTTATTTTGACAGGTTGCTGTGAACAAAACCGCGCGTCTGCACCATTCATTTACACAGAGACACGTAGAACATGCAGGATTCATATTTAAGTGGTATTTTTGCGGTTCAGTATTCACAGACACTAGTCTATATTGCACTTTGATTTAAGTGTACTGACCTACTTTTGATATATCCATCCAAAATTTGGCAGATTCCGTGACACTTCATGTTATACAGTAAATTACATTTTTATGACTGGTTTCCGCAATTCCATCCGTGTTTTCCACATTGCGTAAATCATAGGGCCCTAATCAATTAGATCATTGAATGTAAGATTTTCAGTGACAACCACCCCCAAAAACCTTGTCTCAAAGGGCATTGAGGTGTTTGTGTATGTTGTGTGTCCTTGTTTGTCTGCCTCCATCTGCAAGTCAAATTATGTCAGACTGAAGCAGATAAATGAAATACATACAAAAAAGTCTGTCCTACAGAGTCAAGATTAGGTGATACGTCATTGTGTGTAAATGATGCTTGTAATTGCTCATGTGGGGTGTGGAGTTGAGGCTTGCAGCGTGACGTGATTGGCCGATAGGAGTCCGGATGGGGTACTTTCGTAAGTGAGTGGAATCCTAATGAAATTGTGTCCCTCGAGTCTCAGTGTGTGTTTCCATAGTCGCTGACTCGGAAGTTGTGCAACCACGGAGTTGTCATGTTACAGGTATTACATTCGGAAAGTGCTTGGCGTGTTGAGGAAGGGATTTGCACACAATAAGCTGCTGCTAGCATGCGATGGGAGTCGTGTCCAACCATTTGCTTTACGTCCAAGAGCTGATTGAAACAAGGATACGAGCAGTTGTGCTGCATAATAACAGGCACAAAGAAAATGAACTGCTTGTCTAGGTTTGAGTTTGGGATCATGGGAAAGATTTTAATCTGTCTGTTTGAGTGCATCCCTCTCTCTCTCTCTCTCTCTCTCTCTCTCTCTCTCTAGTGCATCAGTGAAGTGTCCATAGCAATTTGAAGTGATGGATGGAGGGTTGGTCTCTCTTTAAGCTGACTGGAGGTGACTTTCAAATTCTGGTCTCACACTCTCAGGAATAACCCACCCTCTTCCCTCACTCTCACTCACTTTGTGTCTCAAACATGCTGCTCTTCATCAGCTGTATGAGAGATGATTGGCAGTCGTTTTAACAGTCTAAATCAGTCTTACCACAATTTCATAAGTGATGTCATCATTCCAAAAATACACACACTGCTTCATTTAATTAAAGGGATAGTTCACCCAAAAAACATTCTGCCATTATTCCCTCATGCTCATCCTGTTCCAAACCATTATTCATTTCGGTAACTCTTTATTTTAAGGTGTCATAATACATAGCAATTACCTAATTAAGTACATAGTAGTAGCCGTTGTACTTACATGAAACAAAATGTACTTACCGTGTTACTATATTATGAAACAGCCTGTAATTACAGTTTGTAATTATGTAGATGTAATAGGCAGCTACTGTTACACACATGTAACAGGTCGAGTCTGTTACACAGCAACTAGTAAACTTAAGTACAATCTTGATTCACTATTTTAAGTAGCTTATGCCTGTGTAATATTCTGTAATTTTAATTTAATTAGAAAGGTATTACATGTATTTTAGCTGTGTACTGGTGGGTTAAACTAAGGTGCAGCTGGATAAGGTGTACAGTGTATACACATGAAGTACACTTAAGTACAATCTCGATACACTTTATTTTAAGTAGCTTATGCCTGTGTAAAATTACGTTATTGTAATGTAATTAGAAAGGTATTACATGTATTTAAGCTGTGTACTGGTGGGTTAAACTAAGGTGCAGCTGGATAAGGTGTACATTTTAGACACACATGAAGTACACTTAAGTACAATCTTGATACACTTTATTTTAAGTAGCTTATGTCTGTGTACTTACATTTATAATTATGTTGTATAAAGTCTGCAATACATATGTAACAATCTTTTGGATACATAAGTAGCTGTATAACAGACTCGGTCTGATACATATGTGTAACAGTAGCTGCCTTTTACATCTACATAATTACAAACTGTAATTACAGGCTGTTCCATAACTTAGTTACATGGTAAGTACATTTTGCTTCATGTAAGTACAAGGCTAAGTAATTACACTGTATTATGGACACCTTAAAATAAAGCGTTACCTTAATTTCTTTCTTTGGTGGAACACAAAAGAATATTTGATGATGCACTAATTTTCATCAATCAAAATTAATCCAATTGAGTTTCAGGTTCTGTTTAAATAAATCCTAAACATTTCAGTATGATTCGCATATTTGTTTACTTGCGCTTAACATGTTTTCAGAACAAAACTTCAGCACATACGCAGTGTACAGTCACCATGTTCAGACCAGAGTAAGCCAGTGATAATGTCACCAGAGCTACCGTGAATATTTGGATTGCTGGTATGGTTCAGTTCTGGACAAAAACTCCCTGCCCATCCATGCAGCCTGTCATGAATGAGCAGGGGAGAGCAACAATAACTCCATTAGGGTAAACAGAACAGAACCAAATGCAGCAGATATCATTAATGTTCTTAATGACATTTTAGTGTAATAACATTATTCAAGATAAAAGGAGTCTGATTTGGGAAAACAAGGAATATCAGAAAGCCATGTCCTGATTGTGACGAAAGAAGGAGCTGGGGATGGAGGAGGGTAATTTGCTCCTGAGTAAGCGATAAAGCTGCAGAATAATACTGAACAGACCTTATACAGGAATTCTGTGATAGGCGTTGTATTCCTGTAGGTAGACGTGGATCAGCTGAGAGTCAGCTGGTGCAAGCTTGACTCATGTGAACTGCCAGAACTAACGCTTCACTTAATTTGTCATTTTTGCCTTGATGACATATCTAAAAGACAGCTGACATTCATCTTAAAGAGTTTAGCAAATATTTAGTAAAAATTCAGTCTCATCCACTGACTAGTTTGTGAGACATGAGACATAAATAAACACACAGGTTCGTATGGCATAAAACATAAACAGCACTGCACATGTGCAAGGTATTTTTGAATCTGACTGAGAAATAGTTAGATTCAAGCATTTACATGCTAAATTATTTCCTGTTAATCGGATTTAATGTCTAGACCAATCCTTTCAACCCAAATGAAATTTCATTCAGATAAGCTCTATTGGATTGATTGAGGTGTTTACATGAAGGATTTCAGTCCGATTAAACCATCTATCTGAATATAAACACTCAAATATCGATGCATGTAAATGTAGCTAAGGAGTCAGATTGAAACAACATTGGACCCAATTGACTTTTATTGTATAGGCCTAAACATTCTTCAATCCTCTTTTGTGTTCCACAGAAAGAAAAAAAAAGTCTTATAGGTTTGGAATGACTATGTTTTAATTTTTGAGTGAACTGTCCCGTTAAAAAAAACCTAGTTTTTGTTTAAAACAGGAAGTGTGACCCCTTTGTGTGGATGCAGGCAACATGATAAAATGAATATATCTGAACTTTGAACTGGCCATCTGGTGTCTGACTAAGCCAGTATGTTGTGGCCCATGAAGAATTTTTCAGTAGGATTTAAAACTAGATTTTTACAGGATTTCAGTGTCATTGGTAGTATTTAGGTAGGTATTATGAATGGTTTCCGGTGAGATGATTTGTGATTTCTATGGTATTCTGAATGTATACTGGCCCAAGTCAAAAGCACCCATCTCTGAATCTTGTGTTGTTCCTTGTTTCATTGTAAGTCCAAGTTCCATTTTTTATGATGAGCACTGTAAGTCTGATCGCTTGGAAAAATAATTGCATACATCTCCGCAACATGTCATGCAATTTAAGATATAATTAACGTCTAGCACAAATGGTGTGGGATGAGTTATGCCCTGAAGTTTAATTCTGAGGGTTAGCATGAGCATGAATAATGGTGATGCTTGTCTTAGCAAACGCTGTTAATCTCCGGTATATCTCCTGATCATCCTCGATTAAAGCATTAGTAGGAGACTGTATATTATTCTGAGCTGGGGTGTTTGAAGGGTTAGGATGTGGATCTCACACATTCTCGCTTGTCCTCTGAGTGAGGTAGCATGACTGTTATTAATATGATTTAAGTAGGCCTGCTTTTCTAATTAGCCTACTCCACTTCCAAGAGGGTATAAAAAGCTTGTCTTTTCTCAGAGGAAACACTGTTCCTTCTCTTCTCGTTTTTCACTGTTCCCAACATGCACAGTGACTCTCATTCCAGCTGATGTGAGTATGTGTGTGTGTGTGTGTGTGCGACACAGACAAATATGTGTGGATGTCTGTTTGTGTCTTGATGCATTGTGCTTGAAATTATCTATGTTTTTAGAGTAGAACGGCAGATCCTTTTGTCTTGATGAGGCTAATTTCATTGACAGTGCTTTATGGATCCTAATTAGAATTAAATAATGTTTTCAAAAATTTCAATTACATAATTGAAGAAACATGTATATGTGAGAGTAGGATTGATATATTTGTCTTCATGTATGTCTGTGTATTTTTACATTTGTCATTTCCTCTGTCTACATGTGCTTTTGTGCGTTTTGTTGTGAATCCTTATAGTTAAATGTATTGTTATTCGAGCTGCTTTTGCCCGCTGGGAGAGCTTGTCTGCAAGTTAGTGGAACAAATAGCTGGACAGTGTCTGAGCTGTCAGTCTCCATGTCCTGGAGAGAAGACTCTCTCTCTATCTCTCCCAGTCTGTGTGTGTGTGTGTGTGTGTGTGTGTGTATTTGTGTATAGGCTGCACATCTGACAACACAGACATACTGGCTCATGGTGCTGTTCTTTATTCCCCAGATCCACTCAGAAGAACTCACTGCCACAGGCTCACAGAAAGTGCCACAATCAAACTAGAGCACACAGATTTCTGACCTTTGTGTTATTGATAAGACATCAGAATTTCATAATCCAGCAGTAATCCTATCAACTATATGGAAACCACTGCATAATGGTCTTTTGGGAGGGCTAGGCGATCAAAATAACCTATTGATATTTTCACACTTTTAATGATATAGTATTTATCTCAATATTGTTTTTATTTGCCCTGAAAATGCGTTAATACTTTTTTAATTAATTCAGTCTCTTGGACCTAACAGAGATTGTTGCCAGTTAGATTTAAAACATGTAATGCAGGACATCAAATAATAAAATAGATCTTATTTAGTCAATCATTTTTTTTTACCTAAATTCTGGGTTTTCTGTAAATATTTTTATGTTTTATATAATATTTTTAAATGTAAGCTAATGATTGAATTGGTGATATTTTGACATTATTGCTTAATTTTATATCAAATATGTTGAATAAATTGTATACTGCTGTTTTATTCTATACTTCACTACTGTTCAAATGTTTGGAGCTAGTAAGATTGATTGATTGATTGAGTGAATTCTATACTTTTTTTGTCAAAAGTTTCAAATTTATCAAAGAATCCTAAAAACTTTTTTTTATCAGTTTCCACAAAAATATTAAGCAGCACAACTGTTTTCAGCATTGATCATAATATGAAATGTTTCTTGAGCACCTAATCATCATAATAGAATGATTCTGAATGATAATGTGATACTAAAGACTGACTGCTGAAAATTCAGCTTTGCTATCATAGAAACTAATTTATAATTTATAATTGTGTGGTTAATGTAAATTGTAATAATATTTTGCAATATTACTCTTTTTTTCTCTATTTTGTTAAAATCACCTTTTGTGAGCATAAGCGATTTCTTTATTTCTGACCAAAACTGAAACAACAGTGTATATTTTAAATATACCACCCACACCTATCTCTCAGTTTGCCCTCTTATGAATCATCAGTGGTCTTCTATGTCTGCTATCCCTCCATCCTCTTACTCCATTTCATCAATCTCTTTTCCCCCCTTTCTTCTTGTGGATGTTAATTGGAGTGGGCTGAAATGTACAGTATAGTGTGGGGAGGGGCAGCATTTGCTGCTGAGTAGACATGTTTACCAATCTGTTTTTGGCTGTGTGATCAGCCATTTATTCCCCCACAAAGAACAGAATTCCTCTCTGGGGCCCCCTCCATCAGCTCTGCAGCCTGATAAAGTACTTTAAAGCATTATCATCTAAAAATTAAAAGCTTGGTAAGAGGTGTCCGGGTGAATATGTTTCAGGAGAGCAGTGTTTCAGATCTGCCTGTGTGTGTGGCACAGATAAACGCTGGGTTAGCATGAGTGATGAACAGGGTCAGAGGTGAGGACGCATGCAGGATCAGCGTTGTGTGACCCAAGCTGATGGATGGTAGTAGGAGAATATGGAACGAGCTGCTCCAAGTCTCTTATCAGAAAAATTGGACAAGTCCGATCTGTCTCCACTCCCTTCACTGCTACTCTCCTCTACTCCTGCGCTGTCCTCTGGGGCTCGTAACCATGGAAACACAGCCTGACCCTTAGGCCAGTGTCAATGTGGGGTGTATGTGCAGGAATTTCACAGAATATAGCAGTTATGCTGTGTTCCAGTCAAATTTGGATGTGGAATATTGACACGTAAAATTTCCGACTTCCATAGTTGAAACATTTCAACATCAAAGATGTGGTTTAAAGAAACTAAATGGCAATGCTAGTAAAGTTTTGTGTAAAATCTATGGATGTATTACATATTTTCAAAATTATTGAATGTCATGGAATTATCTGAACAACTAGTCAAGCTGAAAGGGGATTTTTATGATGTACTAGATGTTTTAGTGTATGCGCACAACTATACATATACAGTACATGTATTCATTACAATATAATGTCATAATATATCAAATATACATTATTGTTGGGGTTGGTAAGATATTTTTCATGTATTTGAAGGAAGTCTCTTATGCTCACCAAGGCTGTATTTATTTAATTAAAAATACAGTCATTCAGAAATTATTGTAATATGCTGATTTAGAAAAAAATCTTATTATAAATATGTGATACATTTTTGGGATTCTTTGATTAATAGAAAATTCAAAAGAACAGTAGACAAAGACATAAAGACAGACAGACAGATAGATAGATCCAACAACATGTTGGTTTCAACATCCAACTGCCATTCTTTTATACTTTTCTTAGGTGAATGGTTATTTCACTAGAATGCTATATATGTTACTTTTAATGCCTTGTATTTTTTATCATCCCTCAGTCTAAGACTATCATGTGTGATCTAACTTCCATTCATCAGAAGTGGGACACAATAGTTCTGCTGGTTAGATTATACATATGATACGACAGATTGTAAAATGTCATTCTAATTGGTCCTCAAGCCATTATCTGTCTATCTTCTCCCAAGCTTTTTATCCTTTCCTCAGACCTATCTTGTCTTTTCCCTCTCATGGTCTCTAGTGACGGGGTTCTCTCTCATCGCTGGATGGAGCCTGACTTGGTGCTGATGATGTGTGAGCGTGGCCTAAGGCTCAGCATAGTGTTTGTGTGTATGTGTGCTTTTGATGTTGGACATGTTGGACTCTTGAGCGTGTTGGCCTCTGGCAGTGCAGGGGGAAATAGATGTAAAATGTTGCAGATTCAGTAAGTGCAGAACACCGGTTCTTCTCTACAGTTGGCCATCATCATCTGGGCTTTTATGGTCCTACGCCTCAGGATAAAGCTCAAATGGCACCTGTTCATCATAGGCTTTCTTCAGAACAGAAACTGCACGCACAATTTTATAATTTTGTTCTCTGAGGTACACATAATTTTTATATGTATTTAAGTCTTATTTTATCATAATTTACAGTAATATTTGAACTTTTATTAGTGATAGTTCACCTTAAAGTTCTGTCATTAAATAATTACTCATCTTCATGTCATTCCAAACCCATATGGCCTTTGTTAATCTTGGAACTCAAATCAAGTTTGTTTGTTTTTTGGGATGAAATCTGAGAGCTTTCTGCATAGACAGCAATGCAACTACCATGTTCAAGGCCCAGAAAGGTTGTGAGGACATCATAAAAATAGTCCAGAGAATAGTTTTTGTACACAAAGAAAACAAAAATAATGGCATTATTCAACAATTACTTCTCTTCCGTGTCAGTCTTCGAAGAGCACTCGTGAGAGTACCAAGACTCATTCGTGTGGTGCTGCTAATGCAGGAGCCGGCATTCTGACGCAGAACCCAGATACGCAGCAGCTTGTCTGCAAAGAAAAGAATACACAGGCTGCGTGGTACTGTCATGAATGCTCATCAAAGACTGACATAGAGGAGAAAAAATTGTTGAATAAAGTCATTATGTTTGTTTTCTGTGTGCACAAAAATATTCTCATAGCTTTATAAAATTAAGGTTGAACCACTGATTTCACAAGGAATATTTTAACGATGTCCTTACTACCTTTCTGGGCCTTGAATATGGTAGTTGCATTGCTGTCTATGCAGGGTCAGAAAGCTCTCGGATTTAATTTAAAATATCTTAATTTGTGTTGTGAAGATGAACAAATATCTTACGGGTTTGGAACGACATGAGGGTGAGTAATTATTGATAGATTTTTAAATTTTTGGGTGAACTATCCCTTTTACTCATATTAGTTTTGGCAGTAACAGTTTCTGTTGATGTTTTCAGTTAATATTTTGGCCTGTTTTTTTGTTTTTTCTTCTGGCCAAAAACCAAAATCTTTACAACATATCCAGATGAAAGTTTTGGCAGTGTATCTGGATTTCAGTGAAAGTGTACTTCTAATTCTGTAATTTGGCAAACTTTTAAAATGAACTTGATATCTGACTGTGATGACACTGTTTCGAGTTATCGAGGAAAGAGAGAGAGAAAGGATGTGCAGCTGTGTCAACAACAGGTTGATTCATCAAAGCCGCATCGCGTGTTTTACCTGTGCAGGCAGGAGCTGCATTGGACCGTCGCCCTGTTTCCACGGCGACCCCAATCAGAGACGCGTACTCGGTGCAGGCATGAAAACATGGAAAGCACAAGAAACACCCTGAGCAGTATACTTACATCTATGAATACATATTGCTATAGGGTGTATGTTTTATGCAGACCTGTATATTCCAAGTAACACCAGAGCTGAGAGAAAAAAGTGTGCAATGTGTAGTGTTTAGTCATAGAAACACAGTAATTATTACATTGAACGAAGCATGTCTCCATTGAGACAAAACAGAAGCCAACAGGTCAGGAATGAGCCATGGCAGCAGGGAAGCCTCAGAGCGCACACTCGCACGCGTACGTGGACACACGCCGAATATATTTGCATATGAATGCAGTTTTACAAGAGCATCCTCATTATTACTCCACAGCAGATGATTTGATTTAAACTGCCTTCTAAGATTTACAGCATCACATGTCATGTATACATTCATCTAGTTTAGTAGAATTAGTACCATGCACAAGGTTTAGTACAATTATCCTTTTATATCCATAATTCTGTAAATCGCTGCTTCATTGCGTATTTTAAAATGTATAGTTTCAATCCTGGATGCTAAGATTCAGTTGTGCTAAAATACAAATTATAGAGTAATATGTGACCCTGGACCACAAAACCAGTCATAAGTAGCACAGGTATATTTGTAGCAATAGCCAAAAATACATATGGGTCAAAATTATCGATTTATCTTTTATTCCCTATAAATCATTAGTATATCAAGTAAAGATCATGTTCCATGAAGATATTTTGTAAATTTCCTACCATAAATATATCAAAACTTAGTAATGTGCATTGCTAAGGACTTCATTTGGACAACTTTAAAGGCGATTTTCTCAATATCTTGCACCCTCAGATTCCAGATTTTCAAATAGTTGTATCTCGACCAAATATTGTATCCTATCCTAACAAACCATACATCAACGAAAGCTTATTTATTCAGCTTTCAGATGTTGTATAAATCTCAATTTCAAAAAATTGAACCCTGGCATTGTGGTCCAAAGTCACATTTATAATTAAATACCAATAGCTGGCACGTCTGAATCCAATGCTTGTGTAACTTCCTTTCTACTAAGACGCCTGCATGAGAATTTTAATGGGCAAAATTTTTACTCCATAATAGTTTCAGGTGCTTATATGCTGTTATATTGCATTACAATGAAAATGTATGTGATTTATGCATGTGTGCATGGATGAATGAGGGTGAATTTATTTTTCATGCTGACTTTAAACAATGCAGTCAAATAGTTCTATATTTGTTTGATTATGCCTGAAGCATTGGATTTGTTCTAGATCATTAGATGTGACATTACGGTGCCTTGAATGTCTGTCTAAAACTAGTTTTCTTAAGAGAAAACTTCATACAAAAGCTATGCCTGTCAAGTCATTGAATGTTTAAATGCTCAATAATATGTTAATAAAATTAGCATATTCTAAATGCTTTTATGCCATTATATTGTACTACAATTATTACAAATTAATTTACTTAAGATTTCAATTATTTAATAACTGTTTAGAAGTAACATAGCACTTAAGGCTTTACTATATTGTAAATAAAATGTGAGCACATAGCATAGCCTCTCAGACCTAAATATTGTGAGCTACACCCCCAAACATGGTTACATGGTTATCTTGAGCCTGTGAGGAAGTCTGTTGTTCTGTATTACTGTGCTTCCTGAAGCACAGAGCGCTGTCATATTAAGGCTGATGTGTTGTTTGTCTGAGCGGACGTCTCATCTCCTCCCCTCCCCTTCCAGGTGTTCTGTAAAATGTTTGACTGTCTGCAGGGGGCTCCAACTGAGGTAGGTGCAGCATGGAGTTCAGGATAGTCAGAGAGATGGCGAGAGAGAGAGCTGATAACTGATTGCACGGCTGATCGTAAGATGGATCTAACAGCTGCTGGTTACACATGGCTGCTGTGGATCTGTTTGTTTTTGTTTGCAGTGGAATCTCTTGGAGTGTGGAGCATGACGGTTCTGTTTTTATATTGATGTATGTAGATACTTGACAATGAACCACCAGTGACATCTTCTGATCCTTCTCTCCTTTCCGAACACTTTTCTTTCCAGCTGATTTCTCTTAATTTCCCATGCCTTTCTCTCTCTGGTTTTCATTCTCTCTCTGTTTACGGCCCGTTACCCCTCTAATCGAGGCCCTGGCTGTGAGGAAAGTCCCTCTCTAAATGAAACCGGAATTAGAATCCCATCAGCAGGGCATTCTTCATTGCTTAAACAGATCTTCATTCTCCATAAAGCTTTAATGTGCTCTTGCACTGTCTGCAGCTGGTAACGTATATATGTGTGTGCATTTGTGTGTGTATTATGAGATGGATATGAGTACCCAAAAGTGACAGCAATGATCAATAATGAAAACACAGTAATTACGTGACTTGAGTATACTATATATAAACTTTAGGTTTAGAAACGTTCACACCAGTTGAAATTCACCAGGGTTAAGAAAGGTTACAAAGGTTTGTTGTGGTTACAAAGCCAATTTTGTGGGTACTGTGATCCACTTCATCAGAAAACTTTCAATTTTCTTGTTTGATTACATCATTCAGTGTTTCGTGAAACTGTAGTCAATTCCCTCACATGAAGTACGCAAGTTTTTATTTCCAGATTTTCTTATCCTTTTTTGCTTAACACAAGGTTTGGAATGAGATGCATGAATAATTATGAATAATTATTACGTTTGTGGGACTGTGTGTACCAACTAAAAGTCATGTCAAAGTTTACCGGCCCATTATAATGCCCTTGTTTTTCAGATCAGAGGAGTCATTTATCTCTGTCTTGCTGCTCTTTGATAGATAGCATCTAGAACGTTAAACTCCTCATCTGTGGGATCTGGAACTCTTCTAGAGCAACACCTACGTCCTACAGAGACGCTGGTAAGGAGTGACCGTCAAGGCAGCAGTGGCGCCTCCTGCTGGATGATGAATGCACAGTATTGGCATGTCACACATAACTCATTAACAACACTCCCAGCAATCATGTCTGCATGATCGCTGCTCATCACAGCCTGATCTCATGTCTAAACAGGGCGTGAAAACGGTATGAAATATGTTTATTTGGCCTCTTATATTTTTAGACTAAAGCACAGGCGCCTATCAAGGTCAAACGGAGGCATAACTGTACTAAATTGGAGAGCAGAGTGTGTGTTTATGTGTGTATGCATGCTTTGGCACCAAGCTGAATGACATGTTTGTTTTCCCCTCTCTATTTATCTAACCACCAGCTCAGTGGGTCTGTAATGAGTTATTAGCTGCTGGTCAGGCCTTTATTTCCAGCTCTCCAGGCAGCATTAGAGTAGCAGCCTCTCAGGAATTGATGGGTCTCTGAGATGATCTCTAAGAGGCGTTAATGGCACATAGACCATCGCAGAGCAGCACAGATACTGATCTGCTTATTAAAGGCCATTATATCTACACACTGACATACCCACACTCGTTTTGGAGTGATTTACAACAATAGCTACATGTACCTAGGATGTACGTTCTTGTGTACAAATTAATTCAATTTGTTTTTCAATTATATATATATGTATAACTTGTATCTAATTTTATTATAATGTTTTTATTATTCAAATGTTTATTTAATAAATAGTAATAAAATCTGTGAAATATATTGTATATGTAATATATTATGTGTGTATATATATATATATATATATATATATATAATTAAAATAATAAATATATATATATATATATATATATATATATTTATAACTTATCTAATTGTTTTATATTTTTATCATTCAATTAGCTGTTTTATTTTATTTAATATGAATAAAATCTGTGAAATATATTGTAAATGTAAACTTATATAAAATATACTTACAAAAATATCTTCTGGATTATGTTTAGTACTTAATGCAAAGTTTGTACATTTGTGTGCATGACACTGTCATTTAAAAAAAAAAAAATAAGTCAACATCAGCTTTCAGTTTTCTGATGGGGCTGTTGGGATACATAAGACAGAAATGGTTGTGAAACATTTTAGAATGGATGTGTCTAAAACGCTGTCACTGAGTCAACTTTTACATGCTGGAGAGTGCTTTGTGACCTTTGACCCCACTCATCAATGATGTCATTAACAGAGAACAAGAGAGAACTCTGTCATCTAACAGTTTTCTTTCTCCCGTGCAAAATTGCTTGCTGGGCTGTTAAATTCCTGGTATTTGGGGGATAGTTGGCTTTGCCCCTTCACCCACTGTCCCCCTCTAATTTCTCAGCCGCATTCCAGACCCCTTGATAAATGGGTGTTATATTTCACCAGCGTGCAGTGAGGTCAGCGACCCCACACTGCACTGTACTTCAGCCGGGGTAATGGATGTGCCCCTAGTGGTTCCTGGGAGGGAGGAGAGCTCAGAACAGCCGACCCTGGTACTGCCCTAACCCACCGACAAAACCACAACCTCTGAGACCCAGACATCGCGGTGTCTCAGAAAATCTGTCCGTCTCCATGAGCGTTTGCCCTCTCCTCCAGTGGGCTAAATGAGGTGTGTTAGATTGCTGATATGCTGTGGTGGAGAGACAGCCACACGGCCAATCCCCTCTCTCCGGCCTCTCACACAGATCAATGTGATGTTTATCTGTAGGTCAGTGGAGTTAATAATTTCATCTGACCTGCCTGAACTCTATAAGCGCCACTGCACTGCAGCGGGACTGACATAACTGTCCATGTATTACATGATGCTGCTGTCTGATGGTGTTTAAAGCAAGAAACGCTTTCATAATCTCTGTTTTAAAGACACTGAGACACTGATTCATGTTCTGAGAATTGAGATCCAGGCGTGATCTTTAAGTGCTCTCATGCATGACTCTCAGTTCTCGCTGGAGCCTCATCAGTGTCCACTTACTGTAAGTTACGGGGTGGTGTGGTGTAACGGTTGATAACAAAAAGGTTGGAGGTCTGCAACATGGGCGATCCATGAGCTACCATTGTTCCCTTGAAGTTCAGAACACTTTGGTTGTTGCCCATTTCTATAAGTGGCTTTGGATAATGCTGTCAGTTAAATTACCAGTATAGTTTTTCAATGGATCTGATACCAATAACTAGAGATCATAGGGGCTGATGATTGATATTATGCCAGTGTATATTATAGGTTCACACAACTTAATTTTAGCAAATGAGATGCGCACAAAATAATTAATTATTAATTATTTGGGTGATATGACTTTAAATACTTGATTGTAATGTAGCTTTTCTCAGCGTGGCACTCGAAAGCTATAATGTAGGCTGTGGATCTGAGAGTTGAGATAATGTGGCAGCGTATTGGATGGAAGCAACTGCAGAACTTGGAATTGAAAGAAACCAGAGACTGCATTTCAGACCTCATGACTGAACTCTGACCTCTCCCCCTTCATCTCAAGCTATTTTCATTATTAGTTATTTGCTGCTGTGGTTTTGCTCAGCCATCAGTTGTTTCAGCATGTCAAGCCATCTTTTGTGGAGACATTTGCACAAGACTTATTCCATGAAAGGACTTCCATTTTTGTCCACAATATTTGATGAAGAGTTCAAAAGTTATGAGTCAGTAATTTTTGTTTTTAAAGGAATGTATTTTTTTATTTATCAAGGATGCAATAAATTGTTCCAAATTGACAATAAAGACAGTTATAATTTTTAAAAGATTTCAATTTCAAATGCATTGTTTATTTAATCTTTCTGTTCATGAAAGAATCCTAAAAAAGATATTAGAAATCATATTAGAATGATTTTTGAAGGATCATGTGACACTGAAGACTGTTTGCTGAGAATTCGGCTTTGCCTTATATTATAATATAAAACAGTCCTTTTGAATTGTAATAATATTTCACATTATTACTGTATTTTTTATTAATCTTGGAAATTTCCTACAAAAACATTTAAAAAAAAGTTACCATTCACTTTTCATTTAAAATACACACACATTTGTTTTAATTAACAAGATTATTTTTCTGATGTTTTCAAAGTAAAAGTGAACAGTCATATTATTTATGTATTCAGAGCCAAGTTCAAAGCATTCATAATTTACTTTTGTTTCATGCTTGGTAAGATTTGTCAAGCATAACATATTCCCTTCATTACATGAAATAGAAATAACGTAATTTTATAGCAAAACATTTTTAGTAATGTTATATTCTTGAATGCTAATGACTGGAGTCCATAACCCTGATAACAAGAAGTGCAGCAGCCATTGCCTCAATCTCAACATCTCAAAAGCTTTATTTATTAAAACTTAAAGCCATTCTTTGTGTGATAGAGTATTTACAATCTTACAAAAATGTACTATAAAAAGCCTCAAATTTTATTTAATTACTTTTTGGCAAACATATCTCCCTAGTACACCACAGTGTATCATTGAAAATCTATATTTGACACTAAAGAGTGGCATGAAGACTAATCAGATGAAATTAGACAGGAGTCGGACGGTGGAGAGACTGGTAATGAGATTACATTAGATGGCAGTTACTGATGGCCTGTCAGCTCTGGCTGTGGTGGTCTTATCTCAACACTTTCCCAAGACCTCCGCTTATTGCCTTATCCAGACGACTGGGACCCAGAGACTGTGTTTCTCACACTGACTTGTTCATTTTCAAGGGCAGAGAGTAAAATCTTGGTTACGCGAGGCCACACACACACACACACACACACACACGTGCGGTGAAACGCAGTAGACTAGAAATAAACGAATGAAACAGTGTATCAAGCAATTGAGTTTATATCAGACGTTTCTCATTCCCCACAGATAGCTTCAAACGGCTGCCGCTTTCTGATTACAACTGCGCTTTTTATTGTTGGAAGCACATTTATGAAAGTGGGAAATTGCAGCAATTCCTAATTAACCTTTCAGACAGTGAAGCTACTTGTAAGAGAGCGTAATAACAGCGTTAATGTCTGGGAAGAATATTAACTCACAATTCTCCAGACAGATCGTTTTGCGGGAGGATCATAATTAAAGCTGTTGTTGTGGAGACCCTTGTTCACTTGGGTTATATGGATGAGGTGGGGTTCAAACAGAACGGCTTCTTGGACAAACCCAGCCCATGGGAAAACGGTCCCCTTCCTGGAAGTGATGGTCGGAGAGAGTGGTGTTCTGCTAGGTTTAGCACCACATTCCTGCATTCCACTGAGAGGGGGAGGGGAGGCTGTGTCCGTCTCAAGGAGATTTGTAGGATTGTTCGAAGTTCTTTGGTGTCTCACGGTGTGTGTTTGCGTGTCTGTGCCTTGAATATCTGATGGGTCTCTCTGCTTCATAGTTAATTAAGAGGCTAGTCACTCTCTAGGTGCAGTTCTCACTAGATTCTTGGATTAGTGTGTGTGAGTGTGAGCTGATTAAGTGAAGTAAGTTAGCTAAATCTAACAAAACCGTCCTTAGGGGATGTTCTCAAAGGTAAAATGATTCAGAAATAAAATCATAATCATAAAATGTGTATTTTAAGAGTTCGGATAGTGTTAGTCTGTTAGCTTTATGTATAAAAATATAGAAGTCAATGGTATGTTCTCATTTAGATTTTTAATTTTTTTGTAAATCTAAATACAAAAAAGATGCTAAAAGTTCTGAAAAACCAAAGGATGAACGATTCTTTGAGTCTAAACAGAAGTGCATTCTCCTAAAATGGGAAAAATATCAAAACATCAGAGACCAGCACAAGTCACATTTTCAAAAATCATTTCCAGACATGCCCACACTAAGAAATAAATAATTCAAAAGTCATTCTGGGAAAGGAAAACACAGTTAGTGATGTTTCAGCATCGAGTGATTATTGTTTTGTCGGGTGATTATATTTTCAGTTTTATTTTTAATTAATTAATATTATATTTTATGTATTGTTTTAGTTCTTTATTTTTTAATATTATTATTATTTTTTTTTTTAAATCAATAAAATTTTCTTTGGGAGAGAGCTCTTTCCAATGGGTTCCAGAAACCAGAGAGCAACAAAAAAAAAGAAAAGAGAAAAAAAGGATTGAAATGAAAAATCAAATCAGCACTATCTAATTAACTAGCGGGATGCCCAGGTTCATTTATTGTTCTCCTCCATCTTTCCTCTCCTTTTATGTGTGTGTGTTGGGAGAATAAAGGAGGAGGTGCTGATTGGAAGGCTTTCTGCTTTATTGAGACTGTGTGAAGCATACACACACACACACACACACACACAGATTGTGAGGAATAGTAATATCCCCAGTGCTCCCTGATTATGCTCAACTCTACATAATTCCATTTACTTCCTGCCACATTAATGCTAATCTTTTTATTGCAGTGAGGATGAGAAAAGTGAGTCGTCGTTGAGTGCTGATGTTGTTCTCAGTGTGTGTGTGTGCTTCTTTTGCTTGCTTTGCACACGCCATAAGTCTCATCCTTGCAACTTTAGATTAAAAGAGAGGAAGATTGATTCACTTTGTGGTTTTTAATCATCTTAAAGTATTACCATGACTGATAAGAGGACAAATAATAATGAGAACCCAAATCTGAAAATAAACAAATATAATTATCTATGGAAATTAAATTTCGGTTTGGTCTGATCAGCCCTGTTTCTCCTGTTGTGTGTTAAGTGTGTAAAATAGGGCTGTGATTTAGATTTGGGTTGATCTTCATAGGGGCTAGGTCTTGTTTTTTCCTGTTCTGTACAGATACAGACGCTTATCCTCTGTTTGTGGATAAGGGAAGACCACAAACACTCCAGAGACAGTTTTGGAAAGCTGCCTGTCCGCCGGTCACTGCATCTGCTGCAGTGTCCTGTAGGACAAATGATTGTCCTGTTTTGTGTAGCACATGTTTGTGTGTTTATTTAGACCTGTACTTTTAAGCAAGTGAGTGTGTGTGCTTTCACGTGAGTGTGTGGCTGAGGATTTTCTCTCTCTTCGTCATAAGTATTTGAAAGGCCTCTGTGACAGACTTGCGCAGCGGGCCTGACAGTCCCAACAAAGAAAGGAACTCTTTATTCCTTTGTCCTTCAAAGCTGCTTGAATATTGCTGTTGGCTGGGGGGCCGGATGTCTCAATACAAGGATGTGCATTGTTTTTTCTCGGAGCAGAGACTAGAGCAGTGCATCATGGGCAGGATGCTGCTGCCGCTGTCGTTGTTTTCAGGAGCTGCATTAGTAATTCTTGATGATGTTGCACCAAAGAATTAAGCTCCCAATACAGCCCTCATTCAGACACAGGAAATGCTTTGAGTGTTTCTTTTAACTTTGACAGTGATCTTGGGACTTATTTTAGACAGACTTTTCAAAGCATTCATCATAACAAGCCATAGAGATGAGCTCAGATGTACTTAAAAGGGCTCTCTTATCAATCTGGAGAGTTCAAATTTTGCTGCGATATTGTGGTCATGTCATGATATTGGTGGGTTCAAAATAATGGAGAAGGGAAGCAACACTTGTCAATTGGAGAATGTGACACTTTTGAACTTTTGGAGAAAAAAGCGTCCTATTTTTAACTTCCTACAGTTTTAAACAGATGCTTTTAGCACACAGATGCTTTTAGGACTTCATAGGAGTTAAAGGAAATAACTGAAAATAAATCTATTAAATTGTGGTTGCACAATCTATCAGTATGGGACAATATCAGTGTCTGTTATCTGACAATATTTGATTTTTTTTTTTTCAGTATTTACATACTGTTATGTATATTTTTACACTTACCTTTGCCATCTAACCCTCATACTTAAAGTTAATCGTAATAATAATAATATATTTAATAAAATGTTTTTAATCTCTCTCTCTCTCTCTCTCTCTCTCTCTCTCTCTTTCTATATATACAGTATATATTGTATTTCATAGGTTTGTGATGCCTAAATTCTGTTGTACCATTTCAAATGATTAATTTTAGTTTTTAGTGTAATATTTTATAATAATTTATCAGCTATTTATCAATATTGTCAATAACTTGAAACTGATTAAAGGCTTATTATTACTTTAATACTTTAAATACTTTACACACTTAATACTTGAAAAAAATTAAAACAATGTTCATTTAAAATCAGTTTGTTAAAAGAAAAGAATTTGTATCCATTTCTACCAGTTAAAAACAGTAAAAGGAACGCTAAGTTTCCAACCAATGTGAAAATAACACAGATTTGTATTATGTCAGACCCAACAAGGAACACTAAATACAATAAATATAATTTTATGTTATAATAATAGGAAAATAAAAAAAAAACTAAGATACTGTAATAAAGTGTGCCATTTTTATAAACCTAGTGTTTGAAATTCTGCTCATTCTTGAAGCTTGGCTGTGTTGAATAAATCATCCTGTTGTTCCGAGTTACATCCTAGTTCACCTTCCTACCAAACTTTTCCAGCAGATTCTTCTGGAATTCAGAGGACTGATGTAGAGAAATCCTAACGGAGATGTTTTACTTCTTGGAACGGTTCAGAGAGTTAGAGAAAAAAAAAAAGAAACATTACCTTGATTTAGAGGAAAATGGGATTTCCATATTCACATTATCTGACCCACATCTGTAGCCCTAAATGCTTGGTCTGTTCTGGGGTGGCTGGGTCCGATCCGACTTGGCTGAGCCTTTCTTGTCGGATTGCCCTGAATCTCATGACACGTGCGGCATGTGGGGGGTTACAGAGGCCACTGGGCAGCGGTCGTGACTCCACGGCCGAAACGCTGCCAGCTGAACAACATTGTGCGTAGGTGTGACAGCCTGACCAAACCGAGCCCGGGCCGCTCAGACACAATGAACCTACTGTTCCACACTCACTGAGCCATGAATACTCTCCAACAGAGGCTAAGGTACAGCAGACGTCACACATATTCTAGTCATTGAATATTTTATACAGAACGATTTCACGAAAGGGTGCAGCGGTCTGTTAAACAGCAAAGATTGTCTCATTTTCACCTTTCTAGGTGCTTTGTGACATGTAGTTAGACCTCTCACCTCCAGACAAGCATTGCCCAACACCCACCTCTTTCCGATATATAACAGGATTGTGGTTAGTGGGCGCTGACGGAACGGGGCTTATTAGCTGAAGAGCGAGAGGGGGTGAGGCGCTAATTGAAATGATGTCTGATGTCTAATCTCTGTGGTGACAAAATCCACGCACACTTGCTAATTTCAATGACAGCTCTGATGTCATTCAGGCTTAGTTTATGGAAATAAATAACAGAGAATATTAGAAAGAGAGAATGTTGTCTCGACCATCGAAATCCATCTTGCGTAGCAGCAGCCACCCCGTAGTGCGAGATGAAGTGCCGCTCAATTGTCATGGAGACCAGACATGGCACCTCGTGGCCTGAGAAGACAGTCACTGTGTGACGATAAGGGTTTTAAATTCCTACGGCACTTTCAATTAGGGAGAATCTTGCTGATTTGACACCAGTTGTTCCGTGTAATTCATGGCCCAACATTCATGGGCATCAGGGGATTGTAGTCACTCAGGTATTGAGGGCTGTGTCTCAATTCCCTCTCTTCTCTATAACATGAGCATGAATTTGAGCACTGGAAAAGGTTTTAATCACTAAACATTGGGAGACTGATTATAATTCAAGTATTAAAGTCACAGATATTTATTTACATCATCGCTGTAATGCTTTTTTTTTTTTTTTTTTTTAATTATTAAGCAAGACAGATAGTGTACATGCACTCCAGTTTACAAATGTTGGGGTCTGTCAGATTTTTTTAAGTAACATGTTTATTCAAATATAGGATGCATTAAATTGATCAAAAGTGACACTAAATGTATTTATGATGTTACACTGATGACTGGAGCTTTTCCATCAAAGAAATAAATTATTTTAAATTGTACTAATATTTCCAAATATTACTGTTTATATGGTTATATGAGACATGGTTATATGAGACTTTTAAAAAAAAATTAAAATGGTAGTGTACGTTATCACATTAAGAATATATAATGAAGCATTGCAAAAAATGTAATAATATCTTATACAGTGAAAGTCATTGGCGTCCAGTATTGTTCCCAGAACAAAGAAAGCCATATGGGTTTAGAACATGAAACAATATTTACATAATTAGTGAATATTTTTAGGTGAAACTCTCCCTTTAGTGAAGTGAAGTGAAGTGAAGTGACATACTGCCAAGTATGGTGACCCATACTCGGAATTCGTGCTCTGCATTTAACCCATCCATCGTGCACACACACAGCAGTGAACACACACACACTGTGAACACACACCCGGAGCAGTGGGCAGCCATTTTATGCTGCGGCGCCCGGGGAGCAGTTGGGGGTTCGGTGCCTTGCTCAAGGGCACCTCAGTCGTGGTATTGAGGGTGGAGAGAGCGCTGGACATTCACTCCCCCCACCTACAATCCCTGCCGGCCCGAGACTCGAACCCGCAACTTTTGGATTACAAGTCCGACTCTCTAACCATTAGGCCACGACTTCCCCTTTAATAAACAAACAAGGCTTTATCGTACATATATGTATATAATTGTGTAATTAGATTATCTTATATATGTATATTATCATATATATCTTATATTATGTACTTTTTTTTACATTTTTTTAAATTTGGGATACCCCCAGTAATATCTCATTCCCTTGCTAGTGGACTTAAAGAACAGTTAACACAAAAAGGACAATTATTTTGTCATATACTGACGTTGTTTTAAACCTTTGTGATGTTCTTCTTGTTAAACACCTAGACGAGAAAACAATGAGACAATGTTTTACAAAATACCTCTTTTATGTTCCACAGTAGAAAGAAAGTCATATAGTTTAGGATGAAATTAAGGAACTATCACTTTACTACAGAACTAGTGAGTGGGTTGAAACTAGATTTTTAAAATCATATACCCAAACTGAAAAGGTAACTTTTCATACCATATCATATCATCCATCTATTATCAAGTAATATCATAAAACTGTCTTCTGCTCAAAATGAGATAGTATTCTCCAGCTAGGGCAGATCAGGTTCTGGAATGCTGCTTCAAAATGCTGGAGGCCTGCTGTCTCCTACCTGACTGACCTCTCTCCTGACCCCAGCTGCAGTTTGAGGACAGCGTGCCTCTCTTCGGTGACCTCTCTTTACATTTCAGCTTTTAGGTAGGAATAGTTATTTTATGCCTCGCACTCATCTGAGGACTGGATTTTCTTTATCTGTAAATCGCAGGAGACTATCCATTAGGGCCTGCAGCTTTTGCCTATTTACCACATTGATTTAAATGTGGATCCCAATTTGACCCCATGACCTGGTCCCTCCCTCAACGGGAGAATTGGACAATGATGTCATGCTTTGAAATTCGTCTTCCTGGTGAATTGTGAAGACAAAATCAAACAGGAACGGATTAGCTTAGTTTACATAACTAACAATCATTATTCAAATGTCTCATTTAAAAAAGATATATATTTATATATATGTGATGCCTACTTATTATAATATAAATCATTTTGTTTAGTTTCATTCCATTTATTTTATTGCATTTTATGTCCCCTGATTATTTTTTTAGCTTCATGTCTGGGTTAAAAAGTAAACTTTGTTTTTTGTTTATTTTGTGAAATATAGTCTAATTTATTTGCTTAAGTGTCTTTCCATGATAAATTAATGTAATTTGAAATGGAGATAGAAAATAACAGAGATTTGAGTTTTGCTTCAGTGATACGTTAAGTCACTAACAATTATTCCCCTCAGGATCCATAAAAAGACTACCCATCTCTACCTACCCTTTTTTTAATCGATAGTACTTCAATAATTCAGGTCAGATATATACTGAAAAAAGAGGTTAAACGTTTTAATACACTCCAACTGTCTGTGGAGTTTAGCTTTTTTGTGTCCTGCCGAAGTAAAGAAGAAGCTTTGTGTGAGCAGCAGCAGAGGGAAGACAGAAAGTTTGAGGCTAAAGAAAGGGGTCTAGACAAATCTGTGTGTTTGTGTGTGAGGGGTACAGCGGATGGGCAAAAAAACCCAATGTCTGTGTCTTTCTCAGGTCTACAGAGAGGTTCACTAAACATTCCTCACAGGCAGGGGGAGGAAGAGGGTAAGTTTATTAACATAAGAACAGAGTCCTCAGCCAATCGGCAGCAGGGAGAGGGAATGTCAGGATTGAGAAGGAACTGGGAGGGTGTCAGGTTGCCCTTTGCATTTTCCCTCCTCCTTTTGCCAGAGAGGGAGGGAGAGAAAGAGCACAGGACAGACGCAGAGAGAGCAAGCTCGTTCAAGAGAGAGAAGTATATGGGACAGTTTCATTCTTGGGCTCTGACATCACGGAATTGGAGTATGTGTTAGAAGCTGCCCGGACTTTCTGCCCGACGGAGACACGGAGAGATTTGACAAAGAGCTAGACGGTCCGAGAGAGTTTTCACCGGGGGTCAAATCTCAGGCAGTTAAGTGCTGTCTGGAGTCCCAGAGACTCACAGCGGGGCTGAAAATGAATTATCTGGTGAGTGTGTTTGCTGTTCTCATTGTTGTGTGAACGCTTTAAGTTGGTTTTGCTAAATGCCCTCGGGAAGTATATCTAGAGTGGATAGTGAAGTTTAGTCTCAGTGGACAGAAAAAAAAAACAAGAGACACCTATAGCATGTTTTCTTTTTGGTTTTCTTAGTTCTTCTACTTGACTTATTTTAACATTTATCATTTTAAGGTGTTTATGACAGCAACAAATCAGAACAAGTAGACTAAAGGCTTAATAAAAGAGGCAATAATAATTGTTGTAAAACTTCACACAGAGGCCAGTGGAATATATCTGCGTAAGTCTGAGGTTTTTAAAAATGGCCTTTTCTTAAGGAACAGTTTTGAAAGCTTAGTAGAGAGTGTGAGAAAGCAGGCATAACGGGGGGGAAGAGTGGAAGGAAAAGGAGCCCTGCCGCTGTGAGCTTCTCTGCTGACTCAGGAGAAAGCTGAAAGATTAAGGTTTTAATGGAAAGAAGGAGGGAGAGAGAAAAAAGAGAAGGAGAGAAGAACAACGTGAAGTGACGGGCCCAAGCATCCGTTCCTTGCCATTGTTTGAAAGTATTGGTGCTCGTTCAGCATGTAAGAGTTTAGAAATGACACAGTGCTTTGGTATTTGGACGTGAGAGTTGGGCTGTACTGTATTTCCGCCTGTGAGGAATCTGGACGCTAAGATTCACCCCCTGCAGAGGCTGGGATATTCCCCGGCATAGAAATGGACTTTGAAATGGTTATGGTCAATTATTAGTACACTGAATATCAGAACATGCATTGAAAACAGATGATGACTGTGTTTTTAAGAAGTTTGGAGTATGAAGAGTATGAATTTTATTTATTTTGTATTTCAATTCCAAGGCATTTCCTTTTCTCTTCATTTTTTTGTACGTTTTATAGTTTGTTGAAATCAGAGTAAGTTTATATTGATTCCTCCTGAGGTGGTCGGTGATGAAGGAGGCGAGTTGTGTACACTTGTGAGAGGGCTGTTGACTTACTGAGATCACTCTCGAGTTGCGGTAACTAGGCTGAATTAATCGCTAAGTTAAGAATGTTGAGTCATGTTGCGTTAGGGATCTTTAAATAAGAGAAAGACCCCATCTTTAGAAGACAGCTGAGTAATCTGAGTCCATCTCCACCCTGCATCGCCTCTGTGACTCAATCCTGACTCACCCTCCAGCTCTTGTGTTTAGGAGGGAGGAATTCCCCATCGCTGACCTGAACCCCCCCCCCACACACACACACTCTCCTGGAGGGTCTGATGGACAGGATCTGCTCCTCATCCTCATTATCCTCATAATCATGCACACATGGATTTCAGCATCAAGCTGTATAGAAGTTGCACTGATCTGAGACCAAATTCAATCCATATGATGCCTACGTATTGTGGCCCAAAAGTAATTCAAGTGTTTAACCAAGGTGGCATAAGAACAAAAAAGGTCAGCAGGTGTGACCTTTGATCAATACCAGAAAGTTTTATATTAATATTTAAAAAAGAAGTGAAATTAGCATTAAATTAGTTAATGGTTTCCATTTGCACTGTATTTAACTCTCTAAGAGCCAGTTTGTTAGACACAGATTAAACCATCCTTAAAGGAAAATGGCAGATTTTTAGATCAAATATATGATAAATGGTACATCTGAAACAGCCACAGAATCTTCACAGAGGAAAATCTGATTCTTTAGACATTGCTTTTTCATAGCTCAGGAAACTCTGGTTCATTTCATGTTTCAGATGTTTCTCTGAAATGTCTTTTGGGATAACTAAGACAACTTCTCTCATAATATAATGCCATAATCTGAATAATAATTTGAAAAAGGAAGAATTTGATAAGAAATATTTCATTCCAGTTTCCAAATCTGAGCATAGATTTGATCACTTCTTTTTCTGAAAATGATCCATTTAAACTAGCCTAAGATTGTTTGCTGGTCTTAGCTGGTTAAGCCTGGTATTATCTGGTTTAAGTTTAGCCAGAAAAGTGCCCAAAACCAACCTAAAGCCACCTAATTGAGGCCAACAAGGACCAGCAAATGTTGGTTTAAGGCTTTTTTTCCTAGAAGGGTTTAACTTTATATCTGTCTAAGAGATACAATTGGGAAATTTAAGAGAATTCATTTGTGATCTTTCTTTTCTTTGTACAACCTTGTCCTTTATCTCATTGAACATGGGAGGCAGATATTGTTTAGCTGCCAGAGTTTAAAGTGAATATGTGTCTCTCCTCTGAGCTTTGTAACAAAGCATGAGAAATAACCTATAGTAGCTTATTTCAAAGACTTGGAGCTCTTCAAAGAGACAACATCAAGGCATTCCAGTACAATTGTGAGTGCAGATAATGAAATGATCGTCATGTTTTCAATAGCTCCGTCTTACACTGTTAGCAGTTGTGCACATTCCATCTGAGAGCTCCTCTTCCTGTCTTTGTATCTCAGGCCTTCTTGAGTTTATGGCCTCGTCGCTGTTATTGAACTTGCAGAATGACTGTTTGAGGTCGCAGTGACACTGCACTGGAAAGGAATCATCGTGTTTCATTGAAGCCTGTCATTTTTGGATTTATTATTTGGGATCGGCAGGATTCTGGACATGTTTTTGCAGTGATGAAGGTCCTTCGCTGAGGGTGAAGAGGAAAGAGTGTTTATAGCACACGCTGCAGTCCTTACGAAAATTCCACGTGTCCTTGTTACACTCACGTTTACCTCTTTTTGACCGCCCAGCACTGTAAATCACGCCGTAAAGATCGCACAAAACATTGGCAGTAAACCAACACTTAGTCTTGGCCTGTAGCTACAAGAATCAGAGCTGTTTTTTCTTTTTGAAGAGGGTGTTGCAACCTCACCCTGCAAGGAAGGGAGGGGCATAGGTCTTTGTGTGTTTTCCAGTGAACATGAGTGAAATGGATGATGGATGAGTGATGTTAAGTGCACATAGGAATGCCGTTGCATTTGTGGGATGAGCTCTAGATGGAGAAATTTTTAGGATTGGATTGTGTGATTTTTGTCTGGCTGTGAATCACAGAGTGTGTCTGCAGTAGGGGATGCACCAATCAACGGTGGTGTCTGCATGCGTGCATTAGTGTTGACTGTACTGAGGACATGAAATAAAAAAGACGTACAGTGTGGAAGTGTGACTGTGTGTCTGGTGGGGTGTGAGGTGGGCTGAAGGTATGGAATGTGGGCTAATATCTGTGTTAAGCTGAAGCTGTGGAATGAAAGGATGGGCCTAAACTTGCATTAAGAATGCTACAAACACACATGGACATTTCTAAATATCATCTGGAGAATAGTGTAATGGCTGTGGAAAACACAGCTTTCACAGAATAAATTGCATTTTAAAATATATTAAATTAGAAAAAATATTTTTCATAATATTATTGTTTTTACTGTATTCGGTGAGCATAAATTTAAATTTAAATTAAAAAATAAAATAAAAACAAAAGTCTTTAAATGGTAGTGTGTGTGTGTGTATATAAAATATATTACAATTATTATCAAATTTTAATAATTAATATAATTAATTAGTGTTATAAGTATAAGTATTATTGCATTTTATTATAAATTTGACAAATAAGGTATAAAAGTACACATCAGTACAAAAATGCTTCATTGTTAATCATATTATGTCTGAGAATATATATAAATCATGTTTCTCGATATTTATGTTGTAAACTGTGACTGTATCATCTGTTATTGTCTGTTTTTTGCTTAGGTTTGTACACCCACTCAAACTAACGATTAATTATGTGCCTCCCAGCCTTTGCTCTTTTCCTCTGCAGGCCTGTTGTTGGTGCTCAAGTCTGGTCTTGTCTCTTGTAAACTCACCTATATAGTGAAAATAGAGCAGGCTACCGGCCCACTGTTTGTCTCTGCCATCAACCTTCTGCTATTGTCTTCCTTTCTGTCGAGGTTTTCAGGTCCCTTCCTGTAAATAGGTTTATGCCCCACTTACATTGTATACTTACATAGTTAATCCCTTAAAGGAGCTATTCATCCGGTTCATATACATTGAAATTCTCTTAGGAGAACTAGACAATGTTTATTGTAATCTTAAAAGGATAGTTCTGTCATCGTTTACTCAATTTCATGCTGTTTTTAAACCTGTACGAGTTTCTGGATGGAGAAATTCATACCAAAATCTTGCATGAGGTTTAATAAATGATGACAAAATCATTATTAGGTGGTCTATTTCTTTCTGACCTTCTTTCCCTGTGTGTGTGTGTCATACACGACTGACACAGCTGATAGCGGCAAACGTCCAAACACACGTCTGGCTGTCTGAGTCACATCTCTGAGTCTCAGCTCTGATGACTATCGCTGCTGTCTGATACAGCGTCTGCTCCTTGTGTGTATGTCTGAAAATGTGTCTACAACAGCTTACCATCCTAAACTCCACCCACCTTATAATTACTCCAGCCAACCTGCTACTTATGCAACCAGTGAGCCCCTCAGAATAACAACCTGACCGCAGAATAACAACCTCATATATAGACGGGAGAATTTAGAAACCTCTTATATGTTCTGGCAACACAGCTCAGATAAAATGTCTATCTTTTGTTCTTGTTTGGTCAGGCTCAGGTGTCTTATGCGAAGGACAAAACAGACACGGCCTTGTTTTGTCTGCAGCGCCCATCTGTTTTTAAACCAATAAAAAGTTATGATGAGGTAGGGAACATTTTCTCCCAGAGCTCAGGAGGTGGATATGTGATGAGAATAGACTTGAGACAGATGAGACTCTATCTTTAATGTGGTGTGAATGAAAACCAGGCCGTGAGGGACAAAAGGACAGACTGTTCGAACTGTACCTCGATGACAAACACTTACTCAAGTGAAATGTGGGAAGATTTTCAGAGTTTCAGTTAAACAATCAGTGATCAGGTGCACAGCTTCTCTTTCATTTGAGTTCGCGCTGCACTGATATTAAAATTCTGGTCGCTGTTTTTTATGTGTAGATTATATGTGACCACAGACCAAAAAAACAGTAATGAAATTGAGATTTATACATCACATGTAAAGCTGACTAATTGAGCTTTCCATTGATGTATGGATTGTTAGGATATGACAATATTTGGCTGAGATACAACTATTTGAAAATGTGGAACCTGAGGGTGCAAACAAATCTAAATATTGAGAAAATCGCCTTTAAATTTGTCCAAATGAACTTCTAGCAATGTATATTTAACCAAAAATTATGCTTTGATATATTTATGGTAGGAAATCTACAAAATATCTTCATGGAACATGATCTTTACTTAATATCCTAATGATTTTTGGCATAAAAGAAAAATCGATAGTTTTGAGCCATACAGTGTATTGTTGGCTATTGCTACAAGTATACCCGTGCTACTTATGACTGGTTTTGTGGTCCAGGTTCACATGATATTTTATGTCCTGTTGTCATATTATAACCTATAATGGCTTATATAAAAATTCTAAAGAGTTTTGTATAAATAAAAAACCTAACAACAGTCATTTTAAATTCCAGAAGTAAAATCAGACATAACTTTATGATGTACAGTATGAAAAATGGATATTCATTCTGAGATTTGCTAAAGATTACATTTAACAGTGTTATTAAAGGAATAACTTATACATTAAAGATTAATTTTAAGTGAATGTCAGCATGCAAAATAAAATGTCCAACATCAACTGATACAACATAAAAATAAACTCTAATATAAGCTGTCATTTATTGTTATTTTCTATTATAATAGATTTTGAATTAGCTTTTATTTTTATATTTAAATTTTTCATTTAAGTTTTAGTGATTTTGGTCATTTTTTTCAATTGTCTTTTAAAAATATTTAAAAATAATTTAAATTTATTTTTATTTCAGCTTTAATAATTTTAGTACTTTACCTGAAACATATTTATTATAGTTGGATGACATTTCTCTCTTTTTTAATTTTATGTCAGCTAATTTATGTCAGCTTCATTTTAATTACCAAAAATGATTTTAGTAACCAATAATTTTAGTAACTAATAGTTTTAGTAACCAATAACAAGACTCTGTGACAACAACTGTTATGGCTATATTGTGTTTTTCCAGTGACTGTGTTCATGAGATGATCTGTAGCTGTGGTTTAGAAGTGTCTGTATACTGTCTCCGTGTCCTTGAAGCTAATGAACTCACACACACTCACAATAACACACAAAAAACACTACCTGCCCCCACCTTACTAACTTTACTAGTGTTTGTCCCACGGGGTCGTGTAGAGGCACCAGACAAAGCTGTTCAGCCCCACCCCCCTATAACAATACAAACACACACTCATTGACCTGTCTGTACAGAGCGCGCTCCAGCAGCTGCCACATTACCTCCTGTTCAGTGGCTCCGTCTGAATGAAGCGTTCCCTCTGCCCCTTCCTTCCTTCCCTCTCTCACAGGTCCACATCCCTCTTTCCTCTTCCCTCCTTCCTGTGGAATTCTCTTTCATTCTCAACATTTCCATCTCTGTCAATTTTATCCCCATTATTAAAGAGATTCACTTGAAAATTAAAGTTCTGGTATAATTTAAGGTCTGTTCACACCAAGGACAATACTTAAGTGAAAGTGATGTGACAGTGTGCACACACACAGCAATGAACACACACACACACCGTGAACACACACCCAGAGCAGCTATTGCAGCTATTTATATTGCAGCGTCCAGGGAGTAGTTGGGGGTTCGGTGCCTCGCTCAGTCGTTGTATTGAGGATGGAGAGAGCGCTGTACACCCCCCCCCCCCCCTCACTTTTCAGAATGATTTTTTCCACCTGATGAATGCTAAAAACGATGACAGCCAATCAGAATCCACCCGCCTTTAAAGAGCTTGACAGAACGCTAATATAATGATCGTTATAGTTGTCTTTATAGTTTTCTTTCTTGGTGTGAACAGGTCTTTACTCGCCCTCAAATCATTCAAAGTGTCATTGTTTAAAAAAGTATGCAAAAGCTATAAAACAGCTTAGTAATTTGACAGCCCCAGTGCTCATTCATATTCATTATTTGAAATGAGTGACCAGTGTATTCTTAAAAAAGTTACACGGGTGAGTAGCTAAATGATGACAGAATTGTACATTATTGGAATCAATTTAAACACTAACACGTGGCCTGCTAAACACTCCCGTGCTCATGACCCTTTTAAATGCAAATGGAAGAACGTTTTGTTCTTTGGATGATGAGTTTCCTTTCTTCTCCATTCTCTTCCTCCATCTCCTTTATCCGTTCTCGCTGTCTTTCTCTAAAGATAATAAAGTTAAGCATCAGTCTCTGTCTTCTTGAGCCACAGGGAAAGTGTTTGAACTGAACATTTCCATGGTGATCATCGCCAGGGAGAAATGAAGTGAAACTCTCGTCATCCCCTCATCTTATACAAGCCTCTTTACTATTTCTCAAACAATGCCTTGACAACAGTGTTGGCCAGTAACAAACTTACAGTAGTGTGACAGTAACAATAAAGCTTTTCCAGTAACAAGATACTTTTTTCCAAAAAGTAGCATTGTAGTGTGTTAAAATGTTATTTTGTCTTTAATGCTATATTGTATTTATATTTACACTGTTCACATAGATTTATAGTCGAAAAAAATGCTTTTTTTTCAAATTGCACTGGGAAGGCTAATAATAACAATAATGTTAGAGAATCATTTCATTAATAAATGATTCAATGATTCATTTGAGTAATCTGTGATACTTAGTATTTTATGTGGTAAAAATGCTATTGTTTGTTACAGTGTTTTTTATTTTGGTTATATAAATTAGTGTTTCTAGGCTTATCAGTAGTATTTCATGGTGACAGATAATTAAAAATCTGTCACCATGATTAAATTTATCTGCTATTGTAGAGACAAAAAAAATGAACAACATACAAGCAGCATCACATGTACTAAGATGGTTCTTTGTATGAATCAGTCAGAAAGACTCATGAAGTTTGGACTCTTTTGTTGCAAAAACAGGATTCAGTGGGAAATATTGCTTTGGCTAGCTACTTTTTCAAAAGTTTAGTTTGACTGTAGCTTAACTGCTTTTAGTGATGAATAGCTCCAAGTATTTTCAAAGCAGCTTCCCATTACTGCTTGATAAATGCAGATGTACACCAGAAAACCCCCTTGAGGAACCAATTCATTTTCTGTCGTTGTTTAATGCACAGTGCTTTACTGTTTTACTTTCTAATTGTCGGAGATGCAAGGTGTGATTTATCCAGGGCTGTAAAGATGCTAATAGATCCATTGATCAATAGTCAAATATTCCCATCGCTGTTATTTTCCTTCATTTAACCTCCTGCTGTTGTCTTAATGCCGATGTGCCTGTGTTCTCCTGTGTACATTCCCAACAAATGAGAAAACGTTCAATGTCACTGAATCATCGACTCACTCTTACATGTAAACCCCTGTGAATCACTCCCTGAACGTCCTGTGTCCTGATCGACAGAGACTGAATTGTGGAGAAGTGGGAGAGAGACAGAAAGAGAAGCTTGGCATACTTTCTGTAATGGAGGCAAAGTTCAACAGCTTGTGATGTCATCAGTCCTCCAGAGCCTTTTGGCAGGAAAATATTCTCATGAAAAAAAGAGTGCCGAATAACCCAGAAAGCAGCGCTTCTTTTCTGCTGCAATTTGCTTCCGCTTTTCAAAGGCGGAGAAGGCAAGTGAGATAAGACGGCAGAATATGGACAGACATTAAGTCACAGGAAATTATTTTCTGAGGGTTTCTATCCAATTGGTGCAACAACAATGTCAATCACCTAATTACTTTATACATTATTTAGGGCCCTATGACTTCCGCGATGCAGAAAACGTGGACGGAATCGCGGAATCCAGTCATAAAAACGGAATTTACAGTTTAACGAAGAATGTCATGGAATTTGTCAAAGTTTGGATGAATTAATCAAAAGTAGGTCATTACACTTAAAGCAAATCGCGATATGGACTAGTATCTGTAAATATTAAGCCGCAAAAGTCGATTTAAATATGAATCCTGCATGTTCTACGCGTCTCTGTGTGAATGGAGCAGACGCGCGGTTTTGTTGACTAACGTTACATACACAGATTTCAGCGTCTGCAGTCTCAATGAGGACATAAATACATGAACAATCAGTGTTGCCAACTATTTTTCAGGGGAAGTTGCTAAAGGAAGGTTGATTTGTTGCTAAAAGTTGCTAAATGACATCGTGACGTCACTGCGTGATGACGTCATTACGTAATCACGACGCAAAATTGTAACTGCATCAAATCTCAGCAAAAAATACATTTTATATATGTTAATTTACAATTGTTCGTAAAATAATATAAATGCATAATATAATATTAAAATGCAAATAACTGTTTTTAAATACATTACATTTTTGAAAACTTACACATTTTTGAACGATTACAATTACAATTTTTTTTGTTTATTAGCTAGTAAACAAGTAAAACTACACATTCTGAACAATTAAAGTATTAAGCAGTGTATTAGTATTTAGTTAGTGTGCTGCACTCTAAGAAAATTCTGTAAAATAGGGCACAATCTATTATGTTAATATGAAATAATTCTCTGTATTGATTTTTCCACAGGTTTTTTACCTGCATTTTTAATTTTCAGGTTACCGCAGATAATGGAAAACAGATAATGTCCTGGAAAATTACTAGTACCTTTTCCATTTTTCTAGATATTTTTCTTACAGTGTACCAACTGATCAACAATCGCAAATACAAGCTACTAACAAAGTGTATTATAAATTAACAAATATTAAATTATGAAATTGTTTTTACTATTATTAAAATAAACAATTACAAATAGCAGCTAACTTAATTTACGTGATGTGTTAAAAATCAAAAGCTGCTAGAAGCTGCCAAATACATTTTAAAAATAAAATTTGTTGCTAGCTGCTTTTGGAAAAAAAAGTTGCTAGGGTAGTCTGAAAAGTTGCTAAATTTAGCAACAAAATTGCTCAGTTGGCAACACTGTGAACAATATCTCCAAAACTGCTCTGAGAGTCATTTCACAAGCATTTTACCATTTCATTTGAGTAAAACTAGCGTCATATCACACAGAACTGTAAAGGTGCCCGAAATAGGCTATATTACTATTATTTAGTAGAATGTACGTAATACTACCACTACTACTACTGTTGAAAAATAATACTACTTTATTTTCTTAAGAAATAATCACAAACTATTTTAATTTTAACAGTAAATCCCCTTTATTTGCCAAAAATTTAAATGTTTAATTTTCATTAATTAAAATATAAATGAAATCAATGTTTTATGCCTTCATCTGATAACCAGTAAAATTTAAATACACAACACAGAATCTCTGAGGGGGGAAAAAACATTTCATAAGGCTACTGTAAGAATAAATAAAAATTGTGTGTATGCATTCAAATAATTAGACATGCTAAAACACAGAATTTGGTAACAATAAAAAAATAAAAATAAAACATTTCATACGGCCCTAAACATGATGTCATTTTTGTTACCCTTTTAATAAATTAATGTTAAATTGTATAAGTTTCATGATTTTAATTAATTAGACATGCTTTTTTATGAATAAAATTTAATTTGACCATTAAAAAAACGGAATCCAGAAAAATTTCAATGGAAAAAGCAGAATTTAGAAAAAAAAAAACGGAACTTGGGAAAAAATAAAACATAGGGCCCTAATTATTGTCAACCCGATCAGGAAGGACGTGAATCTATCCCTTCTCTGAACGAAGAACTGAACCTCAGCATTCTTGTCAGTACATAGTCAGAACTAAGGGTGGGTATTTTAACCAAGTGTATTTTATTTATATTATTTATAATACACTATATATGATATATTCATTTTTGATTATTAATTTAATTTACTTTTATGTGGTAATTCCTGTTTTGGACAATCTAATTCAAATTACATACTTCATAAATAAATTTAGATATATTTGGACCTTGATGGTTCTAAACCAAAAGAAAAAAAGGATTCATTACTAATCAGTATTTGTGATTGATCACTGGTTTGAATATTAATGTGGCAAATTGTGACATTTCTTGTCATCCTATAAACAACTAAACCCACTTTGTGTTGTGCCTCTGCATTATTACAGTATTTCCAGCATTGACGTATTTACTTTTGAAATAGAAATGTTGGAGGGCACATTTTGACATGCTCATGACATGATATTTTTAATAATTTTTTTGATTTTTTACTAATAGTTTTAATTTTTAAAGATAATGGCCAATAAGCTTTAGTTAGATTTCAGCTAGTATTCTGAGGATTGTCCTACTTGTTTTAGAATGTATTTATCTGATGGAAAGTAAAGTCCTGGCATGAAACACTAGATAGCGCAGTCTGATAGGTCGGGCTCAATCTAGCATAATGACATCATATCACATGGCACAGCTGAGTGGTTCTTTTTGTATCAGCAGCCAATGAGCTGGCTGCTCAACATTCAAATACTTGGCTAGTGCTTGATGTAGCAGTTGCAGCACACTTCAGAAACCCTCCACCTTCCCCAGCTCCACCTGTATAGATCTGCTACAGGGTGATTTATGTATGCTATGGGGTGATTTCATATATGTTATATGTGCAGCATCAGTATTTCTTACATGCTCACAGCAGCATGTTGTGGATGTATTGGCAGTAACAAAATTTGTTGACGAAGAAATCCTACTGCTGCTCATTGCGCTCAACCCTTGTCAAAAGTCCCATTCCTTTGCAAAGACTACCAAAGAATGGCTTAAACTGTGCCCATGGAGTTAATGAGCTCTCTCAGCTGGTCTGAGTGCTTCTCATTATTTTGCCATTGTGTGTGTGAGTTTGAATGGATAGAGGGGGCTGTGAAGGTATGCATGCATGCATTTGTGCGTGTACATTCAAACATTCCTCCGTCTATACTTGCATCAGTGCTCTGTGCGTGTGCCAGCACTACATGGTGACATCTCAATCAGCTGCTCGCAGGCAGTAAAGCCTCTCGGACGCTATTGTGTCCAGTCTCGGTCTCCTCCGGCGTTAAGGGAGACACTACAGGGACTGTCCCTCACCCGTGCAGCACAGGCAGGGCATTCATCTGTCAGATATGCCCTTCGTGAGCTTCTCCTCTCTCTCCTCCAGCTCCGAGCACAGAGACATCATTCATCAGAGCACTACCGCTCTCCACACAGACCTTTAAAACACACAGGGAGGGATTCACGCAGAATGAATTGCGCCCGCTGATAGCGTGCTGTCTGCGTTGTTTCAGCACTGAACGATGCAAACAAGGCCAAAGTATGTTGCACTGAGCGCAGTTTGTATGGCACAATTCCAGATATTGTGGGCACTGAGGAGTTTCTGTGTACAGAGGTGCATAATTAGCATTATACCACAGGGATCCTGAAGGAAGAAGTAGCTGCAGGCTGTGGCTGCATCTCATTTCACATCACCTACTAGCCCAGATTTTATGTTAAAAACAGATGGACAGAGGTGCTCGGATTATGTACTATTTTCATGGAGTATGTGATATCAGATTTTCTGATGTTCCAGTGGCAAAATGTGTGAATACATACTTTTACATCATAAGTGAAGTACAGTAACAAACAAAAATGTAGGCTTGTGAAGTTTTTAAAAGAAGTCTCTCAGAGGTTGCATTTATTTGATGAAAAATATAGTAAAATGGTAATATTGTGAAATATTATTACGTTTTAGAGTAAGTAATATTTTAAAATATAGTCTCACATGATCCTTCAGAAATCATTCTAATATGCTGATTTGAGGCACAAGAAACATTTTTTTTTCTTGTTGTCAGTGTTGAAAACATTTGTGATGCTTAATTTGTCAGTGATTTTTCTCCCTAGGATTCTAGCATGAAATAGAAATCTTTTGTAACTTTTGTAATGTCTTTATTGTCACTTTTAAACAATTTTAATGCATATTTTCTAAATAAACATTATTATTTTTAAATCTTTGACTAAAAATGTAAGTATTCAGCAATTTCTTATTTCTTTCTCGCTCCAAAAATTTGCCTAATACAACAATATAACAATATGAATCTTTTAGGCAGTGTTGTACAAGAAGATGAAGACCAAAAATTGTGTACTTGATATTTCATCTTTATCATTCTTGTGCCACCACAGAGAATTATGGGATGCATTTTTATCACACACGTCTGACGTCTCGTAAACCAGCTAATTAAGTATTTTTTTTCTAGCAAACTTTATTGCTGCGGTAGTATCTCACAGTAATGAATGCAAACTATAATGCACGGTCAAAATTAACAATGCAAACTGTGTAATAAATACCAATTTGCTTGCACAACATGATACATGAATTGATGCCTCCAGTCCGAAAAGAGTTTCCCACTGGTAATCACAACTTTGTGATGGTGTTCATGCAGAGCTCATTTCGTAAATACGATCATTCCTACATGACTCGAAGGCAGCGTGTGTCCTGACAGGGGAGGTCTGTTAGTAATCAAACACCTGCTGGCTATCTGCTGTGCTGCATCAATCACCTGTAAGCTTGAGCTCAAAACTCTCGCAAACCATAGTGAACTCACGGTAGGAGATCAGCAGACGGGGTTGCGAGGGGGGCATGGAGCTCTCTGTTTTGGAAATTAGCCGTTCTGTTCTCCTGCACAAAGGCCCTCTACTGAATCACTCAATAGCGGAGGCGTTTTGTCTTGATTGAAGCTAAACTAGTCTATTCTTCTCTTTTTTTCCCCTTTAACAGTTGTAGAGGGTTTCCGCGGCACACAATGAGCGATCACAATCAGCCAATCAAATGCTGTGATTTTGTTGAGAGGACAGTGATGAAGTACTGCTGGTTGACTGTGGCTTTATTAAGGTGGCGCGTAGAGTGGTGATACACGTGTCTATTGGAACTGTGCCAGTGCTCTTGTGCCAGAGAAAAGGGGTTGTACTGGTCCAGGCAGCCGAATTGCAAATATTTGTTTAAGTGTCAAAGACCAGCCGCACTTGTGGGTGGCATTGTAAACGAGAGGACAGATGGAGTCCATAGTGTGTAAATGTGTCAGGAAGGGGTTTAGAGCAAATAGACAAAATGTAAAAAGCAATGGGGTCACAGACCCTGTTTACACCTGCCATTAAGATCTTGGGTGATCTGATCAGAAGTGGTCTTGAATTTTTTAACTATAAAGTTAAATTATTATGTTGGTGTTTTACGGCATGTTGAAGTTCAAAAAGGTAAAAAGAAAAAAAAAAAAAATTGAAAGGCAGTTTTTCATAATTCTACATTATTGTATTATATTAAAATATAAAATATTAATATTTATGTCTGTTATACATACACCACCATTAAAAATTTTGGGTCAGTAAGATTTAAATTATTATATATATATTTGTTTTTATTTAGCAAGCATTAGGCTGATTAAAAAGGAGGGTAAAGTCATTTATAATGTTACAAAAGATTTATATTTCAATTGCTGTTCTTTTGTATTTACTAATCTACTCATCAAAAAATTTGAAAGAAAAAATATATCACTGTTTCCACAAACTGTTCTGCAGCTGTTTTTAACATTTATAACAATAAGAAATGGTTCTTGATCACCAAATCAGCATATTAAAATAATTTCTGAAGGATCGTGTGACTCTGAAGACTGGAGTAATGGCTGCTGAAAATTCAGATTTGCATCAAATAAATAAATTCCATTTTAATATAAAAATAGAAATAGTTATTTTAAACTGTAATAATTTTTTTTATTTGATCAAATAAATGCAGCCTTGGTGAACATAAGAGATGATCCGGGTGTCATACAAGATCATTTGTGAACCAAACTCAATCTCTTTCTCTCTCCTCTCTTATAGAATGTGTTGGCAAAGGCCCTGTACGACAATGTGGCAGAGTCTCCAGATGAGTTGTCCTTTCGCAAGGGCGACATCATGACCGTCCTGGAGCGGGACACGCAGGGGCTGGAAGGCTGGTGGCTCTGCTCGCTACACGGCCGTCAAGGCATTGTTCCTGGCAACCGGCTGAAGATCCTCGTGGGCATGTATGATAAACAGCAACAGCAGCAGTTACAGCAGCTAACGAGCCAACCAAGCCCAACCCAGAGCCATCTCAACCTGAGTGCCTACAGCAAGCTTCCCCCTTCATCCCAGTACACGCCCATGCACCCTGCCTTCTCCTCCAGCTCTGCCAACTCAACCAACCCAGATGGCGTCTACATGCTCCCCCCCAGCCACGGCCTGCCTGCTCCCTCCAGCCTCTACCAGGTGCCCACCGGCCCCCAACCTCCACAGCCCCAACCCAAAGCTCCTGCTGTGGCACAAAAGCAAAGCCAGGCACAGTACCCTCCCACCCCACAGGATATCTACCAGGTGCCCCCCTCCATTAATGTACCAGGCCAGGACATCTACCAGGTGCCACCCACTGCAGGAGGGCCATGTCCAGGGCAGGATGTGTACCAGGTGCCACCCTCTATGAACCAGACACAAGACATTTACCAAATTCCCCCATCGATAGAGAGGAGCTGGGACTCTCCCAAACCCATGGGGAAGGTAGGGAAAGACTGTATTGTATACACATACATGTAATACGACATTTACTTTCATTACAAACAACAAAACCTGAAAGAAGTATTTTATTTTTCATTTAATTTTATTTATATATCATTATTTTTTAAAAATCAACATCAAATCAAAATCAATGCTATTTACTTTCTTAAAATATATGTCCTATTTATTTTATTTTATTATTATTTGTGGTTTTGTGGAAACACTATTTCACCCCATATACTCAGATACTACACTCACATTCAGCGTAAAATATACTCAGTGTCCTTCTGACAATTCATTGGTGTGTACTATTAAAAGAAATCTTTAATTCAAATATATTTCCTTTCTTCACTGCTATTTAAATCTAAAATATGTCATATTTGGGAAGTAAATCAGGAACAGCATTTAAAATTGCCCATGGTCATAAACAAGGTCGTGTGATATCTTGGAAAACATACAGGAAGACGAGAGAAATATAGGCAGAGGAAAGGAGGGTGTGTGATGGAGGAGAGGAGGGTGTGATAGACGGTCATAAATAATGCAGTGTTTGATAACGCCAGTGACCGTGGGCAGCACAGAGTGAGTAAGCAGGTTTTTTTTCGAGTGGTAACTACAGGTTGAAGCTGTGGGCAGTGATGATCCCTTGAGAGAGCATTGCAGGCCACTCTTAGGGCACTGAGCCATATGCCACGACTGCCGGAGCGATGGGGGAAATGAAGTGTAAAGATGGAAGGATGAAGTGAGGAGAGGTTCAGCTGCAGGCCTGCTCACTGTTAGCCACCTGTCAACTCTGCTCTACCTACAGTCATAAAGATGAGACATGACTCAGTGTCACTGGTTCTGGTCAACGTGACATGGTTACATAGCTTTTTAAATTATAGCATGCTAATGAGAAACTATGATATTAGCGTGACCACATCATTAATTTCTTGATGACTATATAACAAACAACTGAATGTGGTCAGGCAGTTTCAACCACTATGACAGTAACATTCTCATTGTGTGGAAAGTTTCCACTGCAAAAAAAAGTACTGTGGCGGCACCTTGGTACAGTAAAGGTATTGTGTTATACAGCGTTCTCACGGTTCTGGAAAATCATTGAAATTTAAAAGTATAATTTCCAGGCCTGGAAACATTTTGTAAAATACACAAACTGGGGTTTGTGAGGAAACTGTGAGGGCTTGTGAGTTGATAGATATACTAATCATAATAATTCATAAAAATGTCAAATTTAATAAATAATTTATAAATAAAAACAATCAAAATTTTATAAAGTGACTAAAAGCGATATTTTATTTGTTTACCTTAATTCATGTCATGTGACCATTTACCAATATCAGAGAACCATGAATGAGCAAACGTGTTGGTAAATTATTTTTGGTCAAAGGGGTTCAGCTAAAAAAAAGTTTGGGAATCCCTGCTGTAGTCTACAGTCAATATAAATATTTATAGTTATGCTATTTGTCTAGAAATTGGTCTTTGTGGGTGTATTATCTACAAAGAGATTTTAAAAATCCTTATCTAGTCATCATCACAAATGACTGGAGCAGTCCTGGAAAAATCATGGATTAATGTACCATTGTGTTTTCAAGGTATCTCAAAGAATACAAGGTATTACCATGGTATGTCCACATTTTTTTCATTGAATTTTGTCATTGGAAAATGGTTGGCGTGTTTTTTTTTTCTTCTCAGTTGTCAGCCAGTAAGTTTAATTAATTCAAAAAAAGTAAATGAAAAGTAGATGAAAAGCATTCTGGAGTCTGTGCCATTCAAAGGCGAGACTGAAAGTAATCAAACTGAAATACCTCAACAAGATTCTGATTCTTCACATTTTATAAGTGCTTTAAGGGTTAGTTCAGCTTTGATTTGAGGATTTTTGTATCATTTTTTTGTCTGTCCTCAGCCTTGGTTTTTCAAGCGACCATTTTTTTCCTTTACCATATTCCCTTTGTACAGAGTCTGTGAGAAACTACCAGTAATTCATTGCCTCTCGTGTCATATGAGTAGTTGACAGTCAGTTGAAAGTTGGCAGAGTCTGTGCAGCAAACCCAACGGCTGAAGGATCGATACTGATGGCAGTGGCCCAAAAACTTGCTAACACCCTGAGTTCTGCAGCGAGGGGACAGAAATGGTGTGGATCAGGAGTCAAATCCAGATCAGAGTCTAGTGATGAGTGCAGTGCTTATGTTCTTTAGGATTTGGGGCTGCGTTGAAGCCAAAGATAATGCAATATGTCTGCTTCCAGATTGCAGATACATTCTCTCATGGCAGTTCTCCATCTTTGAACAATGTTGCTAGAGCAGTTTGAGAAGGAATAGATTGAAAGAGAACTAGGAACACAAGACATTTATTATCATGTCTTTCCATGATCCTTCTCAGAAGCATTAGTTCTACATTTCTATTTGCAATGCTTGTCTTGAGGTTTTCCTTTCATGTGGTTTATGAGGGGAGATTTTGATGTGTTTTCTCCTAATGTCCTCTATTATGATCACTTGTCCTTGTGCCCACAGTCCCTCTACCACTGACAGTTTTTCATTATGTGATAAGAGTTCCTGTTGAGAGAGGAGAGGATGGATACACACGCATGCACACATATAGACACACAGACAACATACATAGAAGAGCTCTGAAAAATGTATTTCAGAGCAGAAATACAACAGTTGGTTAGTTTTCTCAAGGTTCATGACAAATCAATCAATCAATCAATCAAATGAATAAGAAACAATGATAAATTATAAAACTTTTGGCTGTGTGTTATTGATTATATGTAGGGTTGGGCGATATGGCAAAAAAAATTATCACAATTTTTTTCATATCAGTCGATATCGATAATTATCACGATAAATGTCAAATCTTTATTTCTTTCAAGTTTAAAGCCAGAATTTTGCTCCATTTGCTAATTTTCCTTAACAAAATATATATCTAAATAGAAAAATTTATTTCTTAGTTTCTGCATGTTCTAATGAGTGATATTGTTTCAAATCAAGAAACAGATTTGGGTTGCCTGATAATATTAATAATAATAATAATATTCCTTTTTTTCTCTTATAAATGCAAATTTGATAGTAGCTTGAGTTAGGATGGAGAGGCAAATTTTTGTTAATTTTTAAAATCAGTAACATCTGTAAAAATTGTACCAACCTCAGTTTTATATGGTTAAATTTATTCTGACCAATTTTTTTAAAAACATTAAGCTTATGATCTCCCATACATTTAAATCATGATAAACACAATTAAAACCACACATATCGCACCTCAATACATGGTAAAAATATAACTATATGCTTTTTAGGTAACCTATTTGTATGAAATGTCTAAAACATTCTGTATACATGCACACATGCTATAGCTTAATCACAAATACATACACTATAATTATACACCATTACTCCTGTAATAAAATTCAATGTGAATATCCCACATTTCTGTCATAATACCATGGTGCAGTGAGTGTTACTACAGAAAATCCATGGTAAATGATTGTGATGTGTAGATTGAAAAGGCTTCTGACTGTCTCGTTGCACACAGTGTTCCTCCTGTTTGGCTCTAAACTAGTTTAAATCACGGAGTCATTTGTGTTCATCGCTGAATTCAAGCGTTTCACACTGGATCTCACAGTGCTGTTTAGTACTCGTGTGACTGAGTCAATGCATCTCCGCGCAGCATTTTGAACTTTGATCTGAGTGGATAAATGGTCCGTGTGGCGCGCTTCAAATGAGGCGCGCTGTTTCGTTCCGCTTTTGGAATTTTATCGAGGACAGTTATATCGCGATAATTATCGTTATTATCTACTGGGGGCAGTTGTGGCCTAATGGATAGAGAGTTGGACTTGTAACCCGAAGGTTGTGGGTTCGAGTCTCAGGTCCTGTGGAAATTGTCAGTGGGGGGAGTGAATAACGCTCTCTCCACCTTCAATACCACGACTGAGGTGAGACCCTTGAGCAAGGCACCGAACCCCCAGCTGCTCCCCGGGCGCCGCAGCATTGGCTGCCCACTGCTCCAGGTGTATGTTCACTGATGAGTGTGTGCGATTGGATGGGTTAAATGCAGAGCACAAATTCTGAGTATGGGTCACCATACTTGGCCACACGTCACTTCACTTTTCACTTTAAAAATCTACTGCATTTGAAGTTCAAAATACACTTTTTGTGTCTTATTGTGTTTTTTTGTTTTTGTTTTTTAAGAAATGTATACTTTTATTATAAAGAACAGATTGTTTTGATCAAAAGTGGCAGTAAAAAGATTTATAAAGTTATAAAATATTTTTTATTACAATTAATTGTTCTTTTTAACTTTGTAATTATGACAGAATGCTGAAAAAAATGTACTATGGTTTTCTCAAAACTATTAAACAGCTGTTTTCAAAATTGAAAAAAATGTTTCCTGAGCACCAAATCACCATATTAGAATGATCAGGACCATGTGACACCGAATATTGGCATAATGGCTTCTAAAAATTCAGCTATCACCGGGGGAAAAATATATTTTTTAAATATATTAAAATAGAAAACATTTATTTTAAAAATATTTCAGAATATTACTGTTTTATTGCATTTTTGATTAATAAATGCTGCTATGGTGAGTGTCACAAATTCATCAAAAACACTGAAAAATGCTACCTACCGCAAACCTTTCAACGGTAGTGTATATAGTATATTACAAGATAAAAAAAATTATATTTTCTAAAAATATTTTTCAGTGATTACTGATGTGATTCACTATCTCTTTGGTATCATGGTGTAGTGTAGTTTTTTAGTGGGAATTTGGCTATAAATTCTGAATTAAATGAAAGATTTTTGCTTAACTCTGGGCACTAACCCAGGCGATACTGTGGCAGCAGTAAGAGGAGTTATATGATGACTGTGGGTAGGGTCAGGGTTAGGACTGAGGGATTGTGAAAAAGCAGCTGGAACAGTTGAGCTGTGTGTCACATCAAAGACATGCGCAGGCAGGGTGTGTTAGCACACGACCCACAAAGCCCCAGCACGCTCCTCCAACAGCCAGGAGTTCAATATTGCCTGAATGAATCATCATCAGCTCTTATATATGGAAGTAATTTCTGCCTCAGAGTAAAGAAGTAAAACAAATAATTGTGAGATTTAAGATTAAAATAAGAAATAAAATCACAATGTGATTTAAGATAAATAGCCATAATTCAGAGAAATAAAGTTGCAAATTTTAGAAATGCAGTCTCAGTTATCATATTGGAATCGAGCTTTCATAACCATTTGCTATGTTGGTTTAGTTTCTCCCTCCATTTGCTAAGAAGCTGAACTCAGTGATCAATAAAAATGAGATAAGAATGAACCTTAAACATTGTAACATGTTTCAATCAAACTGAAAGCTATCTGCGAAGATATTTCTTACGAAATGAGACTCGAATACTGGATGTGACCTTCAGTTGTAAGAATAAGGTTTATACATGTTTGTGACTCACCGCTGCTAAGACTCACCCGCTGTCCTGCTTACACATTAACCAAAGTGAGCTTACACTATCAACTCAAGTTGCACATTGACCATTAGAATAAATAAAACTGACGGATGAAGAAAGATTTGAGCGTAAACTTGCTCGTCCGGTTTAGGACCACGTGAGCGTGCCACAGAGAGGGTTTGTGGGTGAGGTGTTTAGCTCTATTATGGATGCAGTTAGATGGACAGTGAAGAGGGGCAGCAGAGGTGGAGAAAGAGTCTTGGCTTATCTCTTTAATGGCCCCTGCTACAGCCATTCAGTATGCTGGACAGATAGCTGGGTTTATTAAGAAAAGGTGCACTGGGAAACAGGAACGGGGAGATGGCAAAGGCTAGATTGAGATTCTGTGGTTGGTTTGCCGCACTGCCTGTTCTGAAAGTAACTGTGTAATCTTTGGAGACTTAGTTGAGGCTGCTCACCTGATCAGGCGGGGAAGAGGAGGTTGAGGGAGGACATGCCGGCTTGGCTTATCTGCAGGACCAGGCAGGCATCGTTTAGAGGAGAGAGGGAAGAGAGAACATTGTGAGGAGACAGAATAACCAGAGGGATCGTAGATCCATACTCCACCTAGACATCCACAGAGCTACAGCAGTATGGAGAAACACACCAGTTTAACATCTGCCATCATAATGTTATCAGTGTGTTAAGCAATGTTATCAGTGAATTCCAAGCATCATTTTTACAGCATTGAAGGGCACTGCTAAAAAGGAATGTTATTCCCGGTTATTCCAGGAAAATTGAGCCATGGAGTTCTGTCTTCTAGACACATTCGCACATAAGACTAGTGCAATTCCTCACCAAACCTAAGGTTATTTACTTCGGATAAAATCTTTTGCTTTTGTGCACCCACAAAGTATCTACAAAAAATAGTTTTTATATATTTGTTCATGTAATTTCTATGGCACCACACAGATTCAAATAATTAAAAAAAAATTTAGAAATAAAATACTATTTTCCTCAGGCTTCCATCAGTTGACCAACTGATAGTTTAGCAACGAAAGTTGTTGTTCAGTTTTCATCTTGTGTCTTTACTATCAGTATTTTTCAGTAGTATTTTAGTGCTGAGGGAATGGGAATACCGCTGGGTGCTTGTGTGCATCTTCTGGGAATTTCCCTCACTGGCTGGCACATCTGTAATCTACTGCAACCCTCTCCCACCTCACATTCCTGGAGACCAGAGATATTCCTCCCTGCCTTTAGACGGCCTTCAAGGCATCATATTTTTTTGGTTCATTTTAGGGAATCAGTTCAAAAGTTGTTCCAAGCCTTATAATGGAAAATGCATTTACGTGTTCATGCAAAACAGCACATTCTATATTAAGGTACCATAAACTTCTTAGAGTTACAGTAGTTTTACCACTGAAAATGTGGTTTTAGGCTCTCCATTTCACATTGGCTTACAGGGATAGTTCACCCAAAAATGAAAACTCTGTCATTAATTACTCACCCTTATGTTGTTCCAAACCTGTAAGACATTCATTTATCTTAGGAACACAAATTAAAATATTTTGATGAAACCTGAGAGCTTTTTGACCCTCCATAAACAGCAACACAACTGACGAGTTCAAGGCTCGGAAAGGTAGTAAGGATATCGATAAAATAGTCCATGTGACATCAGTGGATAACCGTAACGTACCACGCGTTCCATCGTGGAACTGTCATGAATATACGCGTCAGAGACTGACACGGAAGAGAAGAAAATGTTGAATAAAGTTATTTATAAGTTATTTTTAAGTATTCTCGTAACTTCATAAAATTACGGTTGATCCACTGCTGTCACATGGAATATTTTAACATTGTCCTTACTACCTTTCTGGCCCTTGAATGTGTGGATGTCTGTTTAAATGTGCTAGATGGACATCTAGCGCATTTTGAGACCATGATTTTTTCCATTACACTGCTCGCATTTCACGTTTTTCAATGCAAAAACACTTTGTGTGTGAATGGCCCTTAAGAACACCTCACACTTGAACTGCATCATGACTGTTTTTCATTAAGTTACATAGATTGTGTGGAATGTTTAATTGTTTATGATTCTTAAATTCAAGTGAATGCTTCAAATTAATTGATATAGAGAGGCAGATCATTCATTCGTAAACTGGACATCCCTGCCAAAGGCACTTTCTATCTATTTCTGTTCTTCCTTTTGATTCTTTTCTGCTCTGTGAGTACCTCAGAATACTGAATACAGAGCTCTAAATGGTTGTTTAAATAGTCTCAGTTCCCTTCAGGGGCCTATATGTGATTTTAGCTTTCTATCTCTGGGCCTCACTGCAGTGCATTGTGGGCTTTTAAAGAGGCACTTTGATATTGGCCTCCCATCACAGCGCATGAGTAAAGCATTGGCTGCTCCAGGGCACTGTGCCTCCACGTAGCCTCATTACTCTCTCCTCAGACTGCACACGCTGACTCTGAATCAGCACATATCCACTAGCAGTCTCCTGTACATAGTAATGTGATGCTGCGAGTGTGTCTGAAGACAACACGGCATCCATTACAAGCAGCGTGTCTGGGCTCAGTGCAGCGGCTGCAGGTTTCCTGTGATGTGGCTTAGGCGGAAGAGAGGGAAAGAGAGAAGGACTAAAGGAGAAAACAAGTGCTGATGCCATGTTTTCCTTACAGCTGGAGGAGAAGCAGGATGACTGGGCAGCTCTGAACACGTTGTGCATCTGGTGAACCGATGTGCTTTATTTATAATTCCCTGAGCTTCAGAGCTCAGTTGAAATCTCATTGCATACTCATGACAAATGCTGGGGAGTAACAAACTAAAAACAGTGTCTAATTTAACTAAATTTTTCAGTAGCATGACAGAAGCGCTGATTGCTGCTATCCTAAGCTGCTTTGCTGGTCTTCTAGTCTGGTCAGGCTGGTTTTAGAGGGGTTTTACTTTCACATTTTAAAACCAGCTTAAACAGATTTAAGATGTTTTCCTGTCCCAAGCTATTTTTTTTCCAAAAAGTCACTGTGTAGCTCAACAAAAAGCTGTTTAATTTCACATTGTGTTGCATGCACAATCTCTTAAGTCTGATTTATTTTAGTGAATTGGTTAATTTTTTACGTTAATGGTCTGCATCAAAAATGATTTACTGACTAATTTGAGTACCAGTGTTTGTCCTCTTGCTTTAGTTAGTTCTTAGTTCGTGTTAATTAAATCATAGTTAATTAAAATAAGAGAACAAATTAGTTAATTTGTTCCCTCTCTTTAGTTAAACCATGGCCACTAAAACAAGGGAAGAAATTTGTACAATGTGACAACAACTAAACAACTAAAACAAGGGTACAAATGAATAAATCATGGCCATAAATTAATAATGCATGGAACTAATTAATATTTATATGTGACCGTGATATTTATTTTTTCTTAAGCATTCTGTATATTTATATATGTCCAGCATTCAATTATTTTTTATATTTATATGTATTTCATTTTGTGTATTTTCTGAAATATATTTAGTTAAATGCTGCTATAGGTGAGTGTATTTGTAGTTTTATTAGTTGTATTTAGTGTTGGTATATCTATTGAGGTGTAATGGTGTCATTCTAACTGATTATTATTGTAATTGTAAGTTATTTAACTGCTTTTTGTTAGTAGCTTGCAGTTTAGTTAGCTACTTTTTCAAATGAGTAGTTAGACTGTAATTGAACTACTTTATGAGTAGCTTTAAGCTTTATAAGCTACAGCTTCAAAGTGACTGTCTTTGAAGACACATCACTGTCGGACACATCATGCGTCCATTTGGCATTCACCTTCAGGCCTCGGGAGATCTTCGCTAGGTCAGTGAGGACCAGTGAGGGGGTCTCTGCGCCCTGTAACCTTGAGCACAGCACTTTGTCAGTTAACACAGCCGCATAGCCACAGGTCGTGTACAATAGAGAATGAAAAAGACAGCGTGTGTCTTTCTAAAGAAAGACAAAATGCGAATCTTCCTAGCTGGATCTCCTCCATTACCTGCTGTGGTCTCATTTTCTGCTCTGACAGCGTGTGCAGAGCAAGGGGAGGGGAGATTGACAGCTGAAGGGAGCAGAGGAAAACGGCGAGATCAGTGGGACAGAATTAGCAGCCTGAGCGGCGATGGCGGGTGGAGCCGCGGGAGGAGGTTTTCGCTTCTCATGCGCTTTGTCCTGTCATTAACGTCCTCACATAGCCAGCAGCGGATAGAGGGAGAGGAGGGTAGACACGGCCCCTCAGAGCAAACAGCAGACCACTGCGAGCCTTTATTTGTGCTCCAGTGGCCTTCATCAAAGGGCTGGAATATCACAGGAGGCCACAGGGTTCACTTTGTACTGCAGGGAGTTGAAAGGACTGAAAAAACACAGATCAGAAAGAAGAACAGGGGGCCTAATGGAGCTGCAAACTCACTTACTGCGTCTTCACACACGACGTATGTCTTCCGCTGAAGAGTACACACAACCTTTGCTTTATATGTGTTGTTCATCATTCTCTTCATGTTCATATATGTATGAAAGAGTAGGTTAAAGGAGGCACGGTGTCAGATTTAATTGGCTTGTGAAAAGCTATGGTCCAGCACCACTTAAACCATCTCTGTGATGTTTTACATCTTTCCCTGAAGGTCAGAGGAGGCAGGAAATTACAGCTAGTTGTAGTTGTAATGAAGACCAAATGTTGCCTCTAATATTAATTGTCACGTTTGTTTATTCATAGCTAGAGTTAAAAGGAAAGTTAAATGAAAATTCTGTCATTTACTCACTCTCATGTCAAACACAAAATTAAATATTAATATATATATGTGTGTGTGTGTGTGTGTGTGTGTGTGTGTATATATATATATATATATATATATATATATATATATATATATATACACTGTATATACATGTATATACAGTATATATACACTATATTGCCAAAAGTATTGGGTCTCCCCCTTCTAATGAACTTTTATCCAATGTTTATATTTAATTTATTTCACCTTTATTTTAATTAACAAATCTTTAATATATAGTTAACAGTAACAACACTGGGTCCTAAACAACATCTTTTGTGGTCCATAGAAGAAATAAAGTCATACAGGTTTAATACAGCGTGAGGGTGAGTAAATGATTTTTTGGCTGAACGGTCCCTTTAAATGCACTTTCATGGCTAAATATCCTGAATGATATCTCTTTTCAGCTTCTTTCACTTCCTCAAACACGCACAATGGTCTCAGGCAGGGACTAACCTTTGATCACTGGCCACAGGGACGGTGTGGTCTCCAAGGAGACACACTCATCTCGGTCTTATTAATAGGTGCTGTGGACAGGCCTGAGTGTTGTGTTGCCAGGAGAGCAGGAGGAGAGGAAGTGTGTGTGTGTGTATATGTGTGTACGGAGGACTGCACATATGCTGTCTCAGTTATATGCGCTTTTGCAACCAGCATCAGAAAGAAACGAGAGAAAAGAAAAGGAAGAGCAACGATATGAAACCGAGAAAGGAAATGCAACAACAGAAAGATAGAAAGACAACATGCTGAGCTGGTTTGAATAAATGTCGTTCATGCATACCACGGTTAAATTATTTGTGATAATAAATGGAAAAAGAGGTGTTTTGCATAGTTGCTAAGTTGTTTAAGTGTAAGCGATTGTTTTGTAGTGTTTTAGGAAGTAGCACTAATAAATGATGGTTAAAATGTATCTTTAAGGGATGTTTCACACCCAGCTTGGTCATGGCAGCAAAGTAGGGCATGTGTCAGAGGACTTTGGGGGGCTGTTACTGGAGATCTGTGTGGATTAGTACCCGGGGGCTCACTGTCTCCTGGAGACCCTTTAGGCCTCCTGTCCCACCAGCCGTCCCATCACACACTCTCACATGTGGCACATGCCACATGGCACCGACCCCAAGCAAAGCTCAGATTCACAAGTGTGAGCTAATTAGCTACTGATTAATTCCACAGCAGAGGATGAAGATGGGTATATGGGCTATAAATCCACTACCCTGCTTTCTGTTTTATATGGGGTTTTCACACTTTGCTGCCAGGGCTGTTAATGTTTCAGGGATGAAGCTTCTGATCTGGGTCACCCAACAGCAATCTTTACTTAAACCTTTTAAGTTTTGAGTTTTAACTGGCCCAATTTGAAGGATTAGTTGTGCAAAGTGTTTCCTACTGAATTATGTTTTTGCAGCATGGAACCCTTTCCTCATTATTGATGCAAACTAAACAATATAATGTTTGCAACATATTTTCATATGTTTCTTTTTTCATATTTAATTCAGAGTACATTTTTTTTGTAATGGAACTGTAGATTTAGCAGTGGTGCAGTTCTGTCGCTGAATATCACTGCAGGAAACACTGCATCGAAGTGAAGTTCACTACTTTGAGAGATTCCCCACATTAAACTGTCCACTAAAAAAACTTAAAAGCAACTAAAGTCTAGCTTTAACTCACTCAGGTTTACATAAAACTCAAAAGTGGACTTTCAAACCCAACTTGGGCAAAAATTCATCCAGTACATCTGCAGATGTTTCCAAGGGAGGCAGTTCTCAGTGGGATAGCATGTATGTGTGTGTCCGTGGTCCAGATGAGGCGCCACTGGCACCCACATCACAACAAGTCACAGAGCCCAGCTGAGCTCTCCACAGCCCGTACTTACAAGCCCACAGCTGTAGCCTATAGATGCCTCATCCCAGTGATGGACGTCTTTAACTAGGGCATGTGTTGGCCACTGTCAATGACAGCACGTCTAGTTAAAGGCATTATTACAAACGTCCTTCAATAAATTGCACTTGTCCCTCCTTTTCTTTAAAAACAGCAAAAATCTGGGCCACAGTGAGGCACTGACAATGGAAGTGAATGGGGCTTATCTGTAAATGTTGAAATGCTCGATTTCAGTTATTTTCAATTGGTTGCAATAGTATAGCCATAAGATGTAAACAATATGTGTGGTTTTTAGTATGAAAAAAATAGATAAAAATACTCCTGTAGTTATATTGTCATAAACAATATTGTATAAACTGAACAAATGGTAAAATTAATTATTTGAATAGATTTACTTAATTGCACATGTTTTAACAGTAGAATTCAATGTTCAGTAAGTGCTTTTATAAAATTATAAGTGTTTTTCTGTCAGAAATCCTCCAAAAATTGGCCCCTATTAACTTCCAAGTGACTTTCTGTAACCACCCTTTTTTAGTTTTAAAGAAGTCTAAATAAGTCTAAATTATTTTTGTTGTAATCACCCCAAATGCTGTCAAACTATTGAATGTGGAATATTCCTTTAATATATATTAAAAATCCCATATGTGAAAAGACCTCACATCCTCACCAAATGTTTGCCACTGAAACTAACCTACATCCAAAACAAACTGGTAAGTAAATACCAAGTCTAGTGGAAAATGAGGGTAAAACTGAAAAGTACATCATGCCAACACACACAGAACCCCCACCCCCATCTTCGCACATGGTGAAGAGGACAGCTTGCTTCACAGATGGCCAAGGCGAGAGCGGTGGTAGGGGGCTACGGGGGAAATTCTTATGCGCCGCCACTTATATAGAGAAAGAGTGTATGTGAAGGTATGTGGAAGCCCTTCAGCGTTTGGACTTTGACCCCTCATTATGTTCCAGGCCTCTGGACGCAGTTATTCATGGCACTGCGTTGAATCAGCGCCAAGCCTAGGGTCAACTTTACTAAACTATTGCAACCTTGAATCTGTGAATGTATTTTAGAAAAGGATAGGAAACTCTTTTGAAGAGTGGAAACTGAAATGAATGGCTTGTGTTTGTGGCTGGAATTGTGTTTATCACATTATTCCATTCACAGCCATTTTGCATTTTCTGTTTGGCGTTATTAAATTAAAATAATCATTCTTGTTGCCGAGAGTTGAGGAAATGCGCTGTGACTTCTGACCTACAAGATTTGGAAGTCTGAAAGAAAAAGAAGTAAATGACAAAAGTGAGCAAATGAAAAAGATTGCATTTCAAAAGCGTTGAACATTTCAGCATGATGTTTTAAGAAAAAGAAAGCAAAAATGTGCAGTTGAGCACAGACCAAAACAAAGAGCTTTGAGAAAGATACAGAATAACCATTAGGGTATCTATTTTTGTCACAGATAAAAGTTAGTGTTTTATTTCAAGCATGCATTCATAATGCAATAATATGATAATAACCTTCTCCCAGAACTCTCAGCATCAGGTATTCGGATTGCAGGCATCGATTAAAATGAACGACATCCATGGTCCAAGGAGCCAGGCCTGGCTGGAATGTCTTCAGCAGACCTTGGCTGCGCTCTTTAGAGTGGTGGCATGTGTCATTGTGTCAGCTGGGGTAAGGAGGTCACAGCTCGTCGATGCAGCAGGGGGTACGGGGGCTTTTGTAAAGCAGCCTTTGCAATCTGTCCCTCTCTTCAGGGCTGAACCTAATGGCCGTGTAGCTGCTGTGATTGTGACTCATGGCCAGCTGTCATGGCGCAGGGCAACGCAGTCAGACGGTCACCGTTCCCCTATTGTTTCCTTCCACACCAGGGAGTGTTTGTCTCTTTGTGACATCATCATTACAGGCACTTCACCCCGCCCCCCAGAGATTGTTGTGACAGCTGGAGGCCTGGACCCACCCACTCTGTATGACCAGACCCTTTCAGCTATATTGATGAGGGCTAGATGATGGCAGTCCACCATATGTGCCATCTCCGCTCCCCAGAGCAGCGCTCATTGATAATTCACATTATTGATCAATGTTCATTACGGCCAGCTCTTCAGAGGCTCTCAGCGGGATGGAGTGACTATTACTTAAGGCTAAGCACAGGTCTGAGAGGGCAGTGAAATAAAACAGAGGGTGTGCAGTACTAAATAACCACATTGTGGACAGTGTTGATTTATATATTGTCTCTGACCTGTAAGCAATAACTGAATGTTATTCTATGGATGCTTTACAGTGATATACACAGTCTGTAAACGTGTTTCACATCATAGCTCTTATTGTGTGGAATATTTTTGCATGGTTGGAATGGTGTATTGGTGTAGATTTTGCCTAGATAGATAGATAGATAGATAGATAGATAGATAGATAGATAGATAGATAGATAGATAGATAGATAGATAGATAGGATTGTTTTATTTTGATTATTCAGTTTTTTGCAGTATACACCCCTAGATGGATTTATGGTTAGACAGATACTAACTAAACTAGATAGATCAGTCTAGATTGATACACACATATATACATTCATAGATTCACATGTGAGTCAAGCTAAGTGAAAATGCAGAGTGTGACAACACCAGAGGTTGTGTACGTGTGGATGTGTCAGATGAAACACCTGCAGTTCAGTCTAAATGTGTGTGAAAGTGTGTACAGCACCGTGGAGAATGTGGCTATTTACTGCAGCAGTGTCAGAGAGACAGAGAGAGGTCATGAGTGTGTGGATGTTCTGGAGATAGAGGCGGGGTGGTCAACGGGTCACAGGGTTTCTCCAATAAATCACACCAATAACATGCTTTTACCTCACCGACAAAAAATCCCAAGGAATTTATCATCTGGCATTTGGAAAAAAAAAGGGCAAGAATCAGGCAAGGGGGTGCAGAGGGGTGAAGACAGGTGAAGAGCGAGAGAAAGAGAGAGTGAGAAAGAAGAGAATTAACAGTGACAGATTGCCAGCTTTCTTTAATGAGAACGGCTTAATTGGATGGTTAGCAGGGTTGTCACATCTAAAGTGACAGACTGTGTGAGTGGGAGAGTAAATATTAATACAAGATCTCTGGGATTTTCATTAGCCTACTGTCTTCTTTCTTTCTTTATGTTGCACTTTCCATACATGACAAGCAACACTGCAGTGTCAGGCAGATAGTATAGTTCTTTTAAATGCATTTTACATGTGCGCACTTGTGCTTTCCATTGTGCTCGTCTTGTCGTCGCTCGTGCCTGGTTACCATAGTCACTAGATTTAAACAAAGCATGAACGTCTCACAAAGAAAAGCTTCATTGAGTCTGTGTGGTTAATCAGCACTGCTTTGCCCTCCCTGACAATAAGTGAAGATTCTTGCAGATCTAGAAATTATATTTTGTAATTGTAGGACCATAGATTTTTTTTTTTCATTTTCTTTATATCTTTATTACATAAAGAAAATACTGATTATTTTTGATGTTTTTATTAATTTCTAACATTTGATTCTCATTTTTAATCTAGTAAAAATTACTGATTTTGTAAATTTAATTTTCTGCTAAGATGTATAGATATTGGCACATTTAAATTAAATAATTTTTTTTTTTTTTAAACCTCCAAATTATATTAATGAAAATGTGATTTGTTGCATTACAACAATCATAATTTGAATGAGAAATATGCTTAATTCTTTAATTATTTCTTATTTCTTTCTTTTGATTTGGGGGTAAAATGACCTGGTCATTTAAGATTCACCCCTGCACAGGGATTACTGAGTGACTTCTACAAACCTGTGTCTGTACGATGCATGTGTGTATTTGTTATTTAGTATGCGAGAAGTGACGCCCATACACAAGCCTGGCACAGTGCGTTCCTATAGACTGGCTGGTGTGAACTGATAAAGGGAGAAAGAGAGCGAGAATGAAAGCGCAAGTAATCTCATTAACTCTGTTATGAGTGAAGGCCAGCAATCATGTTTAACTGGCCTGCGGGGATTCATGAAAACTACATAAAGCTCACTCCACCTAGATCATTAGAGTACACACCTCCCCAGTGCACACAAACCAATGCTGCCCGTCCATACATGTTTTATATTAAGGAGTGAATGCTTGATTCACAGTGGGCAGAGTGCATTACTAACATCCTAAAGCACTAAACCTCTTGAGGCAATGTTACGGTGATTTTTGCTCTGCTTCATGCTGAACAAAACCCCTTGACCATGGTAAATTCACTTAGAGCCAGAACTATCCATTTTATAAAATGTAGAGATGCACCATATTAAAAATCTTTCTAAATAAATGAAAATGAAACACAAAATTTGATTATTAGTCTTTTTAAAGGAATAGTTTACCCAAAAATGAATATTTGCTGAAAATGGACTCACCCTCAGGCTAGCCCAGATGTAGATGAGTTTGTTTCTTCATTAGAACCGATTTCGAGAAATTTAGCATTACATCACTTACTTGCCAGTGGATCCTTTGCCTTCAATGGGTGCCGTCAGAATGAGAGTCCAAACAGCTAATTAAAACATCAAAATAATCCACATGACTCCAATCCATCAATTAATGTCTTGTGAAGTGAAAAACTCCATCATTAAGGCATTTCAACTTTAAACTATTGCTTCTGGCCACATTATGAGTCCACAATCTATAATGAGACATTATCCAGTGAAAAAGTCCAGCCCTTTTTGTCCTCTCATGTCAAAATCTACTGACATATTTGTCAGTAATATTAATGTGAAAGTGCAAGAAATCAGAATGTACAATTAAATATCCAATATCAACTAATAAAAAGACAAAATAAAAAAAAAAAAACATCTAGTATCAGCTGTCAATTGTTAAGGTGCAGTGAATGAATTTCCATGGTCGAAAATCCAGTCATTCCAGTATAAATCCACACAATTTTGAGTGAAAGTGAAAGAACGCAGATTTCACAAATTGTTCAATTTGGTCATGTTAATTCAACAAGTTGACCAACAGAGAGCTGCTTAGTTTGAAAGTGATTTCTGTGTGAGCTACACTATTGATAATAGACAATTGTCCTTTTTTAATGAAGTATTGCAGAAATTGTACTGATCTAAATATAAAAATAGAGGAAATGACAATTAAGTATATGATATGTCTTGCATAGCAAATATCACGCAGTATTCTGAGTGTGCGCTATGTCACAGTCCTTGTGAAGGAGTTCCACATGCTGAACAGCTCATCTGAGTGTGTTGTGATTGGTATTATGTCTCAGGCGTTGTACAAATATGGGGTCGTAGCTTGTTTTCATTTCCCAGGCTCACACAGTCGACACAGTCCTCAAAGCCTAAGACAGAAGGTAAACAGACGGACAAAAGGACGGCCCCTGTTCCCACAGTGACCTTTGAGACCTCAGATTTGTTGTAGTAGTGTGTGTGTGTGTTAACTTGTTATGAATGGCGCCATCAGGACAGCATCTTTATCCTCCTATATGTGGCCAGCTATTCATTCACACTCAAGTCTCATGCAGTTGTTTTCCTCTTTCTCTCTCTCAGGTGGTTGTTCCCACGCGGGTTGGTCAAGTGTATGTGTATGAAACGGGGAAAAATGAACAGGATGAGTATGACGTCCCCAGACACCTCCCACCCACCCAGGATATCTATGACGTGCCGCCCACCCGCACCCAGTACAATCAACAGGTAAAGCATCACATGGCCCTGTGTGCAGTTGTGTTGAGTTTCATGTGCACTTTAATGTCCATGTAAAGATCATTACGCTATAGGTTATTTGATATGTAGTAATTTGTGGATGAGCCAGTTATTGATGATAATAGTCTTTAAGTGTATCTCAGATGTCTGCAGTGTGTGTGTGTGTGTGTGTGTCATAGATGATCATCACACACTCTGCCAGACTCTGGTGAAGAACCTCCACATTCATTAATAATACAAGCAAATGAGAATGTAAAATCTTTCTTTCTTTCTTTCTCACTCTTTTTTCTTTCTTTTACCATTTTAATTTCTTTAATTCTTTTACTCTTCCTTTCAAAAGTAATGCTTATTTCTTTTGCTTGTTTTTTCCTTTTTCTTTTGCTGACTCTTTTGCTTTATCTCGCTTTTGTTATTTTGTTTTCTCGCTTTTTCTTTCTTTCCCTGTTTTGCTTTCTTTTGCTTTGTTTTTGTTCTTTCATTCATTTTTACTTCACTTTTCATGGATTTTTTCACTTTATTTTGCTTGCTTTCATTTTTATTTTACTTTTATTTAATTTTATTGTCTTTTGTTTTTAATTTTTGTTCTCTTTTTTTCTTTCTTGCACACTTTCTTTACTCTTTCTCTTTCATTTGTTCTTGCTTTCATCCTCTGTCTTTCTTTTCTCCATCTTTCATTCATTTTCACTAGCTCTTTCTTCCTCACTCTTTATTCCTGCATTCTTATATTCCTGTTGGCTCGATGATTGCATGCCTATTTTTAGATGAGGTCATGCATTACTTGCAGTGGAAGTAGATATTTCAGTGTCTGGAGGCATTTCAAAAAGAAGGTCACCATTGTATGTGTGTGTGAAGCAGAATATCCCGAGACTGCTGTGTGTGCACACGTGTGTGCATTGTGTGTATATGAGAGGGAATGTGCTGTCAGCGAGATCAGTCCTTCAGTGCAGCACACTGCAGCATACACACACACACACACACACACACACACGCTAGGGCAGAGCGAGACAGACAAAGCCTGGCTCACGGCAAAGGCCACGAATACCCAGACCTCACAATTCCAACACACACACAGCCTGTAGCACAGCCATACAGAGAGAATGAGAGAAACATGGACAACGGCAAAGACCCGAGCACATGCTGTAAATGACAGAGGAGTGGACTAAACCGGACAGATGAATTGAGGCACGTCACTTTGTCATTTTGTGTGCCACAACACAACAGTATATTCAGTAGAAGTATACAAACACAAATGGCACAAAACAAACATAAAACAGACAATATAGGGAATTCAGAATTGCAGCTGATAACATTGTTAACTGGCACATGCTGTTTGTGTTATTTTAGCACTCAATGCACCATCATAGAATCATCTAATTCACTAATCTCATTTATTGAATCAAGCAAATTACTGTAAATAATGGCCCAAACATGGAAAACTAAATGCAGTGAATACAGTTTTCTCATTTTGTAGGCCGATTTTGGAATGTTAAGTGATGGAGGATGTTACCATATATTGTAGCTTAGGGGAAAGAATCAGGTATTTAATTTATTCATGATTTAATGACACAGCTCTGTACCAGAATATTTAGCATCTACTTAATCTAGTTCATCAGAGATTAGTGAATAAAATGCAGGTTTAAAAAAAACATGCAGCAAATTCACTCAATTTCAGTTTTTCATACAGACCAAAAATTCTGCAAGCCAAACCAATTCCACCTCAAAATCGCTCCAAATATCATTGTAACAAATCGGCATCGCTCAGATTAGAGCGATACAGAGGAAAAAACATGGACATTTAATCAGATGGAGCTGGCACAGCGGCTGCTGGGTGCTCAATGAGAGGTTTTGGTATTCATGGGTTCTCCTGCCTTAGTCTCTGACTGCAGGCTCTCCTGGGGGCGCACAACAGATTGAGAGCCATTGTTTGGCCAGCATTATAAATGCTAATGGTGTTTGTGTAAGGATGTGTGTGTGTGTGTGTGTGTGTGTGTATGTGTGTGAGTATGTGTGTGAGTGGTGCAGTATTGATAGAAGTGTAGAAGAGTAGACATGACTTCAGAAGTCTCCAGTACACATTAAAGGCGTATATTAATATTCTTCTGTGTGAATTTGTGATTATTATTGAGGTGTAAATCAATGAATGTTTGACAATTGCATAGTATCTTGATCTTAGAGAAGTAGTAAGATGTTTAACTCTAATATTTAAATGCTAAGTCGAACATTTTCACTTTGTGCGCGACGCATTTCTGTTATAAACAATGATTATTGCTGGCATTTCTGTAGAATCATCAGGAGCTCATGGGACTAATAAATGAAGAAGAAGTGGTATATAATGCTTGAAATGTGACATTTTATTTGTCCATAAAATAATGTCTTGTACTGTATGACAACAAGAAGTCTATGTCTAACAGCTGCGTTTGTAATAATATACATTTCTGCCATTACAATCCTTAGAGGGCAGTTTTTGAACGACTGCTTTATATTATTAATGCATAAGTATTAAACTGAAAATGTACTATTGAAATTTACCAGTCCCTAAGTGTTGTGTGACACTTACTCTATCTCAGACAAGATTAGACTTCAGCTTAATCCAAATTCCCTTGGCCTCATTTCACCCAAATCAGATGCAGTAGTGGAAAAATCACACTTTTATTGCTAGCACTATAAAACGTTTATTGGGTTTTAATCCTTTACTAACGTTTGAGTGCTGTGAGCCTTTATGTGTATGTGTGTGTGTGTGTGTGTGTGTGTGTGGTTATTTTTTCTTGTTTGTACCAGTTGAGCTGCAGGCATTATTTGATATTTATATCAGTCGTCAAAGGTTTGACAGATCATTGGGACAGGAAGTCACACTTCATTTATAGCACGTTCTGAAACTCGAGTCAATTCTGCTTTTGTAGTGTTGAGTGCATATGCATAGCTCTGCGTGTGGGGGTTTACTTAATTATACATCTGGGGGCGTCCTCAACTGGAAAAAATGTTCCATAAATAAAATATATACATTTATTCTTAAAGTAATCTAAAAAGGGTGCCTTGGTGGGTAGGGTTTGTCTCTAATTGAAAACATGTTTTGATATAAAAACTACAGAAGTATATGATGTGGTGAGGTTATATACTACACCTGGGGCAAATTTGACATACCTAAACATAAAATGATGATAATCATATGCAGATATAAATACATTTATGTGGATATATGTATTTGTAAAATACATGAATTGTACTAAAATTCACATGTTTGGGGTGATTTAGATTTGTTTTAATACTATTTGGACAAATTATATTGATCAAAAGTGAGAATAAAGACATTTATATTGTTACAAAAGATTTCTGTTTCAACAATATTGCTGTTCTTATGGATTTCTATTCATCAAAAAATACTGACAAAAAAAAAAATGTATCAGTTTCCACAAAAATATTGAGCAGTTCATCTGAAGGATCATGTGACACTTAAGACTAGAGTGCTGAAAATTCAGATTTGCCATCACAGGAATACATTTCATTTTAAAATAGAAAACAGGTATTTTAAATCACAATAATAATTCATAATATTATTGTTTTTACTATTTCTTTTTTTTTTTTTAGAATTTTTTTTTTCAAATAAATGCAGCCTTGGTGTACATAAAAGACATCAAAAACATTAACAAATCATACTGACTGCAAACTTTTGTACTGTAGTGAATGTTACGGTGATATGAATTCCTGACAGTACAGAGTAGTTTGCCACAGGACAACATAGCTGGTGACTTTTATAGTATTTCACACAATGTAATCTTTGTTCTTGTTGTTATAACGGTCATTTTTCATGAAGACATGAAAGGCTTTAGTAGCTCTGCATACCTCCGCTAAAGGCTCTCCACACACACACACACACACACACACACACACAAACCTCCTTTACTATCACATGTTCAAAATCTTAGCCTGACCACAGAGCCACTGGACAGGTAGCCAAGAGAGAGAGAGATTGTGGGAGAAGGTGGAGGTCAGCATCTCTGCAGCACTGCTGATTTCCTCCAGCTGTTCCTGTTTGAGGTCACACTCCTGTAATCTCTCCACATCAGTGGGAGTGAGTCCCCTATTGGGTGTACCTGTGTTCCCTCCGACCCCCATTCATCCAACTGCCTCAATCCCAACTCTGCTCCAACATGCACAAAAAACAAGAGACGGAAGGAAGAGGGAGAAAAAGACAAAAAAAGGACAAAGTATGTAGGAGAAGGTAGAAAGGAATCAGGGGCCCTGGGGTATAAAATAAACAAGAGAAACAGACAGAAACAAATGCACAGCTCCTCCCTATTAGATTCCTTTCAACTAACACAAATTTCCGGTCAGGTCAGATCTACTTATAGCCATAGATCTATGTCTTGAATTTGTATTTATTTACATTATTTAAACTAGCAAATGAGTTTTACGTGTCTTTTTGACCCTGTTCCTCTCTCTGGGTCACAGGTTTATGATACTCCTCCCATGGCTATGAAAGGCCCACCCAGTAGAGATGGTCAGGAGATCTATGACACTCCACCTAGTGTGGACAAGAGCCAGCTGCACTACCAACAAACGGTAATACTCCATTCTTGTCAGACTGACACAAATCTATTACATTCTGGTTTTATGTACACCTTTGATCTGCACATTAATGGGGGTTAAAGAGATCCATATTCCCTGAAACCAAACACCACTGATGGTCTTACATTGACTAAATGCATTCAGAATAGGTTCTGTGCCCAATGACAGCAAACCCTACAGTATAAAATGATTCACATGCAGAAAGAATTTCTGATCGGCTAGTCAGTCACACAGGACACCTATTTCAGTGGCATCTGCCAGGTAATAGAGATTGTATGCAAGCTGTTCCGAAAAAAATAAATAAAATTGACTTGGAATACATTCAAACTGTGTTCATTTAGCAAATCCTAAGTGTGTATCACTTTTAAATTAATTCAAGACTACACAATATTTGGGTTCCATATGGACCCTTTTCACATTTAAGGAGTTTTAAGTCATTATAGTTTGGTAAGTTCTGTAATGGCGAAGGGAAACTTCAACAAATATATGTTTTTGTGTTCCCATCTGCTCTAATAGCAAAGAAAAAAGTCCACAAAATATTTTTTAAGACTTTCCTAAAGTGGAAAAAATTATTGAGAGATTGATTATATTGGTCAAAAGTGACAAAGATGTAAAATCTGCCATTATCAGCATGATCTTGTTTCCTGTATTTTAATACCAAGGTCATAAAACACAAAGTACAGTGTTATAAATGTATATAGATTTTTTTTTTTAAATCTTTGCTAGATTTACGATGTTATCACAGTCTGTGAAAAGTGTCTATTGGTTATCATCCAATTTTAGACAGTGTTAATTTTCATTTCCTCTATTTTTACATTTAGATAACATTTGCCGACTTCTAGAGCTTAGTTTAAGTTGATCTTTAAAAACACAAATTATTTAATAACACTGTTAAATGCATGTAGCAAATTTCAAAATGCATATCCATTTTTAATATTTTAATATTTAGTAAACATTATAATGCTGTGATGCCTAAATTCACTTTAACATTTAAAATGATTGACTATCAGCTTATCAGTATTGGCCAGAATTTTAATATCTGTACATCCCTAATGAGTTCAGTTATGATTATACAAGGCTAGTTTTGGTAAACACATTATTCCTCTTTACAGGTGTATGACATTCCTCCATCTGTCAGCAAAGATGTTCCAGATGGTCCAATCAGGGAGGAAACGTACGACGTTCCTCCTCACTTTGCCAAGATGAAGAGTCTGGAGAATCAGAACCAGGCCTATCTGTCTCAGGTCCCAGGTGGTCCCGAGCCTCTCATACCAGAGGACGTCTACGATGTTCCTCCTCCTCAGCTAATAGGAAAACGACAGCCTGAGGGCCAGGAGATCTATGACATCCCTGCCAGCCTGCGAAAGGGCGGCCCACAGGACCACCACCCTGCAGATGTGTATGACTTCCCCCGTGAGCGACCAGCGGGTGAAGAATCGGGCGATTATGTGTACGATGTGCCTCCGCAGGTGGTGCGTGACGCAGCGGCCACCGAGGAGCTCACTGTGAGCTTCAAACGCCTATCGGCGTCCAGCACGGGAAGCACTCGCAGTAACCTCTCAACGTCCTCTTTGGACATGGTGCCAGTGCGGGAATCTTCTGGACCCAGCCGCCTGCTGCTTCTGGATCTAGACCAGGCCATGGAGCGGCTGTCCCGTCATCAACAGGCCGTGGAGAGCTCGGTGTCCCTCCTCATGTCATTCATCAGTGGGAACTGGCGCAGCCCCACTCAGATGGAGTCCAACCTCCCAGCCATCCGACAGGCTGTAGACCGCATTCGTGTGGCTGTCAGAGACCTGCTGGAGTTCGCTAGAGGAGCTGTGGCCAACGCCACCCAGGCCACCGACCGCACACTGCAGACCAAGCTCAGCAAGCAGGTGCAGAAGATGGAGGAGGCCTTCCAAGGTCTGGTGAGGTACAGTCAGGCGCTGGACTCCTTGGGCTGGTCCCCCGCTGCCCTGGTGGCACCTTCTACAGGGTCCGGTGGGGACGATCTAGACCGGCTGGTCATGTGTGCCCGAGGCGTTCCTGACGACACCAAGCAGTTAGCATCGTTTCTCCATGGCAATGCATCTTTGCTCTTCAAACGGACAAACAAACAGCAGCAACTGCCATTGCCACCCGTTCCTCATACTGGTGATGTGCTGGGTCAGCTGACCAACAACAACAACATCTCAGCCTATCAGTCAGGCACACCTGAACGGGCCAACATCCAGTCCCGCCCGTTACCCTCTCCTCCCAAATTCTCAGCTGAGGAAGAGACTCCTGACAGGCCGCACGAGACGACAGAGGAGGGTTGGATGGAGGATTACGACTATGTTCATTTACAGGTACACTACATATAAAAAATTCCTGTTGAGAACAGGATCCAGGTGTATGTTCTCAGTCATTGATATGATAAATGTTCTGCAATGTTCTCTATATGGGCTCTGCCTGTAATCCCCAATGTGTCAAGCCTCAGGCCTTTTCATCAATCACTCCAGATGCATGTGCAGACCTGCTTTTCCTTAAAGCCCACATACATCTTCCTTTAGCACCAGCTGTTGCACGTCTGCTGTGTGGTTCTGTCAAAACGTCCAGTGAAACTGTGCAGATAAGATGAATTCTGTTCAATCACAGAGATATTTCTTTCTTTTCTGTGGTAGTTCTAGCTCATTTTTTCAGTTTGCCTTAGGCCAAACAAGAAAATATGAAATAATACATTTAAAATACTAACATCTTAGTTCATTCGGTATGCTTAAGGATTGGTCTAGCGGTGCAAACAGACCTCTGAGTATTATTAATATTTATATATTTTATTTATTATATATTATTTTTCAATATATATTAGTATTTGATTTTATTATAAACTGCATAATTTGATATTATGAAAACAATGTTATATATTATATAGTATTTAATATTATTTTTTGAAAATTAGTGAAAGCTGTGACTCAGTTGTACTGACCATGTTAGCTTATTTCTACCACACTGTTTTAGACAAACACTTTTTTATTTAGAATAATTGTAGGTAATAATTGTAGAGGGCATGTTTGAATGGGCATTTGATTTCTGTAATATTTTCCACAGCTGAAAATTTCTGTGTTGCGTTTATTCTGATATTATACTGCCCCCTAATGGACTAAACAGACATTTTCCAGTGCACATTATTTGAATTGAAAGAAGTGGATGGGTAGGATTCACTGTAAGATGTATGCTGGTTGTGATTTTATTATTGGTTGTTCACAAATAATTTAACATGATCTTGCACTCTTTTACTTAAATGAAGGTGTTACTTACACTTAAACATGCATTACAATTGTTCACCCATCTATCCATAGAGAGTAAACTATTTACTATTTATTTAAATTTATTTTATTTTTCTATTTTAGGGTAAAGAAGAGTTTGAAAAGAACCAAAGACAGCTATTGGAAAAAGGGAGCATCAAACACAATAAGACTTTGCTGGAACAGCAACAGGTATATGAGACTATAACACCTTATTCACAGAACTCTCTACAAAGTGACACAATATTATTTTTGAGGGAGTTTAACAATTTAGAATCTTATCAAAAAATAGACAATTATCACAGCACACTATACACTGAAGGCCTCACATATATCATGGTATTTATATAAATTTGATATTTATTATGCATTTAATTTATTATGAATTATTTATATAAATTTATTTATATATCCCATGATTCATTACAAAGCTGCATGTTGTTTTTTAATATAAATTATATAAATTGATAAATAATATGTAGATATTTGTAACAGTTTTTACAATTGTATTTTTGTTCCTCTATTCAATACACTATTACTCGGTTGTGTCCCCAACAGCTGAAGCAGTTTGAGCGATTGGAACAGGAGGTCTCCCAACCAATCAACAATGACATTTCGGGCTGGACTCCGCCCTCTCACTACCCACAAACGCCGCGCAGCAAGCTGTGCATGGGCGACCGGCAGCTGCTACTCTTTTACATGGAGCAGTGCGAGGCCAACATCACCACGCTCACCAACGCCATCGACGCATTCTACTCCTCCATCAACAACAACCAGCCGCCCAAAATCTTCGTCGCCCACAGCAAATTCGTCATCCTCAGCGCTCACAAGCTCGTCTTCATCGGAGACACGCTCTCCAGGCAAGCCAAGTCTACCGAGGTTCGCACCAGGGTGGCCCAGCACAGCAACATGCTCTGCGAAAAGCTCAAAGACATTGTGGTCAGCACCAAGACGGCAGCCCTGCAGTATCCCTCACCAGGGTCCGCCAGAGACATGACAGAAAGGGTGCGGGAGCTTGCAGGCTGCACACAGCAGTTCCGCATGGCGCTCAATCAGCTACTGGCCATGTGAGTGCAGGGGTGAACGTGCTCCGGGACAGTACAGGCACACAACCTGTTTTAAACTCACTGGACTAATGTACCCTGTGCCACAAGCTTTTTATCTCCAAAAAGGACAAAATGATTAATGGGCAGAGCCATTGGTTGTAAATGAATCATTGTAAATATTTAAGTTGCTGTATGTCGGGGACAGTGTAACGGGGCGAATGCAGACGGTTGAGGAACTTTTTGAACAAAGGAGGAGAAAGAGAAGGAAAGTATCTAAAGTCAAGATTTAAGACATTATGCATTATTATAGCTAATCCGTAATTATTGCTCTGATTATTATTATTGTCATCATTATTATTATGAGATGCTGACTAAAGGTGTTTAAAATTTTAAACGTGTATGTAGAAGTACAACCATTTCCACAGAAGATCAACAATGGAGGCTTTTTTAATGAATTGTGCCTGTTGGAAGCAAAAATGGCATTTAACGTTTATCCTCTTGTTGTTGCTGTTGTTCAAAGAGGCTGAACACAAAGCATGCTGGGAGTGAGCCAATTGGCAGACATGAGACATTCTTCTTATTGACTGTGAGAGTACAGGTGACTTATTTACCCATATTTACCAATGCAAAACACCAAGAAGCTGTGGAGAACAACCAAATTTGGACTGCTTTTGGAACATTTCGTGAAAATTAAATATTTCATGAAATATTCCCTGCTCTCAAATGCCTGTTCATGGCTACACCCCTCTGGCATGTTTTAGGCTAGTTTGAAAACATATCACGTCATTATTTGAGATCTGATTATGTTCCTAAGAGGAGCCAATATTTAGTCTTTGAGCATCATTTGACCTCCACTGTAGTGCCACTTCCTGCTGGACAGGTGCATTGTGGCCACATCTTGAGTGTCCCTGATTTCATTTTTATCCTTTGTCTCTCAGATAACGCACCACATCCAACATAGACAGTGCACAAATGGACTATATCCAAAACCAGCTTGTTTAAACTGTTCCTCCATTGCATCTGTTTCTGAATAGAGACCTGAACCACCTGCCTCGACTTCCCTCACCTTGTATTTTAGCTCCCTGTTGGTTGTATTCTAAATTTAAGAATAAGTCAGAAAAGTAGTTTAATGAAACTTATTAAACTTTAAGTACTGCAACATGTTGTTGTGCATATAGTCAAAATCCTTATCCAGTTGAAAAAAAAAATGAAAAAAGAAGCATTTAAGCCAAACGGTGACCTGATATATGTTGTACTGTTAATCTGTTCTCAAATCTGTGTTCCAGGATTTGAATGATATTGACATATGTTACTGTAAATTGCATAACTGGAAATATATGTTTAATATATTTTCATTAAAAAAATAAATTCCAGTCCATCTTGCTATTAGTCATGATTTTAGAGACACAAGTTAATTTTAAACATACGTTTAATACATTTTCATACATTGTTCAAATAGTTCTCGATGTAATACAATGCAAACTGATAATAATGCTAATCACATGTCTCGTATTCATCTGAAACTAAACAAATTGGCCAAACCACCATTCATAGTGTTTCCTGTTTCTGTTTAGCATTTAGTATCCGTTTAATGAAGCAAGGGTGTGCAGTGTCCCATTGTGCATTTGGTTCCATTACAGAGACATACTGCCTGCCAGTATGATAGTGGGACAGCATTTAGCTGCAAATAAAGTATACTATTACTGTAAAGAAAGAGAAATGAAACAGACTGCAAAATATATTGTTGGTAAATGTGCATGATTATACTGTGAGGTCATTAAAATAATAAAAGCTGATAATACTGCTCTCTGCAGCTACCAGATTCACAGGGTTGTTTGTATAAATGATTTTAATCTTTCTAAAGATTGAAAGAGCAATTTTTCATAGCAGATATGCAAAATGAAACATGGATAAGAAATTATATATAATTGTAAATAAAACATTTTAACCCTCAGTCTGTTTATGATTATGGTAAGCATTTATTGATTCACATAGATGACAGATTTTAGAATTGCATTAATGCAGCTGTTTACAGCAGAGAGCTTTTTTTTTTTTTAAACAAACTGATCCCAAATTAGCAGGCAAGGTTTACAAATAATTATTTGAATATGTAACTGTGAAATAAACAAATGTGGGTTCTACTTAGAACACTTTATGACATTTCTTGACAAGAAAACATAAAGAAAAGGATTCAGACAGCAGTTCAGCAAAACCAGAGTCTTGCTTATATCACCATACACTCGGCGGAAGGACTTCAGTTGGGAATGAACATCTGGATGAGATGTTTTATTCAGAGTAGTGACTATATCGATCACATTGATAATGTGCACAGGAGTCCAAAACAGAAAGAAACCCACAACAATGCTGATCACGAGCTTCTTCTTGTAAGTCCTAATGTTTGTCCGCTGGTTTCTGGGTTCCTGGTCTTGAGGAGCTCTAGTTAGACTGGAGCTCTTGGCTTTGTGTCTCAACCCTTTGTGCAACCAGAGATAACATGTCAACATAGTCGAAAATGGGATGACAAACCCCAACAGGATCTCAAAAAGCAAAACAGTCACTTCTACAGACTGAGACTCAATTGTCCTCTGACATCTTAGCAACCCATCCTTGTTTTTGAGCCACTGAGTAAAAAATACTGGTAGGGCAAAGACAAAAGCTAGAATCCAGATGCCATACAGCTGAAGGCGCCTGTGCCGTGTTTCTAGTCTTTGTAGTATCATCCTGTTAGTGACTCTTGACTTGATGACGTTGTGATAGCGGTGCACGCTCATGGATGTGACCGTCAGAACAGCAACATATAGACTCCAGTGACCCAAAAAATACAGGAACTTACAAGACCAAAGGCCAAATTCCCATCCAAACCCTATTCCGTACATAACAAAAGGAGCCAAGCAAAGGGTCAAAGCATCAGAGACCGCAAGGTTTAGCATTAGTTTTAAGGTGAAGCTCAGATTTCTGTTCCACTCACGAGCAATGCTGATGATTACCACAATGTTGCTTGGCAAACCAACCAAACAGCACAAACCCAGAACTACAGCAGGAGCGATCTTCTCTGAACCCACAGCAGTGCTGTTGGATGTTGGATTGAAGCCTGATCCATCCATCATCAAATTCTGTTGTCTGGAAAATGCTTCAGATTCTTCTTTCATTAGAAACAAAAATGACCTATGACTGTTTGAAGAACAGGGGCTACATTGACACCTCCCACATCTAAACCAAAAAAAGCTCTCACTTCCCAAAAACAAGGGTGCATAAATACAAAAAAAAAACATTAAAGCTTCCTTATGGCTAGCTATATTTAATATATATTTACACCTACACCTTTACATCGTGTCCTCACAAGATGTGATGAGGTTCTGCTGACAAGCAATTTATCCACACCAGACACAGCTAAAGGGCGAAACAAAATTAATCACTAATCACAGCCAATCAGAAGAGCAAGATGGAAGGTTCTCTCTTCCTCTGCACACCACTCTGAGATAAATATGAAATGTCTCTTTCATTTCCACTGTGAGGTAAAATTTTCAGGACTGTAAACTCTCATGTATTTGATTCACACGGTTGACACTGTCCTCATGCCACACGTCTTCCATTTTCTCACGCAGTGAAAAAAAAAACTCATTGAGCAAAGAGTACACTAGTGAGAACATATGCCGAAAGACAAGACTGCAGGTTACTTTTGATGCGAAACAAAGTTTAAACTTTCAAATTCTGACAATTTTACTACAAAATTCAATTTTAATGTAGTGTGATCTCAAATAGCACAAAATCAACATGTACTATCATGTAATCACTCATTCAGCTTATCAACCACGCACAGATGACAATAAAACAGCTTATAAATGTCACGAAACGTTATCTCAGGAGAGCCATTCAATGTCCACAGCATGTTAGTTGGATGTAAAAAATGAGCATTCTGCAAAAAACAAACAAAAAAACATTTTATTTTACTCTTTTATCATTAAAATAACTAACAAATTTTTGGGTTGACTTAAATTCTTATGCTTTTAGCCTTAAAAATGTGACCCATACCTTCATCCTCGTTTTATTATGAAAATCCAAAGTGGTTATCTGTTGAATATGTTGTTCATTTCCTTATATTGGATGCAAAATTCTTCATTCATAAATCTCCTTTGTCTTTTCTCCTTTTTCTTGCTGAATTTAGCTCTCTTGTTTCATCTCTTAGACTTAAACATAACAAAAAAGTGCCAAATTTTTATGTATTATGACAACTTTGATATTTAAAGATATGTTGTAATCTTATTTTTGTGCTTTTCTATTTTCTGTGAAGATAATGCCATAACTTGATGTGCGATATTAAAGCAAATACTTCAGTTCAGCTGCGCGAGGGATTGATTTTAATAAATTTTAATAAATTATGACAAATTAGACTACAAAAAAAACAAACATGTCAACCTTTTGTCAATCGCTGTGCCCCCCCCCCCCCCCCCCCCACCAAACACAACACACTACACCACACCCACCATCTATGGCTCTATAGTGACCCCCTGCACTGGCCCACCACAGCCCTGCAGGAGGGGCCAAGTCATTAGTTTCAGCCTCCTGTTCAATTTGTGGCATCCGAGGTAGAAGAACTCATGAAGAACACACTGCCAGATTCAAATGCGCAGTATGATGTCACAATGATAGCGTCATTAACATAAATAGAATGTTCAGAATCCTTGATCTTCAGTTGCTGAAGCTTCTGAATTACTCTTGTGCAGATTAAGCCTCAGATTTCTCTCAAGAGTTTCTCAGCACACTCGCACTCTAGTGAATGTTTTCTCTTCGTTTATGACCGAGCGCTGTAGGGACCGGAAGTAAATTCTTGGGCCCCCCTGCAGGGCTGTGTTAGGCGGGTGCAGGGGGGCACTATAGTGCCATAGATGGTGGGTGTGGTGTTGTGTTTGGTGGGGGGTGTGACACAGTGATTGACAAAAGAGGAGCAGGGGTTGTATTTTCTCTCCAATCAAATCAGAATTAACGGTTTATAGCAACCCCACCCAACCCTGCCCTTCAGATTAATAGTTGTTCATCACCGTTTACACCTGCTATAAACCTTATTTACATCATATAGTTGATCTGTTTGAAGCAAACATATACAAAATAGTGAATAGCACACATTTCCTTAAAATTGTGACATAGTAAAACAGTTCTCTGGTTTACAAAGCACACTAATAGGCCTATTCAAAGAAATAATAAACTTACTGAACTGAAGCTGAATGAATCTCTTTGTTGTTGCCTTGATTTAAATAATACCTAAAGTGAATATTTTCATAACCTTAAACAAATCTTTTTATAAACTGTTCATGATTTTAGTGTATGTATTCTCTCCTTTACTCAAAGGCACATCGTGTAGACGAGATATTTCCTTGATTTCAAACGTTTTGCTAACAGAAACTAGGCGTGTTGATATATTAAATTCATTAACCACAATCCATTTTGTGATTCCAGAAGTTTAAATAAAAGTAAGAGCAATAGTTGTTGAGGCAAAATCCTACTACTACTAAATATTTAGCTTTTTTTTTTTTTTGCACTTAAATTTTTGTTACTTCCTGATGACCAGATCTCCCCAGACGAAGAGATTGTGATGTATCAGTGGATTTCTCCTGGCTAAATAAAGGATAAATTAAGTTCTTAGATTTTTTTTTTTATTAATTAATATTTATTTTTTTAATTTTTGCATTTATTAAGATAGAAGAGTAGGTGGACATGAAGCTAAGTGGAAGAGAAAGAGAGGGGGATGGGATCAGGACATTTACATTTATGCATTTAGCAGACGCTTTTATCCAAAGCGACTTACATTGCATTCAAGTTACAGTTTCAAAATTTTTTTTTTTTTTTTTTTTATCAGCTCTTGCTTTCCCTGGGAATCAAACCCATGATCTTAGCGTTGCTACCGCCATGCTCTACTATTTGAGCTACAGGAAAGGTCCCTAAGCCAAGACTCGAAGTCGGGACACCCCAAAGCACAACGGCGCTACATGACTTTCAGAGACTATTTTAATATAACCTAATTTCAATTTTTATTAAGTCATTCTTCTTCCCCCTTGGAAGTTTGCTGAGGCCCCCTAGTGTAAGGAGGTTCTGGGGGGGCCACAAAACATTGCATGAAAAAAAAATTTTTTTATGTCACTTGGTGGCACTATTATACAACAAAACCAGAAATTGGCTCTATCAACTGAACCACTGGTCTGATTGACTGTCTGAGTTGAATTCATAGTCAAAGCTGATGCTTTGGTGAATTAAGATGAACCTTTATGTACCATTGTAATCCTCCCAATTTCCAGAAAGATATGTTCAATCAACATTTTTACAAATAGCTTGCAATGCCCTGATACTTGCTGCTTTCATTGGAATTCTTCTGAATTTTCTTTTAAGCCTAAACCAGTTACATTTACGTTAAATAACACATATCTCTTGCAATACACAGCATAAAGCATGTAATGTGATTAAACAGAATATAGCAGGAGAGGAACATTTCTATTTTGTTTTTCTGTTTAGTGTCTTTTCTACTTATATCGAGGGGTGAGAACCAGAAGGGCTTAAGTGGCATTTCACCAACTTTACATGAGATCCAAAACTAAAATTTTACCATAGTTTGATTTCAATTGTTTATAATACAAATTTGTAAACTCATGAATGGCAGTACTTTTGCCAGTAGAAAGAGCTCATTAAGAGCTTTCATTTGATGTATATATTCCATTTCACTAATAATGTCACTTACTGGTTCTCACCCCTCGATATGACCTATTAGGCTGGTTACTGTTTACAGTTAGTGATGTGTCCATTTAAAGTTCATAGTCATAAAGAAGCTGTTGGGATGTTCAGATGTACAGCAGGTGATCAAGGCACAATAAAAAAGCATCACTCCTCTGCTTTTTCAAAAATGACTGCTTATCACTAGTCACTTGACAGGACTAAACCTGAAAGTTTGAGACATCACTGGTTTTTATCTCTGTGAATCAGACTCTCCTCCCCATCTAGGTCTTCACACATCATCTCCTCACACACTTATAGCTGTTCAGACTTTCCCTCACGCATTGAGGGCCAATGGGAATTCACAAACTGAACACCCTGAAAATTCAATGACTTATAAAGTAAGGCAAAGGCTATTTACACTAACTCCACCCACTAACGTGTGATTGGGTTAGTCAACACTAAAAAAAAATGCCAACTTGTTATTAGTTTCAATGGTGTAGATCAGGGGTGGGCAAACTTTTTGACTTGAGGGCCACATCAAGTTTTCCACATTAAGTGAGGGGTCGCATAATATGAAGCTTTGATTTATTTTAATTTTTTTTCTAAATTGACACTCACTTACTAGGCTACTGTACTATGTATACTTGTACCTACATGGCAGTTCTATTCTTGTACCATCTCTACCTATTTTTATGAGCACTTTATGACACAGATAAGTTGCATCAGTGTGCAAATGAATTAATGTATAAGCCACATTTTATCATTTCATTCAGAAATAATGTAAAATAAACGAAACGTTTACAAACATTAGAAACATGTTTTTATATTCCCTACACTCCACAAACAATCCTGTAAATTTTGAACGAAAACATAAGTAAAAAACAAACTCAAATTATAGTGGCATTCACCATAAACATATATTATAATCGCCCAGCCTTAAATATTTAAAGCGAAACTGAAACTAGCGGCGTGGTTGCTGGAAAATGCACAATTTAAACTCACTTGCCTTTTCTCATTCATCACCAATCCTGATGTGCACGCTTTGCAATTGACCTTGATTGCTTTATATAAGTCCCCTTGGAAATTGCAGCACATTTCAGATGAAAAAACGCAATTTATAATCCAGAAAAACAGTAGGCCTACTATATCAATTTTCATAAAAATGTGTGTGGAAAACAGAAGAAAGCATATCTTTGCAAGATAAAACGACAAATTATTTCCATGTTTTCCCACAAAATGACTGCACCCATGAGCAGGAGGATAACACTGGCATTTGTTCTGATACCGGAAAGTATTTTAATTTTTAAAACAGTTCCAATAAGGCATTTTTCAAAACAAATGAACACTTTCACATTTTTAAAACATGTAACTTATTTACAATGGTGTCAGTTTTGTAGTGTATATAGCAATTTTGACTTTTTATTTTGTATTTTCTGTGCGGCTTGAACGCGGCGTCCGTCAAAAATAGACTAGGCGCCTCTCTTTAGTGAAGCTGCGCGGAGTGCCGCTTCTGAAACGCGCCGCGGATCGACTGGAGCGGCGGGACAGTAAATCAGGGGTTATACACTGAAATACATGCTACAGCGCCATCTATTGGATTTTACTGATATTGCATATTGGAACAACTGCCTCACGGGCTGGATGAAAAAGCCCGTAGTTTGCCTACCTCTGCAGATTCGTATCATTTTTTTTTATCCCTCGCGGGCCGCCACAGGAGTGATAGCGGGCCGCAGATGGCCCGCGGGCCGTAGTTTGGACACCCCTGGCGTAGATGGTAAGGCACATGCTTTTTGACGCAATCGAGCTCGAGTCTGCCTTTTGCCGAACTTTTTTCTCCCTTTCCAAATCTCATATCGCATCAGAAAGGCGTTTATTTTCGATAAAAATGAAGTATATAATCAAAAAGTTGAAAATAAAGTATCGGGTAGGGTTAGGGTAGGTACAGGAAGGGCTTTATTGTCCCAATACGGTGGCATCCATTTAATAATTTGAATTAAAACTATAATTTACTACGTTATTATTGTGTACATTTTATAATGTACTACAATACTGAGGTATAAGGTATAAGTAGTAGAAAATCTAGCTATTTTAACAGTGTAAATAGCATCCTCAATACATATTCTACTCAAGTAAAAGTAGGCCTACTATTACATAAATAAAAGTACCAGTCTAAAAATCTACTCAAGTAAAACTAAAAAGTAGCTCATTTAAAATTTACTCAGAGTAAAAATTACTTAGTTATATTTTAACAGTGGGAGCAAAAATGCAACAAAAAAAAAAAGAGGCAAAAATGTAATAGGCCAAGGTTGTCAAACTCAGTTCCTGGAGGGCCACAGACCTGCAAGTTTAGATATAACCCTAATTAAACACATCTGATCCAGCTAATCTAATCGTTTAGGCTTATTTGAAAACTACATGGTATGTGTGTCGGAGCAGGGTTGGAACTAAACTCTGCAGGGCTGCTGCCCTCCAGGAACTGAGTTTGACACCCCTGGGATATAGGCCTATATATTTCAAACCAGTTGTTTTTAATATATTTTCATTAAAAAAAATTCAGTCCATCTTGCTATTAATCATGTTTTAATGGATACAGGTTAATCTAAAACATACATTTAATAAATTTTCATACATTGTTCAAATGGTGCAATGCAAACTGATCATCATGTCATCACACGTCAGATACTCATCTGAAACGGAACAAAGTGGTCAAACCACATGCACAGTGTTTCCGTTCCTGTTTCTGGTTTAGCATTTAGTGTCAGGTTAATGAAGCAAGGATATAGTTTCATTACAAAAATATAAGACCTAAACATCTGCCTGCCAGTATTATAGTGGGACAACATTTATAAGACACCATAGCAGCAATTAAATTCATTACAGGGTTGTTTTTATAAATGATTGAAAATGATGTTCATCTTTCTAAAGATTGAAAAATCTATTTTCATACCAGAAATGCAAAATGCAGTGACAGTAACACGGAAAACATGCACAAATTAGAGAAATTATAAATTATTTAAATAATTATAAACAAGACATATTAATCCTCAGTGTGTTAATGATTATGGTAAGCATTTATTCATTCACACAGATGATCCTTTGGTGGATCTCAGATTTTAGAATTGCATTAATGCAGCTTTTTACAACAGTGAATTAATTTTTACGCAAACTGAAATGAGCAGTTTAAAAACCTAAACATAATTATTTGAATTTGTAATTGGAAATAAACAAATGTGGGTTACTTAGTACACTTTATGACATTTCTTGACAAGAAAACATAAAGAAAAGGATTCAGACAGCAGTTCAGCAAAGCCAGAGTCTTGCTTATATCACCATATACTCGGCGGAAAGAGTTCAGTTGGGAATGAACATCTGGATGAGATGTTTTATTCAGAGTAGTGACTATATCGATCACATTGATAATGTGCACAGGAGTCCAAAACAGAAAGAAAGCCACAACAATGCTGATCACGAGCTTCTTCTTGTAAGTCCTAATGTTTGTCCGCTGGTTTCTGGGTTCCTGGTCTTGAGGAGCTCTAGTTAGACTGGAGCTCTTGGCTTTGTTTCTCAACCCTTTGTCCAACCAGAGATAACATGTCAACATTATACAAAATGGAATGATAAACCCCAACAGGATCTCAAAAAGCAAAACAGTCACTTCTACAGACTGTGACTTCATTGTCCTCTGACATCTTAGCAATCCATTCTTGTCTTTGAGTCCTTGAGTAAAAAATACTGGTAGGGCAAAGACAAAAGCTAGAATCCAGATGCCAATCAGCTGAAGGCGCCTGTGCCGTCCTTCCAGTCTCTGCAGTATCATCCTGTTAGTGACTCTTGACTTGATGACATTGTGATAGCGGTGCACGCTCATGGATGTGACCGTCAGAACAGCAACATATAGACTCCAGTGACCCCAAAAAAACATGAACTTACAAGACCAAAGGCCGAATATCCATCCAAACAGTATTCCATACAGCACAAAGAGAGCCACGCAAAGGGTCAAAGCATCAGAGACCGCAAGGTTTAGCATTAGTTTTAAGGTGAAGCTCAGATTTCTGTTCCACTCACGAGCAATGCTGATGATTACCACAATGTTGCTTGGCAAACCAACCAAACAGCACAAACCCAGAACTACAGCAGGAGCGATCTTCTCTGAAACCACAGCAGTGCTGTTAGATGTTGAATTGAAGCCTACGTTGCTCTCCATCATGATCAAAAATATTCTGAATATCTAATATTAGAGACAAAATATATGAGTTACTGAAAACCCATCCCACAAAAAAACATATTCTAAATGGCATGCTTACCTATAGCAGGAAACACAAAACAAAGACCACATTTCATTGCCACAAGCACAGGTTTTAGCAGCACTTTCATTAATAATTAATTAGCAACATGACACAGTATGTCTGACAAGGAGCTAAAGAGCGAGGAGCACTTGAGCGCCGATCGCCAACAAAACGGAGACATTTGAATGCCGTTTCAGCAAGCATGTAGGAGCTCTAAAACAACACTTGTCTCATTTCCTGTTGGTAATTTTAGCACATCAAAATGCCCCAAGCTACTGATGAAGCATTTACACAATTTAAAGAAGACTCTTTAGAAGGGTAAAGAAAATAATACCATAATAAAAAGTTCCCTCACATTAGTGTACAAACAAATATGAAAATGTATTGTAAATAAATTTAAATGTACATTCAGTAATTATCTGTTCAGGATTATAATTTAAAATCATGTTATATTAATTTATCAGTGGTGTAATGTAACTTTGGGAGTATCTTACTTGAGTTTTTATATTTCTGCCAACTTTTACTTTTACTCCACTACATTTCCTAATTAAAATGTATACTTTTACTCCAATACATTTCCCTGAACCATATTCGTTACTTACTACAAAATAGTCAGAAGTCAGAAGAACACAGACTACAGGAAAGCAGGTTTGAGAATCAGTGGTATGGTGCTTTTAAGTTAGACTCCTAAAAACACCTTTGCTCATGTGCAAACAAGTGCTCACACAACCACGGATGATTGATTTTCCACTCAAGTCGAGTCTGGAGTGTGCTATATACAGTATATCTTCTGCGATGTTGTTGTAATGCTGTGCGATCTGACATTATCGAGTACGTTGATTTATTAGTCTATTAAAACTCAAAATTCCAGGCATTCTAAACTGTAGACTGCAAAAAATGCTTCTGCTTTTTATATTTATATAATTTAATATAGTTAACTTAATATCCCACTGTCAGGTTGCAGGTTTGATCCGTCACTTCCCTTGCACGTGTATTATTAGTATTAGCCTATTATTATTTTGTTATTAGGCTTGTTTGAGATTAGCCTGCCACCGGCTGGCGAGAGTAGCAGCTTGCTGTCGGGACGGAATTAAAAGAGGAGACATCAAGTCAGACACTTTCTGCTCCCGGTAGTGATCGCACAGTGTTTCCATACTCTTATCACTGATAAAGTGAATTAAATGCAATATATGTGAAATACACAGAAACGTTTTTATGAGCAACAGAAACACTTTTTTACTGCTTAATACAGCGCCATCTGTTCAAGAATAAAGTTCAGCACGCGTAGGCTACTAATAAAGTGTGGGTATATATGCTTTTATCAGTATTTTTCAAGATAACAGTGCGACTACACTATAAAAACACTGATTTGTGAGCATTATTGGAATTGAATTGTTAGAATAAACACGCAACAGACGTCGTGCTTGTCATCACAGAATCTAACCAAGGAGAATAAAGTGTGTCGTCATCCAGGCTCTCGCAGTCGCAAGGCTTGTTTGAGATGAGCAAAATCTGCGCAGAACCGATCACCGGTGATCAGCGCGAGATGCATGCCGGGTAGAAATGTGTCCGAGTGCGGTACGCCTTGCTCTGATGTCATGCTAACGTATGTTAAAAATCTCTCGCGAGCGCAAGGCGCACGTGTCGGATTCTGCAGTCGAGCGCAGTTGCTCTCCGGCTGTGTCCAAATTCAGGGTCTGCATCCTCCTTAGGATCCTTCCTACCCGGTTGAAGGAGGAGGGATCCTCCGACGTCCGCAAAACCCGGAAGTCGGTGTTTGTGAATTTGGACAGCCTACCCTTCTTTCAGGCCGTTTCTCAATACCAAGTTCGCAGAGTCTGGACTTCCGTCCTTTCGAGTTTGGACTTGCCAAGTTCGACTCAGAAGAACGAACTCTCGAGGACGGGAGGACGAACTGAATTCTGGGTTATGGCCCGTATCAAGTCCGCACAAGTCACCTCTCGATGCATCCTCGGTAAAAGGGGCGGATCAAGAACACATCCGGGGATTTGAACTGGACTTGGCTAGATGTGAACTTTGAATTGGAACAGTACTTCGGCAGCGACTGATGACGTTTCACAAGTCCACAAGAACACAAGTACAGACAAGTACGCATATTGAGAAACGGCCTCAGTTCCCTCCCTTACCCGTTGCTCATATCCTGTCGCCTAGCAACCGTGACAGCGCCAAGCAAGAAGCGGGAAAATGGACAAACAAAGAGTTATTCTCCTCATTTTAATTATTTTGGAAGAAATAAAGCAATTAAATAAATTAAATACTTTCTTTGCTCGTTGTCTTTGAGAGTTTTTTTTACATCAGACTACAAGACAGTCACATCCAGGTAAGCCATTATAGCCTATTTTTATTTGTTTTTAAGTATTCTACTAATTTCTCCTACAAATTCATTGAGCCGAAGCATAAACTTTAGCTTGTTTTGTCAGAGAAACTCCTCTCCCACTCCGCTACCGCTCGCTTCGTCCGCCATTACGCTCTGCCGAAAAGAATTATGGGATAGGTAGGACGGGAAAGGATCCACCACACCCATCCTTCCAATTCGGGGAAAAGGAGGACGTATTTGTGGGCCGCATTTGAAGGATCCTACGAATTTGGACAGCCTTCGTCGCGGCGCTGTGACGTAACATCCTTCAAATGAGTACTCCGAAGGATGCAGACCCTGAATTTGGACACAGCCTCCACCAACTGCGCTGATCAAAAGCATCATGGGAAACGACTTGCTGACGACACAGCTTAATGCTCATTGGCTGCGAATGTCATCTGATATTTTTTCCCCTTAATCCTAAGAAGTCCATTAGCTATAACCTAATACTATTTACTTTTTCTATAGTAATTTATTAGTAATTAGGACATGTGCTTTATTTAATTACCCTTGCTGACGTTTGCAGTCCAACAACACAACGAGATTCAGGAAGTGTCCGGCTTGCCTGCACTTTTTTCACTCCTCCCCTCACTGCAGCCGCCTACTCTCGACTAAATTACAGGCGAGGCAAGGCGCATCTCAAACAAGCCTGCAGCAACTTTGGCGGCTGGTCTCGGTTTGCTCTCGCGGTACTGATGGCACATGTGCTATTGGAGAAAGGCGGCTGCAGCACCGGTCAAAGTCAGACAAATGTTCTAACCAGAATGCATTGCTTTTGTCAGGCAGCAGCCGATCTTTGCGGCGCCACATGAAGTTGAACAAGCCTTTTTTTCCCATTTCAACGTGTCGGCCGCAAGCAGCTGATTGTCTTTTGCAATCAGCTCGGCCTTGCACGCGCTCACAGCTGATTTTCATTCTTTTATTTTCTTTGCTCCAGTTCTACTTCTCGTCTTTGTCTTTTCATTGTTAGTGTGTTGTGTCGCTTTGACTTTACGTTTTTTTTCAGTTGTACCGATTAGTTGTTATGTAGGGTGACCATACAAAAATGTCCTGTGGCAATCCTGTGGTACTGCAGCAGTACTACATAAATTTACCACACAACAAATGAGCAGAGCTAAATATGACAGGATTACCACAGCACTTTCTGTTGTACAGTATCACAAGAATTTACCATTAGATGTCATATGTGTTTTTTCTGTTTAGTTTTTTTTGTGGTAATTCCAACACAAGCTAAATATGACAGGATTACCACAGCACTTTCTATATAGCATGAATTTACTATAGAAAATACTGTATTTGTATGGTTTTTGAATTGTCTTTGTGTGAAATTTCCAAAACAATGACATCTAGCTGGCAGAAATATAATGCAGGGGAGTGCAGTTTGTGAAAAAGTAATGTGATATTTTTAAGGTTACTATAAGATCTGAATTAATATATAATATAAATGCCAAGCTGTAATCAACTGCTAAAGTATTTTACAATATAAACAATTGTCTGATCTCACTTTATCATAACTGAACATTATATTAAACTACAAATTAATTCCGCTTAAAGGACCGCTTGTCATTTATTTATTAATGTATATTATTCATGTCCATTTTTTTTTTATTTTGCAGAAAAAGGGAAATGTGCTTTCCCTATTCTCAGCCTCAGACGTCACGCCCACGGACCATTGGCTAAACGTCTGATACATACGGCACGCAAAAGTGGAAACACTTCAGGAGTTTCGAAGTCATCATCGGATTGATTGAATTATACAGGATTTCTGGGTTAGTCAACACTAAAAAAAAATGCCAACTCGTTATTAGTTTCAATGGTGTAGATCAGGGGTGGGCAAACTTTTTGACTTGAGGGCCACATCAAGTTTTCCACATTAAGTGAGGGGTCGCATAATATGAAGCTTTGATTTATTTTAATTTTTTTTCTAAATTGACACTCACTTACTAGGCTACTGTACTATGTATACTTGTACCTACATGGCAGTTCTATTCTTGTACCATCTCTACCTATTTTTATGAGCACTTTATGGCACAGATAAGTTGCATCAGTGTGCAAATGAATTAATGTATAAGCCACATTTTATCATTTCATTCAGAAATAATGTAAAATAAACGAAACGTTTACAAACATTAGAAACATGTTTTTATATTCCCTACACTCCACAAACAATCCTGTAAATTTAGCAGTGGTCAGAATAGAAAAAAAGAACGAAAACATAAGTAAAAAACAAACTCAAATTATAGTGGCATTCACCATAAACATATATTATAATCGCCCAGCCTTAAATATTTAAAGCGAAACTGAAACTAGCGGCGTGGTTGCTGGAAAATGCACAATTTAAACTCACTTGCCTTTTCTCACTCATCACTAATCCTGATGTGCTCGCTTTGCAATTGACCTTGATTGCTTTATATAAGTCACCTTGGAAATTGCAGCACATTTCAGATGAAAAAACGCAATTTATAATCCAGAAAAACAGTAGGCCTACTATATCAATTTTCATAAAAATGTGTGTGGAAAACAGAAGAAAGCATATCTTTGCAAGATAAAACGACAAATTATTTCCATGTTTTCCCCACAAAATGACTGCACCCATGAGCAGGAGGATAACACTGGCATTTGTTCTGATACTGGAAAGTATTTTAATTTTTAAAACAGTTCCAATAAGGCATTTTTCAAAACAAATGAACACTTTCACATTTTTTAAACATGTAACTTATTTACAATGGTGTCAGTTTTGTAGTGTATATAGCAATTTTGACTTTTTATTTTGTATTTTCTGTGCGGCTTGAACGCGGCGTCCGTCAAAAATAGACTAGGCGCCTCTCTTTAGTGAAGCTGCGCGGAGTGCCGCTTCTGAAACGCGCCGCGGATCGACTGGAGCGGCGGGACAGTATAAATCAGGGGTTATACACTGAAATACATGCTACAGCGCCATCTATTGGATTTTACTGATATTGCATATTGGAACAACTGCCTCACGGGCTGGATGAAAAAGCCCGTAGTTTGCCTACCTCTGCAGATTCGTATCATTTTTTTTTTAATCCCTCGCGGGCCGCCACAGGAGTGATAGCGGGCCGCAGTTTGGACACCCCTGGCGTAGATGGTAAGGCACATGCTTTTTGACGCAATCGAGCTCGAGTCTGCCTTTTGCCGAACTTTTTTCTCCCTTTTCAAATCTCATATCGCATCAGAAAGGCGTTTATTTTCGATAAAAATGAAGTATATAATCAAAAAGTTGAAAATAAAGTATCGGGTAGGGTTAGGGTAGGTACAGGAAGGGCTTTATTGTCCCAATACGGTGGCATCCATTTAATAATTTGAATTAAAACTATAATTTACTACGTTATTATTGTGTACAGTTTTATAATGTACTACAATACTGAGGTATAAGGTATAAGTAGTAGAAAATCTAGCTATTTTAACAGTGTAAATATGTTGAGTGTATCAATAAAAGCAAATGCACTTCGTGTCGAACGCAGGGTAACCTTCTTTATTCACCACATGTATAACACACTCCTTCGTTATCTCCTCTCACCATAACTCACATTCGAGAGCTCCCTCTAGAGGCTTACTCAGAACACCACATATCTCTCTCTCTTAAGAACAAACATGCTATAGGTATATAGTTTCAGTGCACTTAGTTAGCCGTTAAGATACACGTTACTGTTGATTTTTCTTTTTCTTTTTGTAACCTTTAACTCTCAACACTGTGATTAGCAAACAAACCCTTATGAACAAATATTGGTACAGTAATGCAATTTCCAAACACTGGGTATAAGCATTACCTACTCAACACAATATTCACAACAAGAACGTGCTTTTCCATATACTGTAGACACATATTTTGCTAGTAATGCATTAAGCACATTTTACATTACATAATCCTGAGTCCATACAGGGGCACGCCTGCTCCGAACAGGTCGTGTAACTACTGCAGGTTGTTCAGCTCCTACAGGATTAGTATCCCCAGAGTCAAACAATGGCAGTTCACTGGACTCATCTGCTCTGCACGGAGCAAGTGCAGGTGCCAGGTGGGATGCATTCCAGCATCGTCCATCTGACAGCTTATATGTGTATAGTCCTTTCTTACCCACAACCTTCAGGGGTTTTCCAAATTTAAACTGGGTCTTTGGCACAATTCCGGGTTTCTTTACACGGACATACGATCCACACGGAAATGAAACATGTTTTGCACTGCGTTTTCTGTCACTGTACTGTTTAGTTTTTTTCTGTTTCTCTTTCACGTGTGAGGCAAGCTGGTGAGGTGTGAGCGGCCTGCCTGCAGGTGGCAAGCAAAGACCCGAGACGTTAAGTTTGGTTAACATGGCTCTCCCATGCAAAAGTTCTGTTGGTGTGCACTGTGTTGTGGCATGAGGCGTTGCACGGTATGCCTGCAAAAATTCTGTGGTGAACTCCCTCCAGTAAAGCAGTTTGTAAACTATCCTTTAAGCTGCGATTGAAACGTTCGACTTCCCCATTTGCTCTTGGGTAATACACAGATGATGTCCTGTGTATGATTCCTCTGTTTTGCAAGAACAGTTTGAAGTCGTGCGAAGTGAACTGTACTCCATTATCAGAAATCAGCTCTTTCGGGTTTCCTTCCCTGCTAAACACTGTAGAAAGGAACCGTGTCACGGCATGGGTGGTAGGATGTGAGACAAATGCTATCTCAGGCCACTTACTGTAATAGTCCACCAGAGTGATCACAAAACGACAATCAGCAGGTGCTGCGTCAAAAGGTCCCATGATGTCTATGGCCACTTTCTCCCAGGCGTCAGTAGGGTAAGGCACAGGTTGGAGTGGTGTGGTATGTATGACAGCCGATTTGTCATGTAACTGACAAGTGACACAAGCTTTGACAGCTGCTTCTACTTGTTTGTCCATGCCAGGCCACCAATAGAGCTCTCTCAGCCTCCTTTTTGTCCTCACAATGCCCTGATGTGTATCATGTGCGAGTGCGATGAACTTCGGCTGGATACATTCTGGAACCAGTAGGCGTGTGGTTCCGCGCACCACGCAACCATCCTGGAGTGAAAGTTCATGCCGCACTTGAAAATACGGCTTTAACGCATTATCCAGTGTCTTTGCACACTTTGGCCATTTTGAAGCGAGCAGTCTGCGTAGCTCAGCTTGGATAGGACAAGAATCACATGCCTCTTTGAACTCAGAGCTGGTTATTGCCGTAAGTGTAGAAGTGAGAGCTACGACTTCCAAATCATGTTCCAGACTAGGTTCAGTACTAGGGAGTGGTAACCGAGATAAACAGTCTGCAGTCACGTTCTCATGCCCCGGCTTGTACTGAATATCATAGGTAAAAGCCATCAGCCTAGCTGACCATCTTGCTATGCGCATACCTGCTCTACCTTGACCCTTAGATGACAAAAGGGTGGTCAGCGGGCTGTGATCTGTCCGCAGTGTGAAGTGTCGTCCCCACAAGTAGGTCCTCCATCGCTCTGTGGCCCAAACACATGCTAGTGCCTCTTTTTCTACTGTGGAGTACTTCCGTTCTGCTGCGGTAAGAGTGCGTGAGGCAAAAGCCACTGTTCTCTCCATGTTGTCTGCATGTATCTGGGTAAGAACACCTCCTATTCCGTAGTCTGAGGCATCTGTGGTGACTATAGTAGGTAGTTCTGGATTGAAAAGCGCAAGGGCAGCACTATTCACAATTAGTCCTTTAACTGTCTCAAAGCTCTCCTGAGCCTCAGGTGACCAAACAAATGGAGTAGAGCCTCGTAAAAGCACACGCAATGGCTCCACCACTGTAGCATAATTTGGTATGAATTTAGAATACCATGATGTGAGACCCAGAAATGAACGAAGGCTAACCTCATCAACAGGAGGTGGTGCATCGGACACTGCAGAGATATGAGAAGCATCAGGCTGTAATCCCTTCTCAGACAGGGTATGACCCAGGAATGACAGTTCTGCTTTTCTGAAGTGGCACTTTGTCATGTTCAATTTGAGGCCTGCTTCATTGATTCGCTGCAGCACAGCTTGCAGATTTTCGTCATGTTCCTTGAGCGTTGCTCCTGTGACCATGATGTCATCCAAGTAACAATGAGCTCCAGACTGACCTTTAAGGATGTCAGACATCATCCTCTGGAAGCAGCTTGGGGCTGAGGCCAGTCCATATGGAACCCTTTTGAAACGAAATAATCCATCATGCGTAATAAATGCAGTAAGGCTTCGACTGTCCTCATGCAACGTTACCTGGTGATATGCACTTTGGAGGTCTAATGTGGAAAACACTGTCGCTCCACACAGGTTTGCAAACATCTCCTCCATATGTGGAAGAGGAAAACTGTCCACTACCACTGCCTTATTAGGCTCACGCAAGTCGACACAGAGCCGAATCCCCCCATCTTTTTTTCTAGTGACAACTATTGGGGAGACCCACTCAGATGCATCCACAGGCTCAATTACATCCTGTTGTACAAGCTTCTGTAATTCCTTGGACACCTCATTGCGAATTGAGAAAGGTAACCGCCTCAGTTTCTGCTGCACCGGCTGACTGCCAGGCCGAACCTGAACACGATGTACAAATCCTCTTGCACATCCCAGCCTGTTTTCAGAGTTTGCATCTATAGATGAGACAGGATGCGTGCACTGGTCTGTACTGACCTGACCATCACAAATTTGTAAACACAGTCCAGTAAAGAGGTCTCTGCCCAGCACAGCCGATCCCTTTTGTACAATGTATAAGTCTGTGGTAGTGCAATGGCCTCCATATGAGATGCTGGCTGGCAGGCATCCTTTCACTTTAATTGCATCGCCCCCAAAGCTAACTAGACTGAGTGTCGGTGGTGAAAGGGGTGCTTGACTGAAAGATCCAGTGTAAATGGACATTGGCAATATGGACACTGCTGATCCCGTGTCCACCATTAACTGAATGTCTTGTGTTTGTCCTGTGCTTGCACATATCTGTACTGTACACATTATTTTTCCCCAGTCACGAGCAGAATGTTCAATATTTAACACAGTCACTTCAGGTACTGAAATTTCACTCACCCGTTTGTTTCCACGACATATCTTTGCAAAATGTCCTGTTTTGTTACAGTTCCTGCACACTGCCTCCTTAGCAGGGCATCCAGGAAAATTGGCTGCATGCTGCTCAGATCCGCAGCGGTAACAAGTACGTGAATGGGTAAATTTTGGAGGTCCACGCGAGGCGTTGACTTTACTTTTGCTCCGTCGGAACCTGTTATGTTGTTGAACTGCTTGTACGGAGTTGTCGGATGACGCGATCATTGCTTTAGCCTCCGCTGTAGCAGTTTCAATTTGCCGGGCAACAGTCACGGCTTTCTTAAGGTCAAGTGGCACTTCCAGCAGCAGCCGTTCTCTGATGCGAGCTGAATTAGTCTTTTCGACCAGCTGATCGCGTATCATCTCGTCCTCCATCGCGCCGAATTCGCAGGTGGCAGCCAGTTCACGTAGCGCAGCAACATACTGGTCTGTAGTCTCGCCCGCGCGTTGGCTCCGTTGGCGGAAGCGGTAACGTTCAGCAACCACATTAACTTTAGGGACAAAAAAATCCCGTATTGCACTCAAAGCAGAAGTGTACGTATCGTCTCCCTGATCACTCACGTTCAGGGTGTAGAACAATCTTTGACCCTCGGCTCCCAGGCAGTGTATCAGAAGAGCGCGCTGCCTAGTATCAGACAGCTCCTCGCCCACGGCCAGCAAGAAATTGTTGAAAGTTTTGATCCACGCTGTGAATGGAATCGGTGGTTCACCCGGTGTTTGCAGGAACGGGACAGGTTGGCTCAGACTCAAAGCCATCCTTGTCGCCAATATGTTGAGTGTATCAATAAAAGCAAATGCACTTCGTGTTGAACGCAGGGTAACCTTCTTTATTCACCACGTGTATAACACACTCCTTCGTTATCTCCTCTCACCATAACTCACATTCGAGAGCTCCCTCTAGAGGCTTACTCAGAACACCACAAAATAGCATCCTCAATACATATTCTACTCAAGTAAAAGTAGGCCTACTATTACATAAATAAAAGTACCAGTCTAAAAATCTACTCAAGTAAAACTAAAAAGTAGCTCATTTAAAATTTACTCAGAGTAAAAATTACTTAGTTATATTTTAACAGTGCAAAAAAAATGCAAAAAAAAAAAAAAAAAAAAAAAGGAGGCAAAAATGTAATAGGCCAAGGGTGTCAAACTCAGCTCCTGGAGGGCCACAGACCTGCAAGTTTAGATATAACCCTAATTAAACACATCTGATCCAGCTAATCTAATCGTTTAGGCTTATTTGAAAACTACATGGTATGTGTGTTGGAGCAGGGTTGGAACTAAACTCTGCAGGGCTGCTGCCCTCCAGGAACTGAGTTTGACACCCCTGGGATATAGGCCTATATATTTCAAACCAGTTGTTTTTAATATATTTTCATTAAAAAAAATTCAGTCCATCTTGCTATTAATCATGTTTTAATGGATACAGGTTAATCTAAAACATACATTTAATAAATTTTCATACATTGTTCAAATGGTGCAATGCAAACTGATCATCATGTCATCACACGTCAGATACTCATCTGAAACGGAACAAAGTGGTCAAACCACATGCACAGTGTTTCCGTTCCTGTTTCTGGTTTAGCATTTAGTGTCAGGTTAATGAAGCAAGGATATAGTTTCATTACAAAAATATAAGACCTAAACATCTGCCTGCCAGTATTATAGTGGGACAACATTTATAAGACACCATAGCAGCAATTAAATTCATTACAGGGTTGTTTTTATAAATGATTGAAAATGATGTTCATCTTTCTAAAGATTGAAAAATCTATTTTCATACCAGAAATGCAAAATGCAGTGACAGTAACACGGAAAACATGCACAAATTAGAGAAATTATAAATTATTTAAATAATTATAAACAAGACATATTAATTTAAAAAGTAAAGAGTGTAAAGACCATCGACTCTACCGTGCGACTCCACCGGGCAGGGACACCGGCAAGGGATAGTAGTAGCTTTTTATTTAATTTTTTCATTGATATGTTTATTATTGAAATGTTGTTGTTATATGCATGTGTTAATTTTATTTAATTTCTTTATTTTCTTAAATATGTGGGTAGATAGTATTTATAGAGTTGTAACTTTTTAGTTTTAGTTACTTTTTCTTATTTGTAAGTCGCTTTGGACAAAAGCGTCTGCTAAATGACAAAAGTAAAAGTAAGTAAGTAAAGTAATCCTCAGTGTGTTAATGATTATGGTAAGCATTTAAGAGAGATGGTAGTTCACGTTGTGTCAGAATTATTGATTTATTACCCTCATAAAAATTCCACCCCCCTCCCATAACTGGACACCTGTTTGGACACCTGTTTGTACACCCCTAGCCCCCACCGTCTCTAAGCGGCCATTTTATTGACCTTATGGTGAACTTAAGAATTTATGACTGTGTGTGTGTGTGTGTGTGTGTGTGGGACCAATGTTATGTGCTTTAAACTTTAAATGATGAATTTGTGTTAAATGGGTAAAGGGATATTTTATTAAAGTGTTTTCACATACACATCAAGAAAAAAAAAACATCAAACATGTACGTAAAACGTACAAAGACTGTTTATTTCCCTACAAGTGTAGACTTAAAACAGGAAAAACGTAGAAAATAAAACCAAAAAAGCATTAGATACTATCTTTCCTATCTTAAACTAGTTGTTTGACAAAGTTAAATAGAAGAAGTGAGCGCGTTCGTTTAAACCTATTTTGCGGTTTTAAAAAGTTGTGAGTTTATAACAGGTACAAAGTTAGATAATATAGATTCGTTTTTATCTTACGATGGTACGTGTGTTTTTCCCTTACAAGTGGACACTAGTCTTGTTAAAACAGTTTTAGGAAAAACTAAAACAAATAAAAAAGCATTAGATACGCTATTTCCTATCATTAGAATTTAAAACTAGATCGTTTGACAAAGTTAAATAAATAGAAGAGTTGCGAGCACGTTCGTTTATCTATAACAAAAAAGAATCGGATGCGTTAGTTAAAACAATAAGATATTTATCAAAAAACTATGTCTTGCTTTAAAAAAATAGTTTGACTTTATAACAGACATAAAGTTAAATAATATAGAGACGAGTTCTCTTACCGTGAAGTGAAATAAAAAATATCAGACCGTTAAAACACCAGCATAAGATAGCTGTAAAATCTTCTCACATTACAATTGAAAACCTAGTCTTTGTCCCAACTTAGAAAAGTTAAACAAATGTCTATCTTACGCAGCGTCCGTTTACACAACCTCACGCTTCTGTGTCAAAACTGAGAATGAGCTGCGGGCCGCTGTCAGGACACACCCACAGCACCGCCCTCTAACGCTGTAAGGACAAACCGGGCTGAAGATTTGCATGTTAAAGAAATTAAAGTAATGTTTTAACATTAGAACAAAGTTATTTATAAATATTTTACATTTCTCAATTAATGAAACCGTTCACCATTCATCATAAAGCTTTTCACTTTTGAAATTAGGTTAATCTATACAACTTTTCTTTTAAACATTCACCTCTAGGACACAGGGGAAAAATGTTGTTTTCAAAAACATTGTTTGAAAAATGTTCTTATTTTATTTAAGCGTCTTAATTCCTATAATAGACCTTTGATATCTGTCAAGCTTCTGCCGTGGTATAACCCAGACTTTTTTTCGTTTTAAAAATGAGGTTACACAAGCTTCTTCTAAACATTCACCTCTAACCCAGGAAAGTGTTGTTTTATTTTATTTTATTTTAGTTATTTACACTTAACACCTTTTATTTATTTACTCTTTGATATTGTCAATCTTAAAACTTCTAGGATGCTATGTCGGTTAAAATACACATGTGTGAGGACAAACTGAAATGTATACAGAGTAATAAAATCAGCACACCTCTCTGATTTTCTTGCCGTAAGACTTGTTATCAGTTGAAACAGACGTACAACCTCTAAACATTTACATCAACACACAATATGCAAAATATCACCGCTCATGCACCGCAATGAAACGAGAGAAGTTTGAAGATGGCGCGCAGAATCCTTGACGCTGTGCTATATCAGTTGCACGCGCAAATATCAGAATGAAAAGTGGTAAGAGAGGATTACACTTTGATTTTCTCACCGTAACACTTGCGTGTGTTATCTATCAATTGAAACAGAAGTGCGTAATTAAACCTCTAAAGTTTTACAACATGCACCTGCGAGCGCGCAGGGTCTGATGCGAACTTTGCCTAAAGTTCACTGATCAAAGCATCTCTATGACATCTATTTTATGACGTGCACCTGCGCGTGTGAACTCTGTCGAAGGTTTAGGCAAAAGTTCACTGTCCGGTCAAAGAAACTGTGACCTATTGAACCTTTTCATGACACATATCTGGTGAAGTTAGGTGTACTTGAGAATTGAGTATTTATAATGTATTTATAATCTATTCGAATGGTGGGGTTTAAATTAACGTTCAGGAAGTGATGAGATAGAAAAAGAAGGCGATAACCACAAACTTAAATACATGTCCCACAAAGATGACGATTTTAATAAGACGGTGCTGTAGGAAAACGTTCTTTAATTTACTTCATTCACCTATTATTTCTTTGTTTCACTCATATATTTTTCAACCGTCAACACACACACACACACACACACACACAAACATTCAACATATCTACATGTAAACATCCACATAAACAACCATACAGTTAAATATTTAAACTTTTATGATGTCTCATACAAACCTTTTTTAAAGAACGTTTAGAATCACGCTGGGTATCTTTACAAGATGATGAAAAGCAGCATGATTAAACAATGATATAACTTTTGTTTTAACAAATAAGTTTAATCTAAACTTATAACAAACCTAAAATCATGATCCTTTAGACCAGAGCAAGGATTAGAAGCCAAACGATCCTCTGAGTAAAGCAAGACACTTACAGAGATTTTTCTTTAGGAATCGGACCTAAATTAGATAGATAAAGAAAACACACACACACACACGCAAATCTGAGTATGCTAAATTTTAAATACGAGCAAAATCATATATGTTGTTTTTATTTAAGAAATGTTTTCATTTTAATCTACACTGTAGATAGTATGTGTACTGTAAAAGAACAAATATACATTTCACTTAAAACTTCAGTAAAATAATTACACCGGCAGTTTTAAACATGATTAAAAAGTTTTAAACACTTTGTGTGTCACTAAAGTAAGTCATGATGTCAATTGTCTTTAAATTAAACTTTAGTTTATTCTTCAATTTCTTTAAAATAGCTTGATGATAATGTGTCCCAAGTGGTTTTCTCACGAGTAGATAACTCTTTGGATGTCTTTGTGACAAACATAATTTTTTACTTCAGAAAAGTTTTCGAAACGTATGACTGAACTTTTACACATTTGACAGACCTACGTTTCAAATTATTTACCCGAGGCGTTTAACACCCAGACGGGTTACATGTTATTTTCTAACGTTCGTGGGAACCTTTATCGGTGTAAATTTCTCACCTAGAACGCAAAACTTGTAAATCTTTTGGATTGTGTATGTTTTTAGGTGAAGACAGCACTTTGCGAAAGACACCTCTTTAAGTCTTGCTGTTTTAACCTTAAACCTATTACAGCTGAAGCAAATCAAACTATTGCACTGAAAGCTGCACAGTCATTTAAGTTTGAACATGTTAAAATGTCCGCACTCTTGTAAAGACACATAAAACACACACACACACACACTAAAACAAAACCCTATACAGTTAAACATTTAGACTATTATGATGTGTATTTATGTTTTCATCTCTACAAGATGATGAAAAGCAGCATGATTAAACAATGATATAACTTTTGTTTTAACAAATACGTTTTTAGATCTTCCAAACCTAAAACCACAATGTTCTAAAGCAAGGATTAGAAGCGGTCAAATCATCCTCTGATTAACGCAAGACACTTACAGACATTTTTCTTTATGAATTTGACCTATATTAGACTGAAAATTACTTAAGGTTGTCTGCAACAAAAGTATAAGGTCCCGCAAATGCTTCTCAGAATCTTTACAACAGATTAGACTTTCTTTCTCAATTTAAAAACGGTATTATTAACCGCAGAGTTTAAATGTAGCATTTGTTCACAGTATAATGTTCTATTAAAATAAAAACAACTGGTCTATATAGGTTTATTTGACTAAGATTTGATCAAATAACTGATATAAGAAACATGCAAATATTTGATAAGTCCATCTTATCACACCACAACCTGACGTGTCTGATGGTTTATGATAAGATCTTACTGATACAGATGTGTTAAGTGTCTGTAAAATAGTTTAAAAAGTCATCTTTTTAGCTTCCACGTAGGATTTGTGTCCACGCTCGAGTGGTTTTTGTGTAACAGAATCCTGAGACAAATGAAAACAGAATGTGTGAAAGGCTTTACTCTTTAAGATATTTGTAATGACAGACTAAAAGCTTTATAAAACAATCGTGCGTATGCATTTCTCTCGTACATGTATACAGTAACCGATGAATACACAAAACACCATTAATACATAACCTTCCTGACTCCATTGTCAGGAAGGCCCAGCAGAGGCTGTACTTTCTTCGCCAGCTGAGGAAGTTCAACCTGCCACAGGACTTACAGAAACAGTTCTACTCTGCCATCATTGAATCCATCCTCTGCACCTCAATAACTGTCTGGTTCAGTTCATACCAAATCTGACCTCAGAAGACTACGGAGGGTAGTCCGCACTGCTGAGCGAATCATTGGTACAACCCTCCCCACTCTCCAAGAGCTGTACTTATCCAGAGTGAGCAAAAAGGCTGCTAAAATCACTCTGGACCCCTCACATCCAGCACACTCCCTCTTTGAACTTTTACCATCTGGTCGACGCTACAGAGCTCTGAGCACCAGAACGACCAGACACAGGAACAGTTTCTTCCCTCAGTCAATACATCTCATGAACACTCAATAAATAAACGTAGAACACACAACTAATACATTAGCCATTCACCAAACTCACTTATTTTATTTTCTCATTTCTAATTGCACATACTTGACCTGTACATACATAGTCGCCTATATTATATATTATATATTGTGTTATTTATTTATTTTTTTGCTGCTTTGTACACTGGTTATTGGCTATTTCCTGTTATTTTGTTTCATTACCTGTGTCCTGTCCTGTTACTGTCCTTCTGTTGCACTGTGGAGCTTCTGTCACTACAACAAATTCCTTGTATGTGTAAACATACTTGCCCAATAAAACTCATTCTGATTCTGATAAATTCAGTGTGATTCTATCATATCAATCAATAATAAAAGATTTAATTTATATACCATATCTGACTTTCTCTTCAAAACACAATAAACTTTCTTACGACTTTTTAAAATGTGTTGAACAACCGGTTTTGGGGGAAAACCGTATAGTGTTGTGTTTCTAATTTAGGATGGTTGTAGTTAATCACGTCTTTATCTAAAACATTTTTTATTCAAACTCTCTTACGCACACACACACACACACACACAGAGCTTTCCCGGACAGCTGCAAATTGGCAACAAATTATTTTCTTTGTTTTATCATTCAGCTGTAGCTAAAACCCTATAACGGAGTTATTTTATGCATTATCGCAACTATAGATGCTGAAAGTGCTCATTAACCTGTTTAACTCTAAAAATGTGAACAATGTCACTAACGACTAGTTTAACAAACAATGGTACGCTTATAAAACAAGTCTGGAAGCGATTTGAAGTATTCTAACAACAAGTTCAACCGCTTCAGAAAATAGCACCGCAGTAAACTCTGGATGTGATAACGAACGCCTTATCAGATGTTCAACATATTATTACAAGGCCTTGCTTATAGTTTATGATGAAGGTAGAAAAATATAAGAACACAACCAAATCCTAACACTATTTCACGAAATAACGCAACAACGGGTGCTCCGTTTCAACATATAACTTACACGTCAAATCTGTTTTACCCTAAGTATATCGTATTCTTCTTATATATATCTATATATATATATATATAGATATATATATATATTTGTTTAGGCTAAATAGCTACGTTTTAACAATTCTTTTTGTTTTTACAAAGATGTTATATTGAACGCGTGTAACTAATACCTCCTTCAAACGTTGCGGCCTTTCAGGTCAGCGAACCACAATACCCAGCATACACCTCAGACTACAAACGTGGCCGTCGGGGATCCATATCCCAAAATGCTCGTGCGTGACAGCGCTCTAAACCGTAGGACTTCTGATTATACGGGCGCACAGATATAAAAAGACACGCATTTCCACACTTTTTGTGAAGTACACGCACCTTTCCGTGTTGTGATGATGTAAACCCTTTTTGTGGTCTCTGTTAGCGACGTGAAGTCCAATACATTTCTGCGAAACGATTCTTTCCCACAGTTCGGTTCAGTGATTCGGTTCAAATAACCAATTCTTTGTCTCATTAAGTCGTCTCGCTGTAATCAAAACGGGTGTGAAAGGTGGGATAACATATTAACGTGATGTTTTGGTACGTGTCTTACACAACCGTGCGTTACTTAACGTTTTTATTAAGTTTTAATATAAAAGGTAATAGTCTGTTAACAATTTTGATGCTTTTATTATGAAATCGTACAAAGAACCACTAAAGTACGCACTGTTTGTTAACACGGAATAGTCAAAATAATAACCTACTACGAGGTTTATTTACAGCATGCCGAATGTAATACAGTTAAACAGAAACATTACAACATTTCAAACTTGTTAAACAACAGCTTCAGTACATTCCTCTTATGAAAACGATTAAAATCGAATGCTGTCAAACAGAACGTTGTCTGCAAGTTCCCGACGTGTAAATTACCAACAAGTTCTCAATATTCTCAATATGAAAATATGTTCAAAACGCATAAACATCCATCACGCATATAGTTTGTGCGTCGATTTAACACGTTCTGTACATACGATCAAAAACACGACCGACAGACAGACAAAACCTCAACGATAGCTGAGATGGATCAGGAGGGAGGACAAAATTATTATTATTCGTCACAATAACATACCGGGTCCGAGAAATTTGATACCCTTACTACAGATTTTCGCGACATTCTTTATTCTAGTTGTTATTTTCCTCTTATTCAATCATAAACCTGCAAGAGTTAAATTAATTGACAACATTTGAACAAATTCTCTAAGTGAAAAAATGAAATCCTGTGTTTTACGTTCAGATTTGTCTGATCGTTTTGCGATATTGCATCATTCTGTAATTCGGGTTAACGGGGTTAAATTCTCAAAAGAAATACAACAACGATTAAACGACAGTCCTTCTACATGACACCGCTTAAGACTAAACAACACTAAAGGACTTCTTTCTGGTCTGTCTACGATGCGTGCGTTCACAAGACAACCCGTGCACGAAAAACGGGGGTTTGTGTCTTTCTGTTAGCTACATACGACTATTTCACTTCAAACTTTTCTAACTATTACGCTTGAAGCTACGCGTTTCACAGTACATACGCAGATACGTGTTTCTTTTTCGCATGTCTCTAAACAATAGTTAGGTAAATGACTTACATACAGCTGATACGTCATTTTAAGTAAAAGGTGGGACGATTTATGTCTTTTTTATTTTGACCACACCAATGCTTTGATACCCACGTTTTCGACGTCTGTCTTTTAAGCCTGACCCCAGAAAACAGATGTCTCAAAATTTAGTTCTTCTTTTTATGAAAACGTGCGGTAAACAGTTTTTGTCCTCATCTGCAGTATACCGATGCGTTTTAACACGACATAAATCCCAATAGTTAGTTAGCAAACACGACTGTTTATTACTGAGATAAGTCACATCAGAGCTGCATTCTAGTTTATATTCAACATTTTTCATCTACCTACATGTTTAACGGCGCTACTGTTCTAGGTCTCCTCACGCCGTTGTGAGATATAAACCGCAAACTTTTTTCATAGCGTTAAGCTTTGAAACCATAACAATTTTTACGTTTCCATGACTTTGCGCGCTCTTTCTGCTTGAATTTGTTTACCGCAGTTTCACCATCCTTATCTTATTTTCCCCCGCCTAATTGTATTTGTTAGGCCTTACGCTTGCTAGTTTTGTGCTGTTCATATAATTCGATATTTCTGCTATTTTTTATTCAATAAATATACCCTCTTCATTCACAATATTGTATCAGGTATAAGATACAAGATCCTTTCTTATTAAATTGATAACAAACAAACAAAAAAACTTATCTTAGCCGTGACCGATGTTTAGGAATTCCTGGCGACAACCCCACCCACCCTGTACACCAGCCAACAGGTTGAGGGCGGTTCCGAAATCTAAAACCGTCGATGACTGGCCTGACAAACTCAGTTACGGCGTTGCTACCAGGTTTGAAAGTGCAGACGGCGGAGCTACCAAAAACAATCAAAACGTTATATACATGGATCGACAGAATCAGCTTCAAGAATCCAATTCATCTGAGCCTGACGCCCCCCGCAATGTTTCTACTGATAACGCCTCGGCGGATCTGAACCATAAACCGGAAACTGAAAGCGAAATTCCACAGGACCATCGCGGATTAAAACGGTCAATCAAGATTTTAGGAAACGGGGACAACGTTCTATATCGGTTAGGGGACAAAACGTATCTCTTGGAAAGAATCGAATTCTGAAAAATCGTCTGACGCTGTGCAAAAGCTAATGGATCGTGACCGGAGTTCTGGCGATGTTGCGGATGTGCGACTGGAGTCCGACTACGGTACTGGAAAAACGTGTCTTGTAAAAGACGTCATAGACCCCGCTGTTAAACCGCATTACCGAGGACAGATGATCAAACTGATGCAAACGGTCATCGAGCATGCTTGCGATCCGAATCACGATTGTGCGGGGGATACAGAGCGTGTAAAAAATCTCAAGAACGAAATGGATATTGTAAGAAGCCTGAAAAATAACCCATGGCCTGATTTGAGTAGCATGTTTCTCACCGGCAAAGAGTCTGCCTTTTTAATAACCAGAAAAATTCTGGATGTAACGTCCGAATGTGAGGATGAAATGGACATTAACGAGGTTCTCTGTCTGTGTACGTGCATAACAGATTTATGCACGTCGTTGGCTGCAAAAAATTGTGATTCTATAACGTGTGAAATTGTTGAATCGCTGGTTGATTTTATATTTGAGCAAAACATGTTTGTCTGCAGAGATTTTCTTTTCTGGCTAGACCACCGGTATAATGTCGTTACTACCGCTTGTTTGTAAATTTGATCATTTTCGTCAATGTATGATTGTATACTCAACGATATATTGTTGAAATAAAAGGTTGTCACAACTCCTTATTCTGTTCTCTGACTTCATAAAAATGTCTTTATTTAAAACGTTTAAAGGTAACTATTTAAGCGGTACAGATAACAACTAGAATAAAGAATGTCGCGAAAATCTGTAGTAAGGGTATCAAATTTCTCGGACCCGGTATGTTATTGTGACGAATAATAATAATTTTGTCCTCCCTCCTGATCCATCTCAGCTATCGTTGAGGTTTTGTCTGTCTGTCGGTCGTGTTTTTGATCGTATGTACAGAACGTGTTAAATCGACGCACAAACTATATGCGTGATGGATGTTTATGCGTTTTGAACATATTTTCATATTGAGAATATTGAGAACTTGTTGGTAATTTACACGTCGGGAACTTGCAGACAACGTTCTGTTTGACAGCATTCGATTTTAATCGTTTTCATAAGAGGAATGTACTGAAGCTGTTGTTTAACAAGTTTGAAATGTTGTAATGTTTCTGTTTAACTGTATTACATTCGGCATGCTGTAAATAAACCTCGTAGTAGGTTATTATTTTGACTATTCCGTGTTAACAAACAGTGCGTACTTTAGTGGTTCTTTGTACGATTTCATAATAAAAGCATCAAAATTGTTAACAGACTATTACCTTTTATATTAAAACTTAATAAAAACGTTAAGTAACGCACGGTTGTGTAAGACACGTACCAAAACATCACGTTAATATGTTATCCCACCTTTCACACCCGTTTTGATTACAGCGAGACGACTTAATGAGACAAAGAATTGGTTATTTGAACCGAATCACTGAACCGAACTGTGGGAAAGAATCGTTTCGCAGAAATGTATTGGACTTCACGTCGCTAACAGAGACCACAAAAAGGGTTTACATCATCACAACACGGAAAGGTGCGTGTACTTCACAAAAAGTGTGGAAATGCGTGTCTTTTTATATCTATGCGCCCGTATAATCAGAAGTCCTACGGTTTAGAGCGCTGTCACGCACGAGCATTTTGGGATATGGATCCCCGACGGCCACGTTTGTAGTCTGAGGTGTATGCTGGGTATTGTGGTTCGCTGACCTGAAAGGCCGCAACGTTTGAAGGAGGTATTAGTTACACGCGTTCAATATAACATCTTTGTAAAAACAAAAAGAATTGTTAAAACGTAGCTATTTAGCCTAAACAAATATATATATATATCTATATATATATATATATAGATATATATAAGAAGAATACGATATACTTAGGGTAAAACAGATTTGACGTGTAAGTTATATGTTGAAACGGAGCACCCGTTGTTGCGTTATTTCGTGAAATAGTGTTAGGATTTGGTTGTGTTCTTATATTTTTCTACCTTCATCATAAACTATAAGCAAGGCCTTGTAATAATATGTTGAACATCTGATAAGGCGTTCGTTATCACATCCAGAGTTTACTGCGGTGCTATTTTCTGAAGCGGTTGAACTTGTTGTTAGAATACTTCAAATCGCTTCCAGACTTGTTTTATAAGCGTACCATTGTTTGTTAAACTAGTCGTTAGTGACATTGTTCACATTTTTAGAGTTAAACAGGTTAATGAGCACTTTCAGCATCTATAGTTGCGATAATGCATAAAATAACTCCGTTATAGGGTTTTAGCTACAGCTGAATGATAAAACAAAGAAAATAATTTGTTGCCAATTTGCAGCTGTCCGGGAAAGCTCTGTGTGTGTGTGTGTGTGTGTGTGTGCGTAAGAGAGTTTGAATAAAAAATGTTTTAGATAAAGACGTGATTAACTACAACCATCCTAAATTAGAAACACAACACTATACGGTTTTCCCCCAAAACCGGTTGTTCAACACATTTTAAAAAGTCGTAAGAAAGTTTATTGTGTTTTGAAGAGAAAGTCAGATATGGTATATAAATTAAATCTTTTATTATTGATTGATATGATAGAATCACACTGAATTTATCAGAATCAGAATGAGTTTTATTGGGCAAGTATGTTTACACATACAAGGAATTTGTTGTAGTGACAGAAGCTCCACAGTGCAACAGAAGGACAGTAACAGGACAGGACACAGGTAATGAAACAAAATAACAGGAAATAGCCAATAACCAGTGTACAAAGCAGCAAAAAAAATAAATAAATAACACAATATATAATATATAATATAGGCGACTATGTATGTACAGGTCAAGTATGTGCAATTAGAAATGAGAAAATAAAATAAGTGAGTTTGGTGAATGGCTAATGTATTAGTTGTGTGTTCTACGTTTATTTATTGAGTGTTCATGAGATGTATTGACTGAGGGAAGAAACTGTTCCTGTGTCTGGTCGTTCTGGTGCTCAGAGCTCTGTAGCGTCGACCAGATGGTAAAAGTTCAAAGAGGGAGTGTGCTGGATGTGAGGGGTCCAGAGTGATTTTAGCAGCCTTTTTGCTCACTCTGGATAAGTACAGCTCTTGGAGAGTGGGGAGGGTTGTACCAATGATTCGCTCAGCAGTGCGGACTACCCTCCGTAGTCTTCTGAGGTCAGATTTGGTATGAACTGAACCAGACAGTTATTGAGGTGCAGAGGATGGATTCAATGATGGCAGAGTAGAACTGTTTCTGTAAGTCCTGTGGCAGGTTGAACTTCCTCAGCTGGCGAAGAAAGTACAGCCTCTGCTGGGCCTTCCTGACAATGGAGTCAGGAAGGTTATGTATTAATGGTGTTTTGTGTATTCATCGGTTACTGTATACATGTACGAGAGAAATGCATACGCACGATTGTTTTATAAAGCTTTTAGTCTGTCATTACAAATATCTTAAAGAGTAAAGCCTTTCACACATTCTGTTTTCATTTGTCTCAGGATTCTGTTACACAAAAACCACTCGAGCGTGGACACAAATCCTACGTGGAAGCTAAAAAGATGACTTTTTAAACTATTTTACAGACACTTAACACATCTGTATCAGTAAGATCTTATCATAAACCATCAGACACGTCAGGTTGTGGTGTGATAAGATGGACTTATCAAATATTTGCATGTTTCTTATATCAGTTATTTGATCAAATCTTAGTCAAATAAACCTATATAGACCAGTTGTTTTTATTTTAATAGAACATTATACTGTGAACAAATGCTACATTTAAACTCTGCGGTTAATAATACCGTTTTTAAATTGAGAAAGAAAGTCTAATCTGTTGTAAAGATTCTGAGAAGCATTTGCGGGACCTTATACTTTTGTTGCAGACAACCTTAAGTAATTTTCAGTCTAATATAGGTCAAATTCATAAAGAAAAATGTCTGTAAGTGTCTTGCGTTAATCAGAGGATGATTTGACCGCTTCTAATCCTTGCTTTAGAACATTGTGGTTTTAGGTTTGGAAGATCTAAAAACGTATTTGTTAAAACAAAAGTTATATCATTGTTTAATCATGCTGCTTTTCATCATCTTGTAGAGATGAAAACATAAATACACATCATAATAGTCTAAATGTTTAACTGTATAGGGTTTTGTTTTAGTGTGTGTGTGTGTGTGTTTTATGTGTCTTTACAAGAGTGCGGACATTTTAACATGTTCAAACTTAAATGACTGTGCAGCTTTCAGTGCAATAGTTTGATTTGCTTCAGCTGTAATAGGTTTAAGGTTAAAACAGCAAGACTTAAAGAGGTGTCTTTCGCAAAGTGCTGTCTTCACCTAAAAACATACACAATCCAAAAGATTTACAAGTTTTGCGTTCTAGGTGAGAAATTTACACCGATAAAGGTTCCCACGAACGTTAGAAAATAACATGTAACCCGTCTGGGTGTTAAACGCCTCGGGTAAATAATTTGAAACGTAGGTCTGTCAAATGTGTAAAAGTTCAGTCATACGTTTCGAAAACTTTTCTGAAGTAAAAAATTATGTTTGTCACAAAGACATCCAAAGAGTTATCTACTCGTGAGAAAACCACTTGGGACACATTATCATCAAGCTATTTTAAAGAAATTGAAGAATAAACTAAAGTTTAATTTAAAGACAATTGACATCATGACTTACTTTAGTGACACACAAAGTGTTTAAAACTTTTTAATCATGTTTAAAACTGCCGGTGTAATTATTTTACTGAAGTTTTAAGTGAAATGTATATTTGTTCTTTTACAGTACACATACTATCTACAGTGTAGATTAAAATGAAAACATTTCTTAAATAAAAACAACATATATGATTTTGCTCGTATTTAAAATTTAGCATACTCAGATTTGCGTGTGTGTGTGTGTGTTTTCTTTATCTATCTAATTTAGGTCCGATTCCTAAAGAAAAATCTCTGTAAGTGTCTTGCTTTACTCAGAGGATCGTTTGGCTTCTAATCCTTGCTCTGGTCTAAAGGATCATGATTTTAGGTTTGTTATAAGTTTAGATTAAACTTATTTGTTAAAACAAAAGTTATATCATTGTTTAATCATGCTGCTTTTCATCATCTTGTAAAGATACCCAGCGTGATTCTAAACGTTCTTTAAAAAAGGTTTGTATGAGACATCATAAAAGTTTAAATATTTAACTGTATGGTTGTTTATGTGGATGTTTACATGTAGATATGTTGAATGTTTGTGTGTGTGTGTGTGTGTGTTGACGGTTGAAAAATATATGAGTGAAACAAAGAAATAATAGGTGAATGAAGTAAATTAAAGAATGTTTTCCTACAGCACCGTCTTATTAAAATCGTCATCTTTGTGGGACATGTATTTAAGTTTGTGGTTATCGCCTTCTTTTTCTATCTCATCACTTCCTGAACGTTAATTTAAACCCCACCATTCGAATAGATTATAAATACATTATAAATACTCAATTCTCAAGTACACCTAACTTCACCAGATATGTGTCATGAAAAGGTTCAATAGGTCACAGTTTCTTTGACCGGACAGTGAACTTTTGCCTAAACCTTCGACAGAGTTCACACGCGCAGGTGCACGTCATAAAATAGATGTCATAGAGATGCTTTGATCAGTGAACTTTAGGCAAAGTTCGCATCAGACCCTGCGCGCTCGCAGGTGCATGTTGTAAAACTTTAGAGGTTTAATTACGCACTTCTGTTTCAATTGATAGATAACACACGCAAGTGTTACGGTGAGAAAATCAAAGTGTAATCCTCTCTTACCACTTTTCATTCTGATATTTGCGCGTGCAACTGATATAGCACAGCGTCAAGGATTCTGCGCGCCATCTTCAAACTTCTCTCGTTTCATTGCGGTGCATGAGCGGTGATATTTTGCATATTGTGTGTTGATGTAAATGTTTAGAGGTTGTACGTCTGTTTCAACTGATAACAAGTCTTACGGCAAGAAAATCAGAGAGGTGTGCTGATTTTATTACTCTGTATACATTTCAGTTTGTCCTCACACATGTGTATTTTAACCGACATAGCATCCTAGAAGTTTTAAGATTGACAATATCAAAGAGTAAATAAATAAAAGGTGTTAAGTGTAAATAACTAAAATAAAATAAAATAAAACAACACTTTCCTGGGTTAGAGGTGAATGTTTAGAAGAAGCTTGTGTAACCTCATTTTTAAAACGAAAAAAAGTCTGGGTTATACCACGGCAGAAGCTTGACAGATATCAAAGGTCTATTATAGGAATTAAGACGCTTAAATAAAATAAGAACATTTTTCAAACAATGTTTTTGAAAACAACATTTTTCCCCTGTGTCCTAGAGGTGAATGTTTAAAAGAAAAGTTGTATAGATTAACCTAATTTCAAAAGTGAAAAGCTTTATGATGAATGGTGAACGGTTTCATTAATTGAGAAATGTAAAATATTTATAAATAACTTTGTTCTAATGTTAAAACATTACTTTAATTTCTTTAACATGCAAATCTTCAGCCCGGTTTGTCCTTACAGCGTTAGAGGGCGGTGCTGTGGGTGTGTCCTGACAGCGGCCCGCAGCTCATTCTCAGTTTTGACACAGAAGCGTGAGGTTGTGTAAACGGACGCTGCGTAAGATAGACATTTGTTTAACTTTTCTAAGTTGGGACAAAGACTAGGTTTTCAATTGTAATGTGAGAAGATTTTACAGCTATCTTATGCTGGTGTTTTAACGGTCTGATATTTTTTATTTCACTTCACGGTAAGAGAACTCGTCTCTATATTATTTAACTTTATGTCTGTTATAAAGTCAAACTATTTTTTTAAAGCAAGACATAGTTTTTTGATAAATATCTTATTGTTTTAACTAACGCATCCGATTCTTTTTTGTTATAGATAAACGAACGTGCTCGCAACTCTTCTATTTATTTAACTTTGTCAAACGATCTAGTTTTAAATTCTAATGATAGGAAATAGCGTATCTAATGCTTTTTTATTTGTTTTAGTTTTTCCTAAAACTGTTTTAACAAGACTAGTGTCCACTTGTAAGGGAAAAACACACGTACCATCGTAAGATAAAAACGAATCTATATTATCTAACTTTGTACCTGTTATAAACTCACAACTTTTTAAAACCGCAAAATAGGTTTAAACGAACGCGCTCACTTCTTCTATTTAACTTTGTCAAACAACTAGTTTAAGATAGGAAAGATAGTATCTAATGCTTTTTTGGTTTTATTTTCTACGTTTTTCCTGTTTTAAGTCTACACTTGTAGGGAAATAAACAGTCTTTGTACGTTTTACGTACATGTTTGATGTTTTTTTTTTCTTGATGTGTATGTGAAAACACTTTAATAAAATATCCCTTTACCCATTTAACACAAATTCATCATTTAAAGTTTAAAGCACATAACATTGGTCCCACACACACACACAGTCATAAATTCTTAAGTTCACCATAAGGTCAATAAAATGGCCGCTTAGAGACGGTGGGGGCTAGGGGTGTACAAACAGGTGTCCAAACAGGTGTCCAGTTATGGGAGGGGGGTGGAATTTTTATGAGGGTAATAAATCAATAATTCTGACACAACGTGAACTCATTTATTCATTCACACAGATGATCCTTTGGTGGATCTCAGATTTTAGAATTGCATTAATGCAGCTTTTTACAACAGTGAATTAATTTTTACACAAACTGAAATGAGCAGTTTAAAAACCTAAACATAATTATTTGAATTTGTAATTGGAAATAAACAAATGTGGGTTACTTAGTACACTTTATGACATTTCTTGACAAGAAAACATAAAGAAAAGGATTCAGACAGCAGTTCAGCAAAGCCAGAGTCTTGCTTATATCACCATATACTCGGCGGAAAGAGTTCAGTTGGGAATGAACATCTGGATGAGATGTTTTATTCAGAGTAGTGACTATATCGATCACATTGATAATGTGCACAGGAGTCCAAAACAGAAAGAAAGCCACAACAATGCTGATCACGAGCTTCTTCTTGTAAGTCCTAATGTTTGTCCGCTGGTTTCTGGGTTCCTGGTCTTGAGGAGCTCTAGTTAGACTGGAGCTCTTGGCTTTGTTTCTCAACCCTTTGTCCAACCAGAGATAACATGCCAACATTATACAAAATGGAATGATAAACCCCAACAGGATCTCAAAAAGCAAAACAGTCACTTCTACAGACTGTGACTTCATTGTCCTCTGACATCTTAGCAATCCATTCTTGTCTTTGAGTCCTTGAGTAAAAAATACTGGTAGGGCAAAGGCAAAGGCTAGAATCCAGATGCCAATCAGCTGAAGGCGCCTGTGCCGTCCTTCCAGTCTCTGCAGTATCATCCTGTTAGTGACTCTTGACTTGATGACATTGTGATAGCGGTGCACGCTCATGGATGTGACCGTCAGAACAGCAACATATAGACTCCAGTGACCCCAAAAAAACATGAACTTACAAGACCAAAGGCCGAATATCCATCCAAACAGTATTCCATACAGCACAAAGAGAGCCACGCAAAGGGTCAAAGCATCAGAGACCGCAAGGTTTAGCATTAGTTTTAAGGTGAAGCTCAGATTTCTGTTCCACTCACGAGCAATGCTGATGATTACCACAATGTTGCTTGGCAAACCAACCAAACAGCACAAACCCAGAACTACAGCAGGAGCGATCTTCTCTGAAACCACAGCAGTGCTGTTAGATGTTGAATTGAAGCCTACGTTGCTCTCCATCATGATCAAAAATATTCTGAATATCTAATATTAGAGACAAAATATATGAGTTACTGAAAACCCATCCCACAAAAAAACATATTCTAAATGGCATGCTTACCTATAGCAGGAAACACAAAACAAAGACCACATTTCATTGCCACAAGCACAGGTTTTAGCAGCACTTTCATTAATAATTAATTAGCAACATGACACAGTATGTCTGACAAGGAGCTAAAGAGCGAGGAGCACTTGAGCGCCGATCGCCAACAAAACGGAGACATTTGAATGCCGTTTCAGCAAGCATGTAGGAGCTCTAAAACAACACTTGTCTCATTTCCTGTTGGTAATTTTAGCACATCAAAATGCCCCAAGCTACTGATGAAGCATTTACACAATTTAAAGAAGACTCTTTAGAAGGGTAAAGAAAATAATACCATAATAAAAAGTTCCCTCACATTAGTGTACAAACAAATATGAAAATGTATTGTAAATAAATTTAAATGTACATTCAGTAATTATCTGTTCAGGATTATAATTTAAAATCATGTTATATTAATTTATCAGTGGTGTAATGTAACTTTGGGAGTATCTTACTTGAGTTTTTATATTTCTGCCAACTTTTACTTTTACTCCACTACATTTCCTAATTAAAATGTATACTTTTACTCCAATACATTTCCCTGAACCATATTCGTTACTTACTACAAAATAGTCAGAAGTCAGAAGAACACAGACTACAGGAAAGCAGGTTTGAGAATCAGTGGTATGGTGCTTTTAAGTTAGACTCCTAAAAACACCTTTGCTCATGTGCAAACAAGTGCTCACACAACCACGGATGATTGATTTTCCACTCAAGTCGAGTCTGGAGTGTGCTATATACAGTATATCTTCTGCGATGTTGTTGTAATGCTGTGCGATCTGACATTATCGAGTACGTTGATTTATTAGTCTATTAAAACTCAAAATTCCAGGCATTCTAAACTGTAGACTGCAAAAAATGCTTCTGCTTTTTATATTTATATAATTTAATATAGTTAACTTAATATCCCACTGTCAGGTTGCAGGTTTGATCCGTCACTTCCCTTGCACGTGTATTATTAGTATTAGCCTATTATTATTTTGTTATTAGGCTTGTTTGAGATTAGCCTGCCACCGGCTGGCGAGAGTAGCAGCTTGCTGTCGGGACGGAATTAAAAGAGGAGACATCAAGTCAGACACTTTCTGCTCCCGGTAGTGATCGCACAGTGTTTCCATACTCTTATCACTGATAAAGTGAATTAAATGCAATATATGTGAAATACACAGAAACGTTTTTATGAGCAACAGAAACACTTTTTTACTGCTTAATACAGCGCCATCTGTTCAAGAATAAAGTTCAGCACGCGTAGGCTACTAATAAAGTGTGGGTATATATGCTTTTATCAGTATTTTTCAAGATAACAGTGCGACTACACTATAAAAACACTGATTTGTGAGCATTATTGGAATTGAATTGTTAGAATAAACACGCAACAGACGTCGTGCTTGTCATCACAGAATCTAACCAAGGAGAATAAAGTGTGTCGTCATCCAGGCTCTCGCAGTCGCAAGGCTTGTTTGAGATGAGCAAAATCTGCGCAGAACCGATCACCGGTGATCAGCGCGAGATGCATGCCGGGTAGAAATGTGTCCGAGTGCGGTACGCCTTGCTCTGATGTCATGCTAACGTATGTTAAAAATCTCTCGCGAGCGCAAGGCGCACGTGTCGGATTCTGCAGTCGAGCGCAGTTGCTCTCCGGCTGTGTCCAAATTCAGGGTCTGCATCCTCCTTAGGATCCTTCCTACCCGGTTGAAGGAGGAGGGATCCTCCGACGTCCGCAAAACCCGGAAGTCGGTGTTTGTGAATTTGGACAGCCTACCCTTCTTTCAGGCCGTTTCTCAATACCAAGTTCGCAGAGTCTGGACTTCCGTCCTTTCGAGTTTGGACTTGCCAAGTTCGACTCAGAAGAACGAACTCTCGAGGACGGGAGGACGAACTGAATTCTGGGTTATGGCCCGTATCAAGTCCGCACAAGTCACCTCTCGATGCATCCTCGGTAAAAGGGGCGGATCAAGAACACATCCGGGGATTTGAACTGGACTTGGCTAGATGTGAACTTTGAATTGGAACAGTACTTCGGCAGCGACTGATGACGTTTCACAAGTCCACAAGAACACAAGTACAGACAAGTACGCATATTGAGAAACGGCCTCAGTTCCCTCCCTTACCCGTTGCTCATATCCTGTCGCCTAGCAACCGTGACAGCGCCAAGCAAGAAGCGGGAAAATGGACAAACAAAGAGTTATTCTCCTCATTTTAATTATTTTGGAAGAAATAAAGCAATTAAATAAATTAAATACTTTCTTTGCTCGTTGTCTTTGAGAGTTTTTTTTACATCAGACTACAAGACAGTCACATCCAGGTAAGCCATTATAGCCTATTTTTATTTGTTTTTAAGTATTCTACTAATTTCTCCTACAAATTCATTGAGCCGAAGCATAAACTTTAGCTTGTTTTGTCAGAGAAACTCCTCTCCCACTCCGCTACCGCTCGCTTCGTCCGCCATTACGCTCTGCCGAAAAGAATTATGGGATAGGTAGGACGGGAAAGGATCCACCACACCCATCCTTCCAATTCGGGGAAAAGGAGGACGTATTTGTGGGCCGCATTTGAAGGATCCTACGAATTTGGACAGCCTTCGTCGCGGCGCTGTGACGTAACATCCTTCAAATGAGTACTCCGAAGGATGCAGACCCTGAATTTGGACACAGCCTCCACCAACTGCGCTGATCAAAAGCATCATGGGAAACGACTTGCTGACGACACAGCTTAATGCTCATTGGCTGCGAATGTCATCTGATATTTTTTCCCCTTAATCCTAAGAAGTCCATTAGCTATAACCTAATACTATTTACTTTTTCTATAGTAATTTATTAGTAATTAGGACATGTGCTTTATTTAATTACCCTTGCTGACGTTTGCAGTCCAACAACACAACGAGATTCAGGAAGTGTCCGGCTTGCCTGCACTTTTTTCACTCCTCCCCTCACTGCAGCCGCCTACTCTCGACTAAATTACAGGCGAGGCAAGGCGCATCTCAAACAAGCCTGCAGCAACTTTGGCGGCTGGTCTCGGTTTGCTCTCGCGGTACTGATGGCACATGTGCTATTGGAGAAAGGCGGCTGCAGCACCGGTCAAAGTCAGACAAATGTTCTAACCAGAATGCATTGCTTTTGTCAGGCAGCAGCCGATCTTTGCGGCGCCACATGAAGTTGAACAAGCCTTTTTTTCCCATTTCAACGTGTCGGCCGCAAGCAGCTGATTGTCTTTTGCAATCAGCTCGGCCTTGCACGCGCTCACAGCTGATTTTCATTCTTTTATTTTCTTTGCTCCAGTTCTACTTCTCGTCTTTGTCTTTTCATTGTTAGTGTGTTGTGTCGCTTTGACTTTACGTTTTTTTTCAGTTGTACCGATTAGTTGTTATGTAGGGTGACCATACAAAAATGTCCTGTGGCAATCCTGTGGTACTGCAGCAGTACTACATAAATTTACCACACAACAAATGAGCAGAGCTAAATATGACAGGATTACCACAGCACTTTCTGTTGTACAGTATCACAAGAATTTACCATTAGATGTCATATGTGTTTTTTCTGTTTAGTTTTTTTTGTGGTAATTCCAACACAAGCTAAATATGACAGGATTACCACAGCACTTTCTATATAGCATGAATTTACTATAGAAAATACTGTATTTGTATGGTTTTTGAATTGTCTTTGTGTGAAATTTCCAAAACAATGACATCTAGCTGGCAGAAATATAATGCAGGGGAGTGCAGTTTGTGAAAAAGTAATGTGATATTTTTAAGGTTACTATAAGATCTGAATTAATATATAATATAAATGCCAAGCTGTAATCAACTGCTAAAGTATTTTACAATATAAACAATTGTCTGATCTCACTTTATCATAACTGAACATTATATTAAACTACAAATTAATTCCGCTTAAAGGACCGCTTGTCATTTATTTATTAATGTATATTATTCATGTCCATTTTTTTTTTATTTTGCAGAAAAAGGGAAATGTGCTTTCCCTATTCTCAGCCTCAGACGTCACGCCCACGGACCATTGGCTAAACGTCTGATACATACGGCACGCAAAAGTGGAAACACTTCAGGAGTTTCGAAGTCATCATCGGATTGATTGAATTATACAGGATTTCTGGGTTAGTCAACACTAAAAAAAAATGCCAACTCGTTATTAGTTTCAATGGTGTAGATCAGGGGTGGGCAAACTTTTTGACTTGAGGGCCACATCAAGTTTTCCACATTAAGTGAGGGGTCGCATAATATGAAGCTTTGATTTATTTTAATTTTTTTTCTAAATTGACACTCACTTACTAGGCTACTGTACTATGTATACTTGTACCTACATGGCAGTTCTATTCTTGTACCATCTCTACCTATTTTTATGAGCACTTTATGGCACAGATAAGTTGCATCAGTGTGCAAATGAATTAATGTATAAGCCACATTTTATCATTTCATTCAGAAATAATGTAAAATAAACGAAACGTTTACAAACATTAGAAACATGTTTTTATATTCCCTACACTCCACAAACAATCCTGTAAATTTAGCAGTGGTCAGAATAGAAAAAAAGAACGAAAACATAAGTAAAAAACAAACTCAAATTATAGTGGCATTCACCATAAACATATATTATAATCGCCCAGCCTTAAATATTTAAAGCGAAACTGAAACTAGCGGCGTGGTTGCTGGAAAATGCACAATTTAAACTCACTTGCCTTTTCTCACTCATCACTAATCCTGATGTGCTCGCTTTGCAATTGACCTTGATTGCTTTATATAAGTCACCTTGGAAATTGCAGCACATTTCAGATGAAAAAACGCAATTTATAATCCAGAAAAACAGTAGGCCTACTATATCAATTTTCATAAAAATGTGTGTGGAAAACAGAAGAAAGCATATCTTTGCAAGATAAAACGACAAATTATTTCCATGTTTTCCCCACAAAATGACTGCACCCATGAGCAGGAGGATAACACTGGCATTTGTTCTGATACCGGAAAGTATTTTAATTTTTAAAACAGTTCCAATAAGGCATTTTTCAAAACAAATGAACACTTTCACATTTTTTAAACATGTAACTTATTTACAATGGTGTCAGTTTTGTAGTGTATATAGCAATTTTGACTTTTTATTTTGTATTTTCTGTGCGGCTTGAACGCGGCGTCCGTCAAAAATAGACTAGGCGCCTCTCTTTAGTGAAGCTGCGCGGAGTGCCGCTTCTGAAACGCGCCGCGGATCGACTGGAGCGGCGGGACAGTATAAATCAGGGGTTATACACTGAAATACATGCTACAGCGCCATCTATTGGATTTTACTGATATTGCATATTGGAACAACTGCCTCACGGGCTGGATGAAAAAGCCCGTAGTTTGCCTACCTCTGCAGATTCGTATCATTTTTTTTTTAATCCCTCGCGGGCCGCCACAGGAGTGATAGCGGGCCGCAGTTTGGACACCCCTGGCGTAGATGGTAAGGCACATGCTTTTTGACGCAATCGAGCTCGAGTCTGCCTTTTGCCGAACTTTTTTCTCCCTTTTCAAATCTCATATCGCATCAGAAAGGCGTTTATTTTCGATAAAAATGAAGTATATAATCAAAAAGTTGAAAATAAAGTATCGGGTAGGGTTAGGGTAGGTACAGGAAGGGCTTTATTGTCCCAATACGGTGGCATCCATTTAATAATTTGAATTAAAACTATAATTTACTACGTTATTATTGTGTACAGTTTTATAATGTACTACAATACTGAGGTATAAGGTATAAGTAGTAGAAAATCTAGCTATTTTAACAGTGTAAATATGTTGAGTGTATCAATAAAAGCAAATGCACTTCGTGTCGAACGCAGGGTAACCTTCTTTATTCACCACATGTATAACACACTCCTTCGTTATCTCCTCTCACCATAACTCACATTCGAGAGCTCCCTCTAGAGGCTTACTCAGAACACCACATATCTCTCTCTCTTAAGAACAAACATGCTATAGGTATATAGTTTCAGTGCACTTAGTTAGCCGTTAAGATACACGTTACTGTTGATTTTTCTTTTTCTTTTTGTAACCTTTAACTCTCAACACTGTGATTAGCAAACAAACCCTTATGAACAAATATTGGTACAGTAATGCAATTTCCAAACACTGGGTATAAGCATTACCTACTCAACACAATATTCACAACAAGAACGTGCTTTTCCATATACTGTAGACACATATTTTGCTAGTAATGCATTAAGCACATTTTACATTACATAATCCTGAGTCCATACAGGGGCACGCCTGCTCCGAACAGGTCGTGTAACTACTGCAGGTTGTTCAGCTCCTACAGGATTAGTATCCCCAGAGTCAAACAATGGCAGTTCACTGGACTCATCTGCTCTGCACGGAGCAAGTGCAGGTGCCAGGTGGGATGCATTCCAGCATCGTCCATCTGACAGCTTATATGTGTATAGTCCTTTCTTACCCACAACCTTCAGGGGTTTTCCAAATTTAAACTGGGTCTTTGGCACAATTCCGGGTTTCTTTACACGGACATACGATCCACACGGAAATGAAACATGTTTTGCACTGCGTTTTCTGTCACTGTACTGTTTAGTTTTTTTCTGTTTCTCTTTCACGTGTGAGGCAAGCTGGTGAGGTGTGAGCGGCCTGCCTGCAGGTGGCAAGCAAAGACCCGAGACGTTAAGTTTGGTTAACATGGCTCTCCCATGCAAAAGTTCTGTTGGTGTGCACTGTGTTGTGGCATGAGGCGTTGCACGGTATGCCTGCAAAAATTCTGTGGTGAACTCCCTCCAGTAAAGCAGTTTGTAAACTATCCTTTAAGCTGCGATTGAAACGTTCGACTTCCCCATTTGCTCTTGGGTAATACACAGATGATGTCCTGTGTATGATTCCTCTGTTTTGCAAGAACAGTTTGAAGTCGTGCGAAGTGAACTGTACTCCATTATCAGAAATCAGCTCTTTCGGGTTTCCTTCCCTGCTAAACACTGTAGAAAGGAACCGTGTCACGGCATGGGTGGTAGGATGTGAGACAAATGCTATCTCAGGCCACTTACTGTAATAGTCCACCAGAGTGATCACAAAACGACAATCAGCAGGTGCTGCGTCAAAAGGTCCCATGATGTCTATGGCCACTTTCTCCCAGGCGTCAGTAGGGTAAGGCACAGGTTGGAGTGGTGTGGTATGTATGACAGCCGATTTGTCATGTAACTGACAAGTGACACAAGCTTTGACAGCTGCTTCTACTTGTTTGTCCATGCCAGGCCACCAATAGAGCTCTCTCAGCCTCCTTTTTGTCCTCACAATGCCCTGATGTGTATCATGTGCGAGTGCGATGAACTTCGGCTGGATACATTCTGGAACCAGTAGGCGTGTGGTTCCGCGCACCACGCAACCATCCTGGAGTGAAAGTTCATGCCGCACTTGAAAATACGGCTTTAACGCATTATCCAGTGTCTTTGCACACTTTGGCCATTTTGAAGCGAGCAGTCTGCGTAGCTCAGCTTGGATAGGACAAGAATCACATGCCTCTTTGAACTCAGAGCTGGTTATTGCCGTAAGTGTAGAAGTGAGAGCTACGACTTCCAAATCATGTTCCAGACTAGGTTCAGTACTAGGGAGTGGTAACCGAGATAAACAGTCTGCAGTCACGTTCTCATGCCCCGGCTTGTACTGAATATCATAGGTAAAAGCCATCAGCCTAGCTGACCATCTTGCTATGCGCATACCTGCTCTACCTTGACCCTTAGATGACAAAAGGGTGGTCAGCGGGCTGTGATCTGTCCGCAGTGTGAAGTGTCGTCCCCACAAGTAGGTCCTCCATCGCTCTGTGGCCCAAACACATGCTAGTGCCTCTTTTTCTACTGTGGAGTACTTCCGTTCTGCTGCGGTAAGAGTGCGTGAGGCAAAAGCCACTGTTCTCTCCATGTTGTCTGCATGTATCTGGGTAAGAACACCTCCTATTCCGTAGTCTGAGGCATCTGTGGTGACTATAGTAGGTAGTTCTGGATTGAAAAGCGCAAGGGCAGCACTATTCACAATTAGTCCTTTAACTGTCTCAAAGCTCTCCTGAGCCTCAGGTGACCAAACAAATGGAGTAGAGCCTCGTAAAAGCACACGCAATGGCTCCACCACTGTAGCATAATTTGGTATGAATTTAGAATACCATGATGTGAGACCCAGAAATGAACGAAGGCTAACCTCATCAACAGGAGGTGGTGCATCGGACACTGCAGAGATATGAGAAGCATCAGGCTGTAATCCCTTCTCAGACAGGGTATGACCCAGGAATGACAGTTCTGCTTTTCTGAAGTGGCACTTTGTCATGTTCAATTTGAGGCCTGCTTCATTGATTCGCTGCAGCACAGCTTGCAGATTTTCGTCATGTTCCTTGAGCGTTGCTCCTGTGACCATGATGTCATCCAAGTAACAATGAGCTCCAGACTGACCTTTAAGGATGTCAGACATCATCCTCTGGAAGCAGCTTGGGGCTGAGGCCAGTCCATATGGAACCCTTTTGAAACGAAATAATCCATCATGCGTAATAAATGCAGTAAGGCTTCGACTGTCCTCATGCAACGTTACCTGGTGATATGCACTTTGGAGGTCTAATGTGGAAAACACTGTCGCTCCACACAGGTTTGCAAACATCTCCTCCATATGTGGAAGAGGAAAACTGTCCACTACCACTGCCTTATTAGGCTCACGCAAGTCGACACAGAGCCGAATCCCCCCATCTTTTTTTCTAGTGACAACTATTGGGGAGACCCACTCAGATGCATCCACAGGCTCAATTACATCCTGTTGTACAAGCTTCTGTAATTCCTTGGACACCTCATTGCGAATTGAGAAAGGTAACCGCCTCAGTTTCTGCTGCACCGGCTGACTGCCAGGCCGAACCTGAACACGATGTACAAATCCTCTTGCACATCCCAGCCTGTTTTCAGAGTTTGCATCTATAGATGAGACAGGATGCGTGCACTGGTCTGTACTGACCTGACCATCACAAATTTGTAAACACAGTCCAGTAAAGAGGTCTCTGCCCAGCACAGCCGATCCCTTTTGTACAATGTATAAGTCTGTGGTAGTGCAATGGCCTCCATATGAGATGCTGGCTGGCAGGCATCCTTTCACTTTAATTGCATCGCCCCCAAAGCTAACTAGACTGAGTGTCGGTGGTGAAAGGGGTGCTTGACTGAAAGATCCAGTGTAAATGGACATTGGCAATATGGACACTGCTGATCCCGTGTCCACCATTAACTGAATGTCTTGTGTTTGTCCTGTGCTTGCACATATCTGTACTGTACACATTATTTTTCCCCAGTCACGAGCAGAATGTTCAATATTTAACACAGTCACTTCAGGTACTGAAATTTCACTCACCCGTTTGTTTCCACGACATATCTTTGCAAAATGTCCTGTTTTGTTACAGTTCCTGCACACTGCCTCCTTAGCAGGGCATCCAGGAAAATTGGCTGCATGCTGCTCAGATCCGCAGCGGTAACAAGTACGTGAATGGGTAAATTTTGGAGGTCCACGCGAGGCGTTGACTTTACTTTTGCTCCGTCGGAACCTGTTATGTTGTTGAACTGCTTGTACGGAGTTGTCGGATGACGCGATCATTGCTTTAGCCTCCGCTGTAGCAGTTTCAATTTGCCGGGCAACAGTCACGGCTTTCTTAAGGTCAAGTGGCACTTCCAACAGCAGCCGTTCTCTGATGCGAGCTGAATTAGTCTTTTCGACCAGCTGATCGCGTATCATCTCGTCCTCCATCGCGCCGAATTCGCAGGTGGCAGCCAGTTCACGTAGCGCAGCAACATACTGGTCTGTAGTCTCGCCCGCGCGTTGGCTCCGTTGGCGGAAGCGGTAACGTTCAGCAACCACATTAACTTTAGGGACAAAAAAATCCCGTATTGCACTCAAAGCAGAAGTGTACGTATCGTCTCCCTGATCACTCACGTTCAGGGTGTAGAACAATCTTTGACCCTCGGCTCCCAGGCAGTGTATCAGAAGAGCGCGCTGCCTAGTATCAGACAGCTCCTCGCCCACGGCCAGCAAGAAATTGTTGAAAGTTTTGATCCACGCTGTGAATGGAATCGGTGGTTCACCCGGTGTTTGCAGGAACGGGACAGGTTGGCTCAGACTCAAAGCCATCCTTGTCGCCAATATGTTGAGTGTATCAATAAAAGCAAATGCACTTCGTGTTGAACGCAGGGTAACCTTCTTTATTCACCACGTGTATAACACACTCCTTCGTTATCTCCTCTCACCATAACTCACATTCGAGAGCTCCCTCTAGAGGCTTACTCAGAACACCACAAAATAGCATCCTCAATACATATTCTACTCAAGTAAAAGTAGGCCTACTATTACATAAATAAAAGTGCCAGTCTAAAAATCTACTCAAGTAAAACTAAAAAGTAGCTCATTTAAAATTTACTCAGAGTAAAAATTACTTAGTTATATTTTAACAGTGGGAGCAAAAATGCAAAAAAAAAAAAAAAAAAAAAAAAAAAAAGAGGCAAAAATGTAATAGGCCAAGGTTGTCAAACTCAGTTCCTGGAGGGCCACAGACCTGCAAGTTTAGATATAACCCTAATTAAACACATCTGATCCAGCTAATCTAATCGTTTAGGCTTATTTGAAAACTACATGGTATGTGTGTTGGAGCAGGGTTGGAACTAAACTCTGCAGGGCTGCTGCCCTCCAGGAACTGAGTTTGACACCCCTGGGATATAGGCCTATATATTTCAAACCAGTTGTTTTTAATATATTTTCATTAAAAAAAATTCAGTCCATCTTGCTATTAATCATGTTTTAATGGATACAGGTTAATCTAAAACATACATTTAATACATTTTCATACATTGTTCAAATGGTGCAATGCAAACTGATCATCATGTCATCACACGTCAGATACTCATCTGAAACGGAACAAAGTGGTCAAACCACATGCACAGTGTTTCCGTTCCTGTTTCTGGTTTAGCATTTAGTGTCAGGTTAATGAAGCAAGGATATAGTTTCATTACAAAAATATAAGACCTAAACATCTGCCTGCCAGTATTATAGTGGGACAACATTTATAAGACACCATAGCAGCAATTAAATTCATTACAGGGTTGTTTTTATAAATGATTGAAAATGATGTTCATCTTTCTAAAGATTGAAAAATCTATTTTCATACCAGAAATGCAAAATGCAGTGACAGTAACACGGAAAACATGCACAAATTAGAGAAATTATAAATTATTTAAATAATTATAAACAAGACATATTAATTTAAAAAGTAAAGAGTGTAAAGACCATCGACTCTACCGTGCGACTCCACCGGGCAGGGACACCGGCAAGGGATAGTAGTAGCTTTTTATTTAATTTTTTCATTGATATGTTTATTATTGAAATGTTGTTGTTATATGCATGTGTTAATTTTATTTAATTTCTTTATTTTCTTAAATATGTGGGTAGATAGTATTTATAGAGTTGTAACTTTTTAGTTTTAGTTACTTTTTCTTATTTGTAAGTCGCTTTGGACAAAAGCGTCTGCTAAATGACAAAAGTAAAAGTAAGTAAGTAAAGTAATCCTCAGTGTGTTAATGATTATGGTAAGCATTTAAGAGAGATGGTAGTTCACGTTGTGTCAGAATTATTGATTTATTACCCTCATAAAAATTCCACCCCCCTCCCATAACTGGACACCTGTTTGGACACCTGTTTGTACACCCCTAGCCCCCACCGTCTCTAAGCGGCCATTTTATTGACCTTATGGTGAACTTAAGAATTTATGACTGTGTGTGTGTGTGTGTGTGTGTGTGGGACCAATGTTATGTGCTTTAAACTTTAAATGATGAATTTGTGTTAAATGGGTAAAGGGATATTTTATTAAAGTGTTTTCACATACACATCAAGAAAAAAAAAACATCAAACATGTACGTAAAACGTACAAAGACTGTTTATTTCCCTACAAGTGTAGACTTAAAACAGGAAAAACGTAGAAAATAAAACCAAAAAAGCATTAGATACTATCTTTCCTATCTTAAACTAGTTGTTTGACAAAGTTAAATAGAAGAAGTGAGCGCGTTCGTTTAAACCTATTTTGCGGTTTTAAAAAGTTGTGAGTTTATAACAGGTACAAAGTTAGATAATATAGATTCGTTTTTATCTTACGATGGTACGTGTGTTTTTCCCTTACAAGTGGACACTAGTCTTGTTAAAACAGTTTTAGGAAAAACTAAAACAAATAAAAAAGCATTAGATACGCTATTTCCTATCATTAGAATTTAAAACTAGATCGTTTGACAAAGTTAAATAAATAGAAGAGTTGCGAGCACGTTCGTTTATCTATAACAAAAAAGAATCGGATGCGTTAGTTAAAACAATAAGATATTTATCAAAAAACTATGTCTTGCTTTAAAAAAATAGTTTGACTTTATAACAGACATAAAGTTAAATAATATAGAGACGAGTTCTCTTACCGTGAAGTGAAATAAAAAATATCAGACCGTTAAAACACCAGCATAAGATAGCTGTAAAATCTTCTCACATTACAATTGAAAACCTAGTCTTTGTCCCAACTTAGAAAAGTTAAACAAATGTCTATCTTACGCAGCGTCCGTTTACACAACCTCACGCTTCTGTGTCAAAACTGAGAATGAGCTGCGGGCCGCTGTCAGGACACACCCACAGCACCGCCCTCTAACGCTGTAAGGACAAACCGGGCTGAAGATTTGCATGTTAAAGAAATTAAAGTAATGTTTTAACATTAGAACAAAGTTATTTATAAATATTTTACATTTCTCAATTAATGAAACCGTTCACCATTCATCATAAAGCTTTTCACTTTTGAAATTAGGTTAATCTATACAACTTTTCTTTTAAACATTCACCTCTAGGACACAGGGGAAAAATGTTGTTTTCAAAAACATTGTTTGAAAAATGTTCTTATTTTATTTAAGCGTCTTAATTCCTATAATAGACCTTTGATATCTGTCAAGCTTCTGCCGTGGTATAACCCAGACTTTTTTTCGTTTTAAAAATGAGGTTACACAAGCTTCTTCTAAACATTCACCTCTAACCCAGGAAAGTGTTGTTTTATTTTATTTTATTTTAGTTATTTACACTTAACACCTTTTATTTATTTACTCTTTGATATTGTCAATCTTAAAACTTCTAGGATGCTATGTCGGTTAAAATACACATGTGTGAGGACAAACTGAAATGTATACAGAGTAATAAAATCAGCACACCTCTCTGATTTTCTTGCCGTAAGACTTGTTATCAGTTGAAACAGACGTACAACCTCTAAACATTTACATCAACACACAATATGCAAAATATCACCGCTCATGCACCGCAATGAAACGAGAGAAGTTTGAAGATGGCGCGCAGAATCCTTGACGCTGTGCTATATCAGTTGCACGCGCAAATATCAGAATGAAAAGTGGTAAGAGAGGATTACACTTTGATTTTCTCACCGTAACACTTGCGTGTGTTATCTATCAATTGAAACAGAAGTGCGTAATTAAACCTCTAAAGTTTTACAACATGCACCTGCGAGCGCGCAGGGTCTGATGCGAACTTTGCCTAAAGTTCACTGATCAAAGCATCTCTATGACATCTATTTTATGACGTGCACCTGCGCGTGTGAACTCTGTCGAAGGTTTAGGCAAAAGTTCACTGTCCGGTCAAAGAAACTGTGACCTATTGAACCTTTTCATGACACATATCTGGTGAAGTTAGGTGTACTTGAGAATTGAGTATTTATAATGTATTTATAATCTATTCGAATGGTGGGGTTTAAATTAACGTTCAGGAAGTGATGAGATAGAAAAAGAAGGCGATAACCACAAACTTAAATACATGTCCCACAAAGATGACGATTTTAATAAGACGGTGCTGTAGGAAAACATTCTTTAATTTACTTCATTCACCTATTATTTCTTTGTTTCACTCATATATTTTTCAACCGTCAACACACACACACACACACACAAACATTCAACATATCTACATGTAAACATCCACATAAACAACCATACAGTTAAATATTTAAACTTTTATGATGTCTCATACAAACCTTTTTTAAAGAACGTTTAGAATCACGCTGGGTATCTTTACAAGATGATGAAAAGCAGCATGATTAAACAATGATATAACTTTTGTTTTAACAAATAAGTTTAATCTAAACTTATAACAAACCTAAAATCATGATCCTTTAGACCAGAGCAAGGATTAGAAGCCAAACGATCCTCTGAGTAAAGCAAGACACTTACAGAGATTTTTCTTTAGGAATCGGACCTAAATTAGATAGATAAAGAAAACACACACACACACACGCAAATCTGAGTATGCTAAATTTTAAATACGAGCAAAATCATATATGTTGTTTTTATTTAAGAAATGTTTTCATTTTAATCTACACTGTAGATAGTATGTGTACTGTAAAAGAACAAATATACATTTCACTTAAAACTTCAGTAAAATAATTACACCGGCAGTTTTAAACATGATTAAAAAGTTTTAAACACTTTGTGTGTCACTAAAGTAAGTCATGATGTCAATTGTCTTTAAATTAAACTTTAGTTTATTCTTCAATTTCTTTAAAATAGCTTGATGATAATGTGTCCCAAGTGGTTTTCTCACGAGTAGATAACTCTTTGGATGTCTTTGTGACAAACATAATTTTTTACTTCAGAAAAGTTTTCGAAACGTATGACTGAACTTTTACACATTTGACAGACCTACGTTTCAAATTATTTACCCGAGGCGTTTAACACCCAGACGGGTTACATGTTATTTTCTAACGTTCGTGGGAACCTTTATCGGTGTAAATTTCTCACCTAGAACGCAAAACTTGTAAATCTTTTGGATTGTGTATGTTTTTAGGTGAAGACAGCACTTTGCGAAAGACACCTCTTTAAGTCTTGCTGTTTTAACCTTAAACCTATTACAGCTGAAGCAAATCAAACTATTGCACTGAAAGCTGCACAGTCATTTAAGTTTGAACATGTTAAAATGTCCGCACTCTTGTAAAGACACATAAAACACACACACACACACACTAAAACAAAACCCTATACAGTTAAACATTTAGACTATTATGATGTGTATTTATGTTTTCATCTCTACAAGATGATGAAAAGCAGCATGATTAAACAATGATATAACTTTTGTTTTAACAAATACGTTTTTAGATCTTCCAAACCTAAAACCACAATGTTCTAAAGCAAGGATTAGAAGCGGTCAAATCATCCTCTGATTAACGCAAGACACTTACAGACATTTTTCTTTATGAATTTGACCTATATTAGACTGAAAATTACTTAAGGTTGTCTGCAACAAAAGTATAAGGTCCCGCAAATGCTTCTCAGAATCTTTACAACAGATTAGACTTTCTTTCTCAATTTAAAAACGGTATTATTAACCGCAGAGTTTAAATGTAGCATTTGTTCACAGTATAATGTTCTATTAAAATAAAAACAACTGGTCTATATAGGTTTATTTGACTAAGATTTGATCAAATAACTGATATAAGAAACATGCAAATATTTGATAAGTCCATCTTATCACACCACAACCTGACGTGTCTGATGGTTTATGATAAGATCTTACTGATACAGATGTGTTAAGTGTCTGTAAAATAGTTTAAAAAGTCATCTTTTTAGCTTCCACGTAGGATTTGTGTCCACGCTCGAGTGGTTTTTGTGTAACAGAATCCTGAGACAAATGAAAACAGAATGTGTGAAAGGCTTTACTCTTTAAGATATTTGTAATGACAGACTAAAAGCTTTATAAAACAATCGTGCGTATGCATTTCTCTCGTACATGTATACAGTAACCGATGAATACACAAAACACCATTAATACATAACCTTCCTGACTCCATTGTCAGGAAGGCCCAGCAGAGGCTGTACTTTCTTCGCCAGCTGAGGAAGTTCAACCTGCCACAGGACTTACAGAAACAGTTCTACTCTGCCATCATTGAATCCATCCTCTGCACCTCAATAACTGTCTGGTTCAGTTCATACCAAATCTGACCTCAGAAGACTACGGAGGGTAGTCCGCACTGCTGAGCGAATCATTGGTACAACCCTCCCCACTCTCCAAGAGCTGTACTTATCCAGAGTGAGCAAAAAGGCTGCTAAAATCACTCTGGACCCCTCACATCCAGCACACTCCCTCTTTGAACTTTTACCATCTGGTCGACGCTACAGAGCTCTGAGCACCAGAACGACCAGACACAGGAACAGTTTCTTCCCTCAGTCAATACATCTCATGAACACTCAATAAATAAACGTAGAACACACAACTAATACATTAGCCATTCACCAAACTCACTTATTTTATTTTCTCATTTCTAATTGCACATACTTGACCTGTACATACATAGTCGCCTATATTATATATTATATATTGTGTTATTTATTTATTTTTTTTGCTGCTTTGTACACTGGTTATTGGCTATTTCCTGTTATTTTGTTTCATTACCTGTGTCCTGTCCTGTTACTGTCCTTCTGTTGCACTGTGGAGCTTCTGTCACTACAACAAATTCCTTGTATGTGTAAACATACTTGCCCAATAAAACTCATTCTGATTCTGATAAATTCAGTGTGATTCTATCATATCAATCAATAATAAAAGATTTAATTTATATACCATATCTGACTTTCTCTTCAAAACACAATAAACTTTCTTACGACTTTTTAAAATGTGTTGAACAACCGGTTTTGGGGGAAAACCGTATAGTGTTGTGTTTCTAATTTAGGATGGTTGTAGTTAATCACGTCTTTATCTAAAACATTTTTTATTCAAACTCTCTTACGCACACACACACACACACACACACACACACAGAGCTTTCCCGGACAGCTGCAAATTGGCAACAAATTATTTTCTTTGTTTTATCATTCAGCTGTAGCTAAAACCCTATAACGGAGTTATTTTATGCATTATCGCAACTATAGATGCTGAAAGTGCTCATTAACCTGTTTAACTCTAAAAATGTGAACAATGTCACTAACGACTAGTTTAACAAACAATGGTACGCTTATAAAACAAGTCTGGAAGCGATTTGAAGTATTCTAACAACAAGTTCAACCGCTTCAGAAAATAGCACCGCAGTAAACTCTGGATGTGATAACGAACGCCTTATCAGATGTTCAACATATTATTACAAGGCCTTGCTTATAGTTTATGATGAAGGTAGAAAAATATAAGAACACAACCAAATCCTAACACTATTTCACGAAATAACGCAACAACGGGTGCTCCGTTTCAACATATAACTTACACGTCAAATCTGTTTTACCCTAAGTATATCGTATTCTTCTTATATATATCTATATATATATATATATATATAGATATATATATATATTTGTTTAGGCTAAATAGCTACGTTTTAACAATTCTTTTTGTTTTTACAAAGATGTTATATTGAACGCGTGTAACTAATACCTCCTTCAAACGTTGCGGCCTTTCAGGTCAGCGAACCACAATACCCAGCATACACCTCAGACTACAAACGTGGCCGTCGGGGATCCATATCCCAAAATGCTCGTGCGTGACAGCGCTCTAAACCGTAGGACTTCTGATTATACGGGCGCACAGATATAAAAAGACACGCATTTCCACACTTTTTGTGAAGTACACGCACCTTTCCGTGTTGTGATGATGTAAACCCTTTTTGTGGTCTCTGTTAGCGACGTGAAGTCCAATACATTTCTGCGAAACGATTCTTTCCCACAGTTCGGTTCAGTGATTCGGTTCAAATAACCAATTCTTTGTCTCATTAAGTCGTCTCGCTGTAATCAAAACGGGTGTGAAAGGTGGGATAACATATTAACGTGATGTTTTGGTACGTGTCTTACACAACCGTGCGTTACTTAACGTTTTTATTAAGTTTTAATATAAAAGGTAATAGTCTGTTAACAATTTTGATGCTTTTATTATGAAATCGTACAAAGAACCACTAAAGTACGCACTGTTTGTTAACACGGAATAGTCAAAATAATAACCTACTACGAGGTTTATTTACAGCATGCCGAATGTAATACAGTTAAACAGAAACATTACAACATTTCAAACTTGTTAAACAACAGCTTCAGTACATTCCTCTTATGAAAACGATTAAAATCGAATGCTGTCAAACAGAACGTTGTCTGCAAGTTCCCGACGTGTAAATTACCAACAAGTTCTCAATATTCTCAATATGAAAATATGTTCAAAACGCATAAACATCCATCACGCATATAGTTTGTGCGTCGATTTAACACGTTCTGTACATACGATCAAAAACACGACCGACAGACAGACAAAACCTCAACGATAGCTGAGATGGATCAGGAGGGAGGACAAAATTATTATTATTCGTCACAATAACATACCGGGTCCGAGAAATTTGATACCCTTACTACAGATTTTCGCGACATTCTTTATTCTAGTTGTTATTTTCCTCTTATTCAATCATAAACCTGCAAGAGTTAAATTAATTGACAACATTTGAACAAATTCTCTAAGTGAAAAAATGAAATCCTGTGTTTTACGTTCAGATTTGTCTGATCGTTTTGCGATATTGCATCATTCTGTAATTCGGGTTAACGGGGTTAAATTCTCAAAAGAAATACAACAACGATTAAACGACAGTCCTTCTACATGACACCGCTTAAGACTAAACAACACTAAAGGACTTCTTTCTGGTCTGTCTACGATGCGTGCGTTCACAAGACAACCCGTGCACGAAAAACGGGGGTTTGTGTCTTTCTGTTAGCTACATACGACTATTTCACTTCAAACTTTTCTAACTATTACGCTTGAAGCTACGCGTTTCACAGTACATACGCAGATACGTGTTTCTTTTTCGCATGTCTCTAAACAATAGTTAGGTAAATGACTTACATACAGCTGATACGTCATTTTAAGTAAAAGGTGGGACGATTTATGTCTTTTTTATTTTGACCACACCAATGCTTTGATACCCACGTTTTCGACGTCTGTCTTTTAAGCCTGACCCCAGAAAACAGATGTCTCAAAATTTAGTTCTTCTTTTTATGAAAACGTGCGGTAAACAGTTTTTGTCCTCATCTGCAGTATACCGATGCGTTTTAACACGACATAAATCCCAATAGTTAGTTAGCAAACACGACTGTTTATTACTGAGATAAGTCACATCAGAGCTGCATTCTAGTTTATATTCAACATTTTTCATCTACCTACATGTTTAACGGCGCTACTGTTCTAGGTCTCCTCACGCCGTTGTGAGATATAAACCGCAAACTTTTTTCATAGCGTTAAGCTTTGAAACCATAACAATTTTTACGTTTCCATGACTTTGCGCGCTCTTTCTGCTTGAATTTGTTTACCGCAGTTTCACCATCCTTATCTTATTTTCCCCCGCCTAATTGTATTTGTTAGGCCTTACGCTTGCTAGTTTTGTGCTGTTCATATAATTCGATATTTCTGCTATTTTTTATTCAATAAATATACCCTCTTCATTCACAATATTGTATCAGGTATAAGATACAAGATCCTTTCTTATTAAATTGATAACAAACAAACAAAAAAACTTATCTTAGCCGTGACCGATGTTTAGGAATTCCTGGCGACAACCCCACCCACCCTGTACACCAGCCAACAGGTTGAGGGCGGTTCCGAAATCTAAAACCGTCGATGACTGGCCTGACAAACTCAGTTACGGCGTTGCTACCAGGTTTGAAAGTGCAGACGGCGGAGCTACCAAAAACAATCAAAACGTTATATACATGGATCGACAGAATCAGCTTCAAGAATCCAATTCATCTGAGCCTGACGCCCCCCGCAATGTTTCTACTGATAACGCCTCGGCGGATCTGAACCATAAACCGGAAACTGAAAGCGAAATTCCACAGGACCATCGCGGATTAAAACGGTCAATCAAGATTTTAGGAAACGGGGACAACGTTCTATATCGGTTAGGGGACAAAACGTATCTCTTGGAAAGAATCGAATTCTGAAAAATCGTCTGACGCTGTGCAAAAGCTAATGGATCGTGACCGGAGTTCTGGCGATGTTGCGGATGTGCGACTGGAGTCCGACTACGGTACTGGAAAAACGTGTCTTGTAAAAGACGTCATAGACCCCGCTGTTAAACCGCATTACCGAGGACAGATGATCAAACTGATGCAAACGGTCATCGAGCATGCTTGCGATCCGAATCACGATTGTGCGGGGGATACAGAGCGTGTAAAAAATCTCAAGAACGAAATGGATATTGTAAGAAGCCTGAAAAATAACCCATGGCCTGATTTGAGTAGCATGTTTCTCACCGGCAAAGAGTCTGCCTTTTTAATAACCAGAAAAATTCTGGATGTAACGTCCGAATGTGAGGATGAAATGGACATTAACGAGGTTCTCTGTCTGTGTACGTGCATAACAGATTTATGCACGTCGTTGGCTGCAAAAAATTGTGATTCTATAACGTGTGAAATTGTTGAATCGCTGGTTGATTTTATATTTGAGCAAAACATGTTTGTCTGCAGAGATTTTCTTTTCTGGCTAGACCACCGGTATAATGTCGTTACTACCGCTTGTTTGTAAATTTGATCATTTTCGTCAATGTATGATTGTATACTCAACGATATATTGTTGAAATAAAAGGTTGTCACAACTCCTTATTCTGTTCTCTGACTTCATAAAAATGTCTTTATTTAAAACGTTTAAAGGTAACTATTTAAGCGGTACAGATAGTACGTTTTTTGTTTGTTTGTTATCAATTTAATAAGAAAGGATCTTGTATCTTATACCTGATACAATATTGTGAATGAAGAGGGTATATTTATTGAATAAAAAATAGCAGAAATATCGAATTATATGAACAGCACAAAACTAGCAAGCGTAAGGCCTAACAAATACAATTAGGCGGGGGAAAATAAGATAAGGATGGTGAAACAAATTCAAGCAGAAAGAGCGCGCAAAGTCATGGAAACGTAAAAATTGTTATGGTTTCAAAGCTTAACGCTATGAAAAAAGTTTGCGGTTTATATCTCACAACGGCGTGAGGAGACCTAGAACAGTAGCGCCGTTAAACATGTAGGTAGATGAAAAATGTTGAATATAAACTAGAATGCAGCTCTGATGTGACTTATCTCAGTAATAAACAGTCGTGTTTGCTAACTAACTATTGGGATTTATGTCGTGTTAAAACGCATCGGTATACTGCAGATGAGGACAAAAACTGTTTACCGCACGTTTTCATAAAAAGAAGAACTAAATTTTGAGACATCTGTTTTCTGGGGTCAGGCTTAAAAGACAGACGTCGAAAACGTGGGTATCAAAGCATTGGTGTGGTCAAAATAAAAAAGACATAAATCGTCCCACCTTTTACTTAAAATGACGTATCAGCTGTATGTAAGTCATTTACCTAACTATTGTTTAGAGACATGCGAAAAAGAAACACGTATCTGCGTATGTACTGTGAAACGCGTAGCTTCAAGCGTAATAGTTAGAAAAGTTTGAAGTGAAATAGTCGTATGTAGCTAACAGAAAGACACAAACCCCCGTTTTTCGTGCACGGGTTGTCTTGTGAACGCACGCATCGTAGACAGACCAGAAAGAAGTCCTTTAGTGTTGTTTAGTCTTAAGCGGTGTCATGTAGAAGGACTGTCGTTTAATCGTTGTTGTATTTCTTTTGAGAATTTAACCCCGTTAACCCGAATTACAGAATGATGCAATATCGCAAAACGATCAGACAAATCTGAACGTAAAACACAGGATTTCATTTTTTCACTTAGAGAATTTGTTCAAATGTTGTCAATTAATTTAACTCTTGCAGGTTTATGATTGAATAAGAGGAAAATAACAACTAGAATAAAGAATGTCGCGAAAATCTGTAGTAAGGGTATCAAATTTCTCGGACCCGGTATGTTATTGTGACGAATAATAATAATTTTGTCCTCCCTCCTGATCCATCTCAGCTATCGTTGAGGTTTTGTCTGTCTGTCGGTCGTGTTTTTGATCGTATGTACAGAACGTGTTAAATCGACGCACAAACTATATGCGTGATGGATGTTTATGCGTTTTGAACATATTTTCATATTGAGAATATTGAGAACTTGTTGGTAATTTACACGTCGGGAACTTGCAGACAACGTTCTGTTTGACAGCATTCGATTTTAATCGTTTTCATAAGAGGAATGTACTGAAGCTGTTGTTTAACAAGTTTGAAATGTTGTAATGTTTCTGTTTAACTGTATTACATTCGGCATGCTGTAAATAAACCTCGTAGTAGGTTATTATTTTGACTATTCCGTGTTAACAAACAGTGCGTACTTTAGTGGTTCTTTGTACGATTTCATAATAAAAGCATCAAAATTGTTAACAGACTATTACCTTTTATATTAAAACTTAATAAAAACGTTAAGTAACGCACGGTTGTGTAAGACACGTACCAAAACATCACGTTAATATGTTATCCCACCTTTCACACCCGTTTTGATTACAGCGAGACGACTTAATGAGACAAAGAATTGGTTATTTGAACCGAATCACTGAACCGAACTGTGGGAAAGAATCGTTTCGCAGAAATGTATTGGACTTCACGTCGCTAACAGAGACCACAAAAAGGGTTTACATCATCACAACACGGAAAGGTGCGTGTACTTCACAAAAAGTGTGGAAATGCGTGTCTTTTTATATCTGTGCGCCCGTATAATCAGAAGTCCTACGGTTTAGAGCGCTGTCACGCACGAGCATTTTGGGATATGGATCCCCGACGGCCACGTTTGTAGTCTGAGGTGTATGCTGGGTATTGTGGTTCGCTGACCTGAAAGGCCGCAACGTTTGAAGGAGGTATTAGTTACACGCGTTCAATATAACATCTTTGTAAAAACAAAAAGAATTGTTAAAACGTAGCTATTTAGCCTAAACAAATATATATATATATCTATATATATATATATATATATAGATATATATAAGAAGAATACGATATACTTAGGGTAAAACAGATTTGACGTGTAAGTTATATGTTGAAACGGAGCACCCGTTGTTGCGTTATTTCGTGAAATAGTGTTAGGATTTGGTTGTGTTCTTATATTTTTCTACCTTCATCATAAACTATAAGCAAGGCCTTGTAATAATATGTTGAACATCTGATAAGGCGTTCGTTATCACATCCAGAGTTTACTGCGGTGCTATTTTCTGAAGCGGTTGAACTTGTTGTTAGAATACTTCAAATCGCTTCCAGACTTGTTTTATAAGCGTACCATTGTTTGTTAAACTAGTCGTTAGTGACATTGTTCACATTTTTAGAGTTAAACAGGTTAATGAGCACTTTCAGCATCTATAGTTGCGATAATGCATAAAATAACTCCGTTATAGGGTTTTAGCTACAGCTGAATGATAAAACAAAGAAAATAATTTGTTGCCAATTTGCAGCTGTCCGGGAAAGCTCTGTGTGTGTGTGTGTGTGTGTGTGTGTGTGCGTAAGAGAGTTTGAATAAAAAATGTTTTAGATAAAGACGTGATTAACTACAACCATCCTAAATTAGAAACACAACACTATACGGTTTTCCCCCAAAACCGGTTGTTCAACACATTTTAAAAAGTCGTAAGAAAGTTTATTGTGTTTTGAAGAGAAAGTCAGATATGGTATATAAATTAAATCTTTTATTATTGATTGATATGATAGAATCACACTGAATTTATCAGAATCAGAATGAGTTTTATTGGGCAAGTATGTTTACACATACAAGGAATTTGTTGTAGTGACAGAAGCTCCACAGTGCAACAGAAGGACAGTAACAGGACAGGACACAGGTAATGAAACAAAATAACAGGAAATAGCCAATAACCAGTGTACAAAGCAGCAAAAAAAATAAATAAATAACACAATATATAATATATAATATAGGCGACTATGTATGTACAGGTCAAGTATGTGCAATTAGAAATGAGAAAATAAAATAAGTGAGTTTGGTGAATGGCTAATGTATTAGTTGTGTGTTCTACGTTTATTTATTGAGTGTTCATGAGATGTATTGACTGAGGGAAGAAACTGTTCCTGTGTCTGGTCGTTCTGGTGCTCAGAGCTCTGTAGCGTCGACCAGATGGTAAAAGTTCAAAGAGGGAGTGTGCTGGATGTGAGGGGTCCAGAGTGATTTTAGCAGCCTTTTTGCTCACTCTGGATAAGTACAGCTCTTGGAGAGTGGGGAGGGTTGTACCAATGATTCGCTCAGCAGTGCGGACTACCCTCCGTAGTCTTCTGAGGTCAGATTTGGTATGAACTGAACCAGACAGTTATTGAGGTGCAGAGGATGGATTCAATGATGGCAGAGTAGAACTGTTTCTGTAAGTCCTGTGGCAGGTTGAACTTCCTCAGCTGGCGAAGAAAGTACAGCCTCTGCTGGGCCTTCCTGACAATGGAGTCAGGAAGGTTATGTATTAATGGTGTTTTGTGTATTCATCGGTTACTGTATACATGTACGAGAGAAATGCATACGCACGATTGTTTTATAAAGCTTTTAGTCTGTCATTACAAATATCTTAAAGAGTAAAGCCTTTCACACATTCTGTTTTCATTTGTCTCAGGATTCTGTTACACAAAAACCACTCGAGCGTGGACACAAATCCTACGTGGAAGCTAAAAAGATGACTTTTTAAACTATTTTACAGACACTTAACACATCTGTATCAGTAAGATCTTATCATAAACCATCAGACACGTCAGGTTGTGGTGTGATAAGATGGACTTATCAAATATTTGCATGTTTCTTATATCAGTTATTTGATCAAATCTTAGTCAAATAAACCTATATAGACCAGTTGTTTTTATTTTAATAGAACATTATACTGTGAACAAATGCTACATTTAAACTCTGCGGTTAATAATACCGTTTTTAAATTGAGAAAGAAAGTCTAATCTGTTGTAAAGATTCTGAGAAGCATTTGCGGGACCTTATACTTTTGTTGCAGACAACCTTAAGTAATTTTCAGTCTAATATAGGTCAAATTCATAAAGAAAAATGTCTGTAAGTGTCTTGCGTTAATCAGAGGATGATTTGACCGCTTCTAATCCTTGCTTTAGAACATTGTGGTTTTAGGTTTGGAAGATCTAAAAACGTATTTGTTAAAACAAAAGTTATATCATTGTTTAATCATGCTGCTTTTCATCATCTTGTAGAGATGAAAACATAAATACACATCATAATAGTCTAAATGTTTAACTGTATAGGGTTTTGTTTTAGTGTGTGTGTGTGTGTGTTTTATGTGTCTTTACAAGAGTGCGGACATTTTAACATGTTCAAACTTAAATGACTGTGCAGCTTTCAGTGCAATAGTTTGATTTGCTTCAGCTGTAATAGGTTTAAGGTTAAAACAGCAAGACTTAAAGAGGTGTCTTTCGCAAAGTGCTGTCTTCACCTAAAAACATACACAATCCAAAAGATTTACAAGTTTTGCGTTCTAGGTGAGAAATTTACACCGATAAAGGTTCCCACGAACGTTAGAAAATAACATGTAACCCGTCTGGGTGTTAAACGCCTCGGGTAAATAATTTGAAACGTAGGTCTGTCAAATGTGTAAAAGTTCAGTCATACGTTTCGAAAACTTTTCTGAAGTAAAAAATTATGTTTGTCACAAAGACATCCAAAGAGTTATCTACTCGTGAGAAAACCACTTGGGACACATTATCATCAAGCTATTTTAAAGAAATTGAAGAATAAACTAAAGTTTAATTTAAAGACAATTGACATCATGACTTACTTTAGTGACACACAAAGTGTTTAAAACTTTTTAATCATGTTTAAAACTGCCGGTGTAATTATTTTACTGAAGTTTTAAGTGAAATGTATATTTGTTCTTTTACAGTACACATACTATCTACAGTGTAGATTAAAATGAAAACATTTCTTAAATAAAAACAACATATATGATTTTGCTCGTATTTAAAATTTAGCATACTCAGATTTGCGTGTGTGTGTGTGTGTTTTCTTTATCTATCTAATTTAGGTCCGATTCCTAAAGAAAAATCTCTGTAAGTGTCTTGCTTTACTCAGAGGATCGTTTGGCTTCTAATCCTTGCTCTGGTCTAAAGGATCATGATTTTAGGTTTGTTATAAGTTTAGATTAAACTTATTTGTTAAAACAAAAGTTATATCATTGTTTAATCATGCTGCTTTTCATCATCTTGTAAAGATACCCAGCGTGATTCTAAACGTTCTTTAAAAAAGGTTTGTATGAGACATCATAAAAGTTTAAATATTTAACTGTATGGTTGTTTATGTGGATGTTTACATGTAGATATGTTGAATGTTTGTGTGTGTGTGTGTGTGTGTTGACGGTTGAAAAATATATGAGTGAAACAAAGAAATAATAGGTGAATGAAGTAAATTAAAGAATGTTTTCCTACAGCACCGTCTTATTAAAATCGTCATCTTTGTGGGACATGTATTTAAGTTTGTGGTTATCGCCTTCTTTTTCTATCTCATCACTTCCTGAACGTTAATTTAAACCCCACCATTCGAATAGATTATAAATACATTATAAATACTCAATTCTCAAGTACACCTAACTTCACCAGATATGTGTCATGAAAAGGTTCAATAGGTCACAGTTTCTTTGACCGGACAGTGAACTTTTGCCTAAACCTTCGACAGAGTTCACACGCGCAGGTGCACGTCATAAAATAGATGTCATAGAGATGCTTTGATCAGTGAACTTTAGGCAAAGTTCGCATCAGACCCTGCGCGCTCGCAGGTGCATGTTGTAAAACTTTAGAGGTTTAATTACGCACTTCTGTTTCAATTGATAGATAACACACGCAAGTGTTACGGTGAGAAAATCAAAGTGTAATCCTCTCTTACCACTTTTCATTCTGATATTTGCGCGTGCAACTGATATAGCACAGCGTCAAGGATTCTGCGCGCCATCTTCAAACTTCTCTCGTTTCATTGCGGTGCATGAGCGGTGATATTTTGCATATTGTGTGTTGATGTAAATGTTTAGAGGTTGTACGTCTGTTTCAACTGATAACAAGTCTTACGGCAAGAAAATCAGAGAGGTGTGCTGATTTTATTACTCTGTATACATTTCAGTTTGTCCTCACACATGTGTATTTTAACCGACATAGCATCCTAGAAGTTTTAAGATTGACAATATCAAAGAGTAAATAAATAAAAGGTGTTAAGTGTAAATAACTAAAATAAAATAAAATAAAACAACACTTTCCTGGGTTAGAGGTGAATGTTTAGAAGAAGCTTGTGTAACCTCATTTTTAAAACGAAAAAAAGTCTGGGTTATACCACGGCAGAAGCTTGACAGATATCAAAGGTCTATTATAGGAATTAAGACGCTTAAATAAAATAAGAACATTTTTCAAACAATGTTTTTGAAAACAACATTTTTCCCCTGTGTCCTAGAGGTGAATGTTTAAAAGAAAAGTTGTATAGATTAACCTAATTTCAAAAGTGAAAAGCTTTATGATGAATGGTGAACGGTTTCATTAATTGAGAAATGTAAAATATTTATAAATAACTTTGTTCTAATGTTAAAACATTACTTTAATTTCTTTAACATGCAAATCTTCAGCCCGGTTTGTCCTTACAGCGTTAGAGGGCGGTGCTGTGGGTGTGTCCTGACAGCGGCCCGCAGCTCATTCTCAGTTTTGACACAGAAGCGTGAGGTTGTGTAAACGGACGCTGCGTAAGATAGACATTTGTTTAACTTTTCTAAGTTGGGACAAAGACTAGGTTTTCAATTGTAATGTGAGAAGATTTTACAGCTATCTTATGCTGGTGTTTTAACGGTCTGATATTTTTTATTTCACTTCACGGTAAGAGAACTCGTCTCTATATTATTTAACTTTATGTCTGTTATAAAGTCAAACTATTTTTTTAAAGCAAGACATAGTTTTTTGATAAATATCTTATTGTTTTAACTAACGCATCCGATTCTTTTTTGTTATAGATAAACGAACGTGCTCGCAACTCTTCTATTTATTTAACTTTGTCAAACGATCTAGTTTTAAATTCTAATGATAGGAAATAGCGTATCTAATGCTTTTTTATTTGTTTTAGTTTTTCCTAAAACTGTTTTAACAAGACTAGTGTCCACTTGTAAGGGAAAAACACACGTACCATCGTAAGATAAAAACGAATCTATATTATCTAACTTTGTACCTGTTATAAACTCACAACTTTTTAAAACCGCAAAATAGGTTTAAACGAACGCGCTCACTTCTTCTATTTAACTTTGTCAAACAACTAGTTTAAGATAGGAAAGATAGTATCTAATGCTTTTTTGGTTTTATTTTCTACGTTTTTCCTGTTTTAAGTCTACACTTGTAGGGAAATAAACAGTCTTTGTACGTTTTACGTACATGTTTGATGTTTTTTTTTTCTTGATGTGTATGTGAAAACACTTTAATAAAATATCCCTTTACCCATTTAACACAAATTCATCATTTAAAGTTTAAAGCACATAACATTGGTCCCACACACACACACACACACACACACAGTCATAAATTCTTAAGTTCACCATAAGGTCAATAAAATGGCCGCTTAGAGACGGTGGGGGCTAGGGGTGTACAAACAGGTGTCCAAACAGGTGTCCAGTTATGGGAGGGGGGTGGAATTTTTATGAGGGTAATAAATCAATAATTCTGACACAACGTGAACTCATTTATTCATTCACACAGATGATCCTTTGGTGGATCTCAGATTTTAGAATTGCATTAATGCAGCTTTTTACAACAGTGAATTAATTTTTACACAAACTGAAATGAGCAGTTTAAAAACCTAAACATAATTATTTGAATTTGTAATTGGAAATAAACAAATGTGGGTTACTTAGTACACTTTATGACATTTCTTGACAAGAAAACATAAAGAAAAGGATTCAGACAGCAGTTCAGCAAAGCCAGAGTCTTGCTTATATCACCATATACTCGGCGGAAAGAGTTCAGTTGGGAATGAACATCTGGATGAGATGTTTTATTCAGAGTAGTGACTATATCGATCACATTGATAATGTGCACAGGAGTCCAAAACAGAAAGAAAGCCACAACAATGCTGATCACGAGCTTCTTCTTGTAAGTCCTAATGTTTGTCCGCTGGTTTCTGGGTTCCTGGTCTTGAGGAGCTCTAGTTAGACTGGAGCTCTTGGCTTTGTTTCTCAACCCTTTGTCCAACCAGAGATAACATGCCAACATTATACAAAATGGAATGATAAACCCCAACAGGATCTCAAAAAGCAAAACAGTCACTTCTACAGACTGTGACTTCATTGTCCTCTGACATCTTAGCAATCCATTCTTGTCTTTGAGTCCTTGAGTAAAAAATACTGGTAGGGCAAAGGCAAAGGCTAGAATCCAGATGCCAATCAGCTGAAGGCGCCTGTGCCGTCCTTCCAGTCTCTGCAGTATCATCCTGTTAGTGACTCTTGACTTGATGACATTGTGATAGCGGTGCACGCTCATGGATGTGACCGTCAGAACAGCAACATATAGACTCCAGTGACCCCAAAAAAACATGAACTTACAAGACCAAAGGCCGAATATCCATCCAAACAGTATTCCATACAGCACAAAGAGAGCCACGCAAAGGGTCAAAGCATCAGAGACCGCAAGGTTTAGCATTAGTTTTAAGGTGAAGCTCAGATTTCTGTTCCACTCACGAGCAATGCTGATGATTACCACAATGTTGCTTGGCAAACCAACCAAACAGCACAAACCCAGAACTACAGCAGGAGCGATCTTCTCTGAAACCACAGCAGTGCTGTTAGATGTTGAATTGAAGCCTACGTTGCTCTCCATCATGATCAAAAATATTCTGAATATCTAATATTAGAGACAAAATATATGAGTTACTGAAAACCCATCCCACAAAAAAACATATTCTAAATGGCATGCTTACCTATAGCAGGAAACACAAAACAAAGACCACATTTCATTGCCACAAGCACAGGTTTTAGCAGCACTTTCATTAATAATTAATTAGCAACATGACACAGTATGTCTGACAAGGAGCTAAAGAGCGAGGAGCACTTGAGCGCCGATCGCCAACAAAACGGAGACATTTGAATGCCGTTTCAGCAAGCATGTAGGAGCTCTAAAACAACACTTGTCTCATTTCCTGTTGGTAATTTTAGCACATCAAAATGCCCCAAGCTACTGATGAAGCATTTACACAATTTAAAGAAGACTCTTTAGAAGGGTAAAGAAAATAATACCATAATAAAAAGTTCCCTCACATTAGTGTACAAACAAATATGAAAATGTATTGTAAATAAATTTAAATGTACATTCAGTAATTATCTGTTCAGGATTATAATTTAAAATCATGTTATATTAATTTATCAGTGGTGTAATGTAACTTTGGGAGTATCTTACTTGAGTTTTTATATTTCTGCCAACTTTTACTTTTACTCCACTACATTTCCTAATTAAAATGTATACTTTTACTCCAATACATTTCCCTGAACCATATTCGTTACTTACTACAAAATAGTCAGAAGTCAGAAGAACACAGACTACAGGAAAGCAGGTTTGAGAATCAGTGGTATGGTGCTTTTAAGTTAGACTCCTAAAAACACCTTTGCTCATGTGCAAACAAGTGCTCACACAACCACGGATGATTGATTTTCCACTCAAGTCGAGTCTGGAGTGTGCTATATACAGTATATCTTCTGCGATGTTGTTGTAATGCTGTGCGATCTGACATTATCGAGTACGTTGATTTATTAGTCTATTAAAACTCAAAATTCCAGGCATTCTAAACTGTAGACTGCAAAAAATGCTTCTGCTTTTTATATTTATATAATTTAATATAGTTAACTTAATATCCCACTGTCAGGTTGCAGGTTTGATCCGTCACTTCCCTTGCACGTGTATTATTAGTATTAGCCTATTATTATTTTGTTATTAGGCTTGTTTGAGATTAGCCTGCCACCGGCTGGCGAGAGTAGCAGCTTGCTGTCGGGACGGAATTAAAAGAGGAGACATCAAGTCAGACACTTTCTGCTCCCGGTAGTGATCGCACAGTGTTTCCATACTCTTATCACTGATAAAGTGAATTAAATGCAATATATGTGAAATACACAGAAACGTTTTTATGAGCAACAGAAACACTTTTTTACTGCTTAATACAGCGCCATCTGTTCAAGAATAAAGTTCAGCACGCGTAGGCTACTAATAAAGTGTGGGTATATATGCTTTTATCAGTATTTTTCAAGATAACAGTGCGACTACACTATAAAAACACTGATTTGTGAGCATTATTGGAATTGAATTGTTAGAATAAACACGCAACAGACGTCGTGCTTGTCATCACAGAATCTAACCAAGGAGAATAAAGTGTGTCGTCATCCAGGCTCTCGCAGTCGCAAGGCTTGTTTGAGATGAGCAAAATCTGCGCAGAACCGATCACCGGTGATCAGCGCGAGATGCATGCCGGGTAGAAATGTGTCCGAGTGCGGTACGCCTTGCTCTGATGTCATGCTAACGTATGTTAAAAATCTCTCGCGAGCGCAAGGCGCACGTGTCGGATTCTGCAGTCGAGCGCAGTTGCTCTCCGGCTGTGTCCAAATTCAGGGTCTGCATCCTCCTTAGGATCCTTCCTACCCGGTTGAAGGAGGAGGGATCCTCCGACGTCCGCAAAACCCGGAAGTCGGTGTTTGTGAATTTGGACAGCCTACCCTTCTTTCAGGCCGTTTCTCAATACCAAGTTCGCAGAGTCTGGACTTCCGTCCTTTCGAGTTTGGACTTGCCAAGTTCGACTCAGAAGAACGAACTCTCGAGGACGGGAGGACGAACTGAATTCTGGGTTATGGCCCGTATCAAGTCCGCACAAGTCACCTCTCGATGCATCCTCGGTAAAAGGGGCGGATCAAGAACACATCCGGGGATTTGAACTGGACTTGGCTAGATGTGAACTTTGAATTGGAACAGTACTTCGGCAGCGACTGATGACGTTTCACAAGTCCACAAGAACACAAGTACAGACAAGTACGCATATTGAGAAACGGCCTCAGTTCCCTCCCTTACCCGTTGCTCATATCCTGTCGCCTAGCAACCGTGACAGCGCCAAGCAAGAAGCGGGAAAATGGACAAACAAAGAGTTATTCTCCTCATTTTAATTATTTTGGAAGAAATAAAGCAATTAAATAAATTAAATACTTTCTTTGCTCGTTGTCTTTGAGAGTTTTTTTTACATCAGACTACAAGACAGTCACATCCAGGTAAGCCATTATAGCCTATTTTTATTTGTTTTTAAGTATTCTACTAATTTCTCCTACAAATTCATTGAGCCGAAGCATAAACTTTAGCTTGTTTTGTCAGAGAAACTCCTCTCCCACTCCGCTACCGCTCGCTTCGTCCGCCATTACGCTCTGCCGAAAAGAATTATGGGATAGGTAGGACGGGAAAGGATCCACCACACCCATCCTTCCAATTCGGGGAAAAGGAGGACGTATTTGTGGGCCGCATTTGAAGGATCCTACGAATTTGGACAGCCTTCGTCGCGGCGCTGTGACGTAACATCCTTCAAATGAGTACTCCGAAGGATGCAGACCCTGAATTTGGACACAGCCTCCACCAACTGCGCTGATCAAAAGCATCATGGGAAACGACTTGCTGACGACACAGCTTAATGCTCATTGGCTGCGAATGTCATCTGATATTTTTTCCCCTTAATCCTAAGAAGTCCATTAGCTATAACCTAATACTATTTACTTTTTCTATAGTAATTTATTAGTAATTAGGACATGTGCTTTATTTAATTACCCTTGCTGACGTTTGCAGTCCAACAACACAACGAGATTCAGGAAGTGTCCGGCTTGCCTGCACTTTTTTCACTCCTCCCCTCACTGCAGCCGCCTACTCTCGACTAAATTACAGGCGAGGCAAGGCGCATCTCAAACAAGCCTGCAGCAACTTTGGCGGCTGGTCTCGGTTTGCTCTCGCGGTACTGATGGCACATGTGCTATTGGAGAAAGGCGGCTGCAGCACCGGTCAAAGTCAGACAAATGTTCTAACCAGAATGCATTGCTTTTGTCAGGCAGCAGCCGATCTTTGCGGCGCCACATGAAGTTGAACAAGCCTTTTTTTCCCATTTCAACGTGTCGGCCGCAAGCAGCTGATTGTCTTTTGCAATCAGCTCGGCCTTGCACGCGCTCACAGCTGATTTTCATTCTTTTATTTTCTTTGCTCCAGTTCTACTTCTCGTCTTTGTCTTTTCATTGTTAGTGTGTTGTGTCGCTTTGACTTTACGTTTTTTTTCAGTTGTACCGATTAGTTGTTATGTAGGGTGACCATACAAAAATGTCCTGTGGCAATCCTGTGGTACTGCAGCAGTACTACATAAATTTACCACACAACAAATGAGCAGAGCTAAATATGACAGGATTACCACAGCACTTTCTGTTGTACAGTATCACAAGAATTTACCATTAGATGTCATATGTGTTTTTTCTGTTTAGTTTTTTTTGTGGTAATTCCAACACAAGCTAAATATGACAGGATTACCACAGCACTTTCTATATAGCATGAATTTACTATAGAAAATACTGTATTTGTATGGTTTTTGAATTGTCTTTGTGTGAAATTTCCAAAACAATGACATCTAGCTGGCAGAAATATAATGCAGGGGAGTGCAGTTTGTGAAAAAGTAATGTGATATTTTTAAGGTTACTATAAGATCTGAATTAATATATAATATAAATGCCAAGCTGTAATCAACTGCTAAAGTATTTTACAATATAAACAATTGTCTGATCTCACTTTATCATAACTGAACATTATATTAAACTACAAATTAATTCCGCTTAAAGGACCGCTTGTCATTTATTTATTAATGTATATTATTCATGTCCATTTTTTTTTTATTTTGCAGAAAAAGGGAAATGTGCTTTCCCTATTCTCAGCCTCAGACGTCACGCCCACGGACCATTGGCTAAACGTCTGATACATACGGCACGCAAAAGTGGAAACACTTCAGGAGTTTCGAAGTCATCATCGGATTGATTGAATTATACAGGATTTCTGGGAGACGTGTGTGTCGCGTTCTTTAACGTTCTACCTGGAAACAAAGATGCCGTGACGCCGAACTCCTCACGAAAGGATCAACTAACCGCTGGATTTTTAAAAGTATGTGAAATATTTAAAGTTCCTGGCATAGAATCTGTAAAATACGTCCCGAGAGTTTTACACACCGGTCTGTTATTGTGACATTTCCACGCCCCGAAACTTGACGCTGAACGAAATGAACTGTGGTTGTTTGACATGTCGGTCAAGAGGCCTCATGGGTGGGCCTTGGCCAATGAAAGCTACCATGGATTCCAGACCTTCAGCCATCGGTCTGAAGCTCTGGTTACGCAAGACAATGCTTTCCCTAAAGTGGACACAAGATCCCTGAGAGAGGCTGCTCACAACAAATTATCAAATGAGCGAAAGCTTAATTGTGAGATGTTAATGTTTGAATACTGTGAATTTGCATTTTCATGCTTTGTTTAATTGTGCCTTATATTGTTTTCTTGCAGGAATATCATAGCAAATTAAGTGTTACCATGAAAAACCCTGCAAAATTATTACAGGAATACCACAAAAATATAACAAAAGGACCACAGGACTATTACAGAAAAGGCAGGTATTACTGCAGAAATATGACAGTAGTACCACAGGAATATCACAGATATATTACATACAGTACAACAAAAATGCTGTGGTAAAGCGTCCCAAAAAACAACACAATACCACATAATTACCAAACAATTTTTGTGTAGTACTTTTAATGTTTTAACACATGTAATACCACAGGTAATTTTATACGTCCTCTCTTACCCGGACATGTCCTCTTTTTGGACCTACAAAAAGACACCGGAATTTCTTAATCGCCCAAAATGTCCGAGATTCATCCCGCTTCTGCTGAATTTCTGACCATTGCCGCCTGCTCCTGCAAACGTTTCACTCCCATGATTTTCGTGTCCACTCCTTTAAACAATCTAATATTGTATATAATTTTGGCGCTTCAGGGAACCGCTAAATATAAAAAAAAATGAGCGTTTGCGCTGTTTACTTTCACTTTCAATTTCGCAATAACAGGCACTCTGTGTAAAGGGAGCACATCTTATAAGATCAGATATTTGTCAATGAGCTCAGGATCTGCTGAGCAGCAAATAATCCAGCATGGTCTTGTCAGTCATCTCTCCTTATTCTCGACCTGTGATCAGTCAAATCTTACTCCTGCAGCTCTTGTTGGATGTAGGGTTGCCAAGTCCGCGTTTTTTCCACAGAATTGGGCTACTTTTAAACTGTTGCCATGGGTTGATTTTCACAAGTGGGTTCAAGGTTTGAAATATTGCATAAATTACATTTGACTGAAATGCTTGTATTGAAACATTTTGCATTCTACCTATGATAAAACTTTCATGGACTTTTACATGAACTGTTCCCTCCTGGTGGAATGACCTGGCCAACTCAATCCAAGCAGCTGAGTCCTTAATATTTTCAAGTAACGGCTGAAAACACATCTCTTCTTCATCTTCATTTGACCCTCTAACTCTAGCACTCTCTATTATAATGCAAATTCAAATTTTTATTTTTTATTAAACTTGACCCTCTAACATTTGCACTCTCTATTCTATTTCTATTCCAACTACTTGTTTTATTTCTAAAGAAAAAAGAGCCTCTAACACTAGCATTATCTATTCTTTTTCTGTTCTACTGACTTGTTTTATTTTTATTTAAAAATGACCCTCTAATTAACAATAGCATTCCCTATTCTTTTTCTATTCTATCTACTTGTTTTCTTTTTATTCATTATAAAAACAAAATAAGCAAACAAACAAACAAAAAACAAAACCTTGCTACATACACTGCCCTCCAAAAGTTTGGAAACGCCCTAGAAAAGTGGGGTTTTGGATAATATTGGGATGCATCCTTTTTAATTTGTGATAATTTTGCACCGATAAGGGACAACACAAACTACGAAAACATATTTTATTACATAAACAGTTTATACATAGAATTTTTTTTTTTTTCGATTCATCAAAATATCCACCATTAGCACCATTACAGCTCTGCATAATCTAGGCATCCGAGCTATCAGTTTATTCAAACATTGACTTGATACTGTATATTACTCCAAGCCTCCTGAAGGATTGCCCAAAGATGATTCACACTGGTTGGACACTTCTTATGGACATCACGGTCCAGTTCCTCCCATAGTAGCTCAATTGGGTTGAGGTCAGGTGTGTCACGAATCCTGTCTATGAACTTCCGTTTAATCACCACCAGAGGTCACTCATTCACCACATTGACTCTTGCACTATACTACTGTTGCACTTCACCATCGCACTACAACTCCCATCATCCATCGCACTGACGACACACAGCTGTCACCAATCTCACATTGCACTGATCACACATCTGATCCCTTCAGACACGCTTTATAAGCATTGGACTTCCTCTCTGCCATCGCCGAGTATTGTATAGCGTATATCCTAACGATAGCTACTCTACGGAGCCCACGCAGTTGGTATAGCCTTGCCTTGCCTGTTATTATTGCTTGTGTACCTGGATTATCTCTCTGCCTTGCCCTGTTGGATATTGTTTGCCGATCGTCGACCCACGCTTGCCCTAGGATTACTCTTTGTCTTGCCATATATATTCCTGTTTGCCAATGTTTGACCCATGCTTGTTTCCGACCGCTCCTAAAGCCTTGCAAATGGATCCCCATGACTCACGTGTTGTTATAGAGTGATTGGGGAGGCAATTCCATGACAGACATGATGCCAGCTCACTGTTTCCTCTCCAAATAGGATTTGCACAGCTTGGAAGTGTGCTTGGGGTCATTGTCTTGTTGGAAGGTTTAGGAAGGTTTGCCCAGTTACTCCTTTTGATGCCTGATTTATCTGTGATCTTTGACCAGAGGCTTATGGACTGTGAGCTCATCTCGATTCTGTGCGTGAGAGCTACTTTAACCTGTGTGGAGAGACTGTTTGCTTGGAATCTTACCTTTGCCTGTTCAGGAGAACTGTCCTAAGTGTGAATCGACCACTGATCTGGATTTTGACATTTGTCTGTTCCTGTCCGTGCAAGCTGCTTATGCGTGGTGTGGTCACGTGTCTGGGCTTTGATCCCTGGGACTCTGATCTTCTGATATTTCTTAATAAATCAGTTTGAGTCGCATTTCTGCATTTGAGTCCTTCATCCCAGAGAATCCTGGCACACACAAATAGTACAGTTTTTCTGCAGATATCAGCCTTACACATTTAATAATCATTTTATAAAAGTTCAGTAAAGCAATAAGTGCTTTACTGAAATAATATTGCTTGTTTTTGCTCAATTTTGCCAACGAAAATAGTTCCAAACAAAGATCACAGCACTGTTTTGCGTCTCTGAGCAATGGACGGTGTTTACTTATTGAATGAATGAGCATTTTGAATGAATCGGTTGAATCTCAATGATTCACTCATTAACACAGTCATTCTTGAGACATGGGACACATGTCCAGCAATTTTAACTGCTATCAGGTTTAAAAATGTTATAGGGATTAATAATAGAATGTATTTAACACAATTATCCCCTTCAATTTAATTTTATCATTATTATGTGAAATCTATGACACTTATTGTCTTCTCACTACATCTAAAACAGTGTGTTCACAGAGAAGGGTTCAATCATTCATATGCTATAAAATGGACAAAAATGTTTTTTAATGATGAAAAAAAACCTTGTTTTATCAAAAGTACCACTTAATAATATCTCATATCAAAACAAGGTTGTTTTTCAGTGACACATGCATGTTTCATAAGGTTTCAAAGTTGTGTCCCCACTTTTTGTCAACACCGTCAGACATTCATTCAAATGTAATAAAATCAGGGAATATCAGGGGCAGCAGTCACTCTAAACAACCCCCTTGCCACAGTCCTCCTCTGCAGAGTACATCAGTGTCAGACAGGCTCTGGTCAGTTTTATAGTTTTAGAATATTTTAAATCCAAATTTTCATATTTCCTGGTCGCAACCATAATATGTCAACACAATCTTCCAATTTCCGAGGAAATTATTTGAAATATTTATATTTTTATTCTCCTGAAGCAGGTTCCATTAGCATCTAGCATCAACAGAAAAAAACAAAACAAAATTGATACCAACATAGGGCTGCACAATTAATCAAATTTCTAATCGCAATTACAATTACGGATGCCACAATTACGTAATCGTTCAAAGTGGCAATTAATCGTTCAAAATCCATGTTATTCTGTGTGCTTAAGATGTGTTCTTTTCTTTCTACAAGTTATCTTAAGGGTTTTTGCATTGTTTTCATTTTAGTTTTAGAATAGCATTATAATACCATGCATATTTTTACTTTGTTATTTAAAGAAGATACTAATCCAATATACAGTATAGTTCACATTTGAGGCTTAATATTATAGAAGTTTTTCAGTTAGAGTGTTTTCAGTTTGTTCATTTTCATCTAAATATATGGCATGCGGTTGGTCAAACAATGGTATAAACATCATTCAATGTAAATTGTGATGATCGTAAATAATAATCGCAATTACATTTTCAAGGGAATAATTGACAAATATGATTTTTGTCATAATCGTGCAACCCTACTACTACAATTTTGTCAAATTTTTCAACACCGTCAGATGTCACCACCATAAGATTTTATGTTCCAATGATAAATCAAAATACTTAAATGTGACTCTTGAATATAAGCTTTATAAACGATAACATACTCATTGTTTGTTGTGTTTGTTTTAATGCAGTAATTGATGGATTCAATGTATTTGATAGTTAAAAAGACTACAAATTCAGGTTGTCACCACCGTCAGTTACATATTTTGATAATATTTCATTATGATATTTTATATTTGTTGTGGAATTGTTGGTCACATGTGAAACATGAGAATGTGTTTTGGAATGTTAAAAACATCTTGAATGCTGTTGTAATACTTGCTATCACCTACTGGCGGGTTTAATTTCACATTTCAACAGTTTTTTTCATGTTTTAAATGATTTTAAATATCAGTATTCAACGTTTTATGTTAAAAACAAACCATTAGGCCTATTTATGCATCTGTAACTGCAGTTTAATTTCATCCACGTCCCCTCTGAGATGCATTAAATGGTTACGCCACCCCAAATTGAAAGTTAATCACTTACCCCCCAAGTCGTTCAAAACCTGTAAAAGCTTTGTTCGTCTTCAGAACACAATTTAAGATAATTGTGTTCACAAGCCTTTGGTTTTCATCCAAAATATCTTAAATTGTGTTCCGAAGAAGAACAAAGCTTTTACGGGTTTGGAACGACATGGGGGTAAGTGATTAACGACAACATTTTCGTTTTGGGGTGAAGTAACCCTTTAAACTGTAAATACATCTAAATGCTATTTCAGATGCAGATTCCAGAAATGTTTTCTTATGTTGGAATGAAAGACACTAAGTACTGGATAAAGTGCTTCTTATTCTTACCCAAAATACAAAATGGAAGAAAGAGTTAAAACTGAACACAATCTTGCTACTCAAGCTGTGTATGAACATTTTTATATGCTTCTTTTCCATTTTGCATTTACTTGTACTGTCAATACTTTTAAGATTAAAAAATACTTTTCGTAATTAAGTACAATGTATATCACGTACTTTAAGACTTTTACTCAAGTAATATTCTAAACGGTGACTTCAACTTCTACCAAAGTCATTTTCTGGTAAGATATCTGTACTTTGACTTAAGTATGGCTTTCTCTGACCATCCAGTTTGTTTGTTTCTTCATCAGAACAGATTTGGAGAAATTTAGCATTACATAACTTGCTCACCAATGGGTCCTTTACAGTGAATGGGTGCCGTCAGAATGAGTGTCTAAAATCACAATAATCCACACGACTCGTCTATTAATTAACATCTTGTGAAGTTAAAAGCTGTGTTTGCAAGAAACAAATCCATCACTTAAGTATTTAACCCTAAGTTGCTGCTTTTGTCCAAGTTATTGTGATGTTTTTCTCAGCTGTTTAAACCGTCACTCTGACCGCATCCATTCCCTGCAGAGCATCTATTGGTGAGTAAGTGATGAATGCTCAATTTCTACAAATCTGTTCTGATGAAGAAACAAACTCATTTACACTTTAGATAACCTGGGGGTGAGTACATTTTGTATTTTGGAATGAACCTTTCCTTTTAAAAAGAAGTGTCAAAACATTGTGCCTTATCCTGGCTGTGGTGTAGCAAAAGTGGCTCTTCTTAACTTCAGGAAAGAGTGGCTTATATTTATTTTTGCAACAAGTTATGATTCATGTCAGTCCACCCATTTAAACAGATTTTATAGCAAAACAGTCTCTTTAGTTCCTAGGGTCAGAGTGAGTGAGTAAAATGGTCTATAAAACTAAATGATGACTCTTTTTGGACAAAGAAACCTTGACTGACAAAAATACAAATCGTTCTTTCATGTACAGCAACAATAAATGACACAAACGGAAACCTGTGAAATCTCCATGTGAACAATTTATTATAAAAAGCACTGACAAATATACAAGGTTAAAAAAAAGGTCACTGAAACATTTTTTTCTAAAGACATTGTGTTCACCACTTAGTCAAACATAAAATTGTAGTTTCTTGATGACAAAGTTCAATAATAAAGACTTACAATGTATCTATAATCGAGAGGAAAAAAACACACACATTTCTATGCAATCTAAATCAATGTAATGCAGACAGGCCAGAAAATGAGATATTTTGTAAACCTCAATGGACCTCGCCAACACCTAAACACCACATCTTCATCCGTTACCCCATCAGACTGCGCTCACAGAGACAGTCCACGGTCATGACAAATCCTGACGCTTCTCAATTGTAGATAAAGTTAAACCTAGTCAGGAGAATGAACATTTGCAATCATTAATTTAATTAGACAGCATTTATCAATATTACATTATGTGAAGTCCATTTACTACAAGCTACAAGATTCAAAAGAAATATCTCACCTGCTCAGAAGCTGTGGAAGACTGGAAATAATTGGCCCATAGCCAGGAGCATTATCATAAAGCTCAAACAAGGGGGCAGCCACCAGCTTGTAGTTCTTAGGCACAGCAAACAATGCTAAAAACACAGCACACAAGTTAAGCTGTATAATCGCTTTTTACTCAAGGTACATCGAGTAAACAGAATGCATTTCGTCCTACCTTTCTCTTGCAGCTGTACTAGAAAAAGCTTCTTATGTTCTTTAGGCTTAGTGATGTGTGCTGGAATATAAGGGTACTGTGGAAGGAAATGAGACATGTTCAATGTGATTTACCATTGATTAAAACTATAATAATTTTATATTTCATTGTGTTTAGTTAATATGCTTGAAAGTGAACAAAACAATATATACTGTTAGTGATCCAGTGCATATCTGTCTGAGGGAAAGTGAACAGAGTAGTTACCTGAGGTGGTTCAAAGTTTGGTCTCCACCAGTTCCCAATACAGTCATCAATGACCCAGTCCTGTTTTACTCCATCCTGACGCCCCAAAATCTTGACAACAAATTTAGGAATTATTCTTAGTGTATATCAAATCGTTCTTTGCTAGTTGTTACATAATATGGCATTTAATGTCATACAAGATGGTACAATACTCTGATAAGTATTTTTGGCTGATTGGCATTTACACTCTTTCAGCTCTAAATTGAACAGATTGTAGTTGCGGATATTCAATCAATTATTACTTTAAATACAGTCAGAAAAGCAATAATACCTCAGTCATTAGTCGTTTCAACCCCTCCACCTCATCCTCTCCAGGGTTCAATTCACCCCCAGGACTGGAAAAAGCCCATATATAAACTGTTAGAAACTATTTTGTAACAAATGCATAATGAACAAACAAAACAACGCAAAGAAAAGAAAACAAGTCATGGTAAAATGATGAACAAAAAATGAAAAAAGAATCAAGTATACGTGAGGATAGGTTACTTCTAACAACAGAGTACAGTTTAACCACTGAAATTTGAATTGATCACATTTATAACGCACAAACTCCAGTGAATTACTGGCTGCTTACAGCTTGAAGAAGGTGGTTCCCAACTGCAGCAGTAGCACATGAGGGAGTCTGTGCTCGTGAACTATCAGAACCCCTTCCACCGTCCGCCGCATCCCCATTTTCTCAAATTCTTCCCGCATCCGCTGAAAGCGTGCGGATACCGAGCTGTCCTTCTCATAGAGCGGCTCCTTGGTGCCGAATGTGTAATTTGTTAGTGGGTATCTGCAAAAAAAAAAAACATCATGATTTAAATAAAGATATGATAGAACTGTACTCATCCACTAGGGGATCAGCACACAGGAAAATATGAAAAAAGCACTTTAAATACCTGGATGATGCACTTAACTAAAAAAAGAAAACAGTGTGGAATGTTGGACAATTCATTTAGTGATTGTAGCTGCTTAAAATAACCATATAAAAGCCAGATAGATGTACATAGAGTACATAGTACAAGTGCATAATTTGGGACAAAATTGATGTGTCCGGCTATGTGCATATGGATAAAAAAAAAAAAAAGGCAGAGAGTACAAATTTGAACGCTTCTGGTTCACAATTACAATTCTTCGCTGGTTAGTTCCACTGGAAAAAAATGTAAATAGAAACATTTGGCGCTACTGTAAGGTTAACTGAAAATTAAAACTTATTCCACTGCACCAAACGACTAAAGTTACTGTTATTGTGCAATGAAACAATACCATCTGCTACCGATGTAATATCAAAAACGACGTCTCAATGACATGTTCCCTTTATTTTAACTACTTATATATGTAACTTAGAGGTTAACGTTCATATAAACATGCTCACGCAAACAAACAGCACTAACCAGGAAGGAGCTACGATTGCTGGCCAGGTTGATGCCATCGTACATCAGTGGGATCGCTGAGCATTGCTTATGAAATAAATGTAATTGCACACGCAGTTTGCAGCGGTGAATGTTACTCACAGATTGATTGTTCTCTCCAGGGTGAGCGGTTTAGCCGGCTGGCTAATGTATTTATTGCCGAACTGATTTACTCCACGAGGCCAACCGGTAGATGATCGATTAGGAGGTACAACTGACATCGTATGACGGATAATATAGTGGCTTCTTAATTTTTGCCCTAATCCCTTTTTTTTTCCTGTTGATTACAATATTACTTCGGTTGAATCGCACAGCCTTGGCGCTCAATGAAAATTAGAATACGGCACTCTGCTGTGAAAGCACATCCGGGACATCCGGCTACGTCTTAGTTACGACCGTGTGTTTCGCTTTACGGCTCATGTGCTTCCTGTCATACGTCGGCATTGAACATATAATATTAAGAAATATTACAGCCTATTGATTGATAAGTAAAATGTGTTTATTATACTCATAAACATGTTGTTATTTTATTAAGCCATATTTCTTTCACGCTCCTCTAATCTACATTCATTACCGTTGCAAGTAATCACGATAGAAAGAAAAGAAATAGGCCTAGGCCTATTTTAACTTTCTCAAAATAAGTGATTTAGCTAAAACATTCATCTGTGGTAGGGAATAGTAAAACCAACTGAATAAAATACATTTATCACCCTTTTATAAAAATGCTACAGGCCTATGACAGCGATTTTTCAGTTTACATATGAAACTGTTTGATGTAATCTCCTCATTCATTTATTTCAAGAAGTAAAATGAGATTTGCTGCATGCTTTTAAAATAGGTTTATTGTTTTACAATTTTTTGTGCACATTTTTAACATGCTGGTGGGAGTCAGGAACAGACTACATCCAGAAATAATATGAAACATTTGGTTTCCTTTCTTGCTTGCTTTCATGCTTTTGTGTCTTGCTGTGTTTATCTACATTCATTTTTAGCAGTGCAATTAATTACATTATTAAAGAAATATATGTATACAATGAAAGACTTGCAAGCTATGTGAAAAAGCACCCTTCTCAAAATAAACCATTTAATTATTGCTCTTTGATAGAGAATAGTGGAAAATTAAAAGTATAAATTAACACTGAATAAACGCTATTTCTAATACAGTTATCACCCTTAGTGCAATTTATTTTATTCCATCATAATTCCCATCTAAATCATCATTAGATGTTGCATCCTTGAGAAATCATACAAATCAATGCAGCAAAATTCCTTTTTAGGGAAATCATATAAATAAATGCAGCAGTATTGTACTTAAAATTCAACACGTTTGTAAGAGATCTAGGGTTTTCTGCATTGCTACATGGCTGCCCTAATAACAAACTGCATTATGGCCTCTAAAATGTTACTGTATGTTGTATGTTAATTTGCCCTCATTACATATATGTGGTTTGGCAGGAAAAATAAACACATTCTTACCTAAAGCCTAAGGCACTGCCATTGTCTCTAATTTTGCTGATGGGCTGAAATAGTCAGCTGAAAACGTCAAATTAGAATACATTGTATAAATAATTAAAATATAGATGTTACATTTTACATAAGTATAGTGCTTATCTAAAAAGGCATTAGGAATCGTTGATTCTATCTTTTGCATTTATCCAGTGTGGTCAATACATTTGTATCATATAAGGGCAAATATCACACAATATATCATAAGCGTATCAAAGACAGCTGTAAATTCTGAAAAGCTAGTCAATCAACTAAAGGATCAATTGAAACAAAGATACTTGATGTCTTAATAATATATTTCAGATACTAAAATATGATTGAGAAAAAGACACTAAATTGTGCAAAAAGCAGTGCATCATTTTCAGTTTTCTTTCTGCGAGATCTGATTTTGAACCCCTAGACCTCTCACATTAATACATACATAATATGATTAAACCAGAACTTTTTATGTCTTCAAATATATATTGAAATACAAGTGTGTGCTTTATTAAGATATCAATTTGAACTAAATATATTAATTTTTTACAGTTATATTTTAGGGAAAATGAAATCACAGCTCCACAAAGCAGAAACTCCAACACACAGACTAAAGTGCATTCAAACTCGGGCCACAGTGATTTACGTCATATTGCATATACAGTTCACCTGCATTGTAGTCATTCGGGAGGGAAATACTTAATATTGCCTTTTCCTTGGCAATAGAAGTTTCCTTAGGATGCATTATATATCATGAGAAAAATATCTTCAAAATGATCTTGATGTAGCCTGAACTCATTATAGGCTTTGAGAAAGGATTACTGTAAATATTCCATCTCCAAAGAATTGAATTGCTCCCAGTGTTTAATGCATCTTCCACCAATGGCCAACTAAGTGAATCTTCACAAAGTGCTGGTCAGCATGTTTACTTGATACTGTTTATAACCTCCACATCTGCTAGTCAGATAAATTTGAGCCTTCTCTTCTGATGTTGGGATAATGTACAATCCAAGTGGCATGCTTTCGAATGGATCACTCTGAGAGAAACAATGAAGCAAGACAACCATAAGTGTAAGGTAGATTTTAATAGTATACAACTATTTAGACCAAAAAATTGGACATCAAGTTAGTGACTTGATCAGTACCTGCTCGCTCTCAAGAGGGATCTGTGCTGGCTGTCATTTCAGGGCTTCACTGCTCCTCATAGCCTGCGGTGGGGTACGTCTCCCCCTCTTGACCCTGAAACATGTACTGGGACACAGCAGCAGGGATGAGGGCATTAGCCAGCTCCTGCACATGCACATAGAAATAGTTTAGAAAATAGTTCATGCAATTATTTATTTAGATTTTTTTCAGCCATCATGCATATTAGGAACACTATTGTATGTAACTTTATGGCCCTCTAGCGGTTGAAGTATTAAACTACAAGTTATCTGCGGTGGAAATTTTTTAACGAAAGACGGTATCTAAAAAAGATGTTGTTTTATGAGCAGGTAAGCTTACATGGTGTTGTTGTTTTCACTTGTTGAAATAAACTGTTTTAAAATAGCATTACAAAAGCTTGGCGATGCTGATACTAGATATAACGATTGCCATTCATATCAGATAATGGTGGGACAATAACTTGGCAAGGCATTTTAGGCAAATAGACCAAAATAATAACTTCTCAACAGCATTGTTCTACGAACCTAATCAGTTCACATGAAAAAAGTGTTGCTATGCAAACTATGTTGATTCTAGTTTTATTAAGAGTACTTTTGCTTTCCCTTATTGCTTGCAAGCTCTTTTAGATTTCAGCCTGGCCTTCTTTCCTTTATTTACGGATATGATGTAAGCACACACGGACAAGCAATGAAAGTATGCAGTTTCCCGGGAAATCCATCCTGACAACTTTGAAATATAAATAATTACTATAGACTTACCATAATGATTTAGGGTAAGGCACAACATATGGTTTGGAAGATGGTTTTACGATTACATTTTGTTCATTTTATTTGTTGAAAAATAAATTATATAGTGTAGCTTTAACTATCTCAGCTGATTATTTACAAATGACGTAAACTCACTGATTTCAAGGTTGAGTCCATTTCTGTGAAGTTCCACTCGTTCAAAGACAGACTAAATGCGAAGGGCTAAGAGAAAGTGGAGAGATCATCTGTTAATGGGGTTAATTATGTATTTTAAGGTCATTAATATGATAAGACTATCCTCCCATTCACATCGGAATCGCTCTCTCCCTGTATCGATTCAGACTTACATCCATTACTGCAGCACTGGTTTCCATGCTCTGCTGGTGACTCCTCAGAAGCAGCTGTAAATCCTCCAGGCTCATGTCAACATTCTCCACACCATCAGGAATCTCTGATCTTACATTCAAATTAAAATAAATTTATAAATAAACTGAAATGTAAGTGTTGCTTATCTGTGAAAAGCAATATTCTTAACTATCTTAGATATTTGTTACTTTGATATGGATGATATATTATACCTCTCCAGCATGGGTCTCTTGGCTCTTCTCTCTCCCAAATTAGATCCTCGGCCCTCTAGGACGGACTGTACCATGGCAACAGGGAGGACGGGGGGTTCAGTGCACACCTCACAGGAGCCGAGTGGTACACCCTCTCCTCGTCCCTGCACCCCAGGACTCACTGGCTCTTCCTTAATCAGCATCATACACTTTTCTCTAAATAAATAGACAAATTCTGTTGTATTTCTTCTCAAATGTCATGTTCTTTGCCAACATTTTCAAAATTTTGGAAATTATAGGGCCCTACTAAACAATATTAATATTAAAGGGATAGTTCACTACAAAATGAAAATTCTGTCATTGTTTTCTCTCCCTATTTAGAAGAAAGTTTGTGTCCATTCATTGAAAGTCAATGGGTTCCAGAACAACATGATCATAATAATGTATTAGTGTTTTGGGGTGAACTATCCCTTTAACTCTGAAGCTTGGTCCACTCACCTAGATTCCTCTGCCTGCATTTGTAAAGCCATGGTGCTGGACTGTGAGATTTCAGTGACATCAGAGATTATTGGCCCTCCTGTCATCACATTGCTAGTGGAGCAGGATGCACTTTCTGTGGATGGCTGGAAACATGAAAGAGAGTGTGTTTGTCATATTTTATTGATTGAGAAAACCATCAAAACACCAGTTGTAAGTGGCATGATACAGTGAGTAAAATCTTCTGTGTCAGATCTTCAATCTTTAATATTAAAGCGAGTGAGTAAAATCTTCTATGTCAGATCTTCAATCTTTAATATAAAAGCTTTCTCACCGACTGGATATAGAAAGATTCTTGCAAGGACTCCGTGGAGTGGCTATGGCTGAATTTTGAGGCAGGAGGGGTGGAGCAGCCATCATCCAGCATGAGAGGACTGGGGAGAAGGAAAAATGCAGCATATAACTGATAAAAGCCACATCAATAATTAGTGTTGAGGTCTCAAATGCAAAAGACTTATGACTGTTGCTGTGAGTTACAATGTGAAAGAACGTTGGAGCAATGTTGTTATTAGTAAGTCAGTCAGTTAACAATTTGCAGTGGAATACCAAGCACTGGCTCTTGCGGTCCCTCTTACCCAGTTTGTTCTCATGAGTCACACTAGCTGACGGTGCACCTTTTTTAATAGAGGGTCATGCGCTACAGTTCAGGTGTGTGCGTGTTTGTGGGTGCGTGTGCAAGAGCTCAGGAGGTCTGACTCAGCATTCAGGTCCATTCATCCCAGCAAGGGCAGTGAATTGTATCAGCTGACTGTTTCCAGCTGAGTTGGCCGTTCCCTCTACTGTGTTTGTGTTGGAGCATCAGGCTGTTGATTGCTATTTTCTGTTTGTGCTTTTTTTTGTTTGTGTGTATTGATACAAAATCAAGTGCTTCAGATTAGTGTGTGTGTTACAGATGAATGAGTACACTCACAGCTTTCTCTTCATTCCCACAGTGCTGGGAATGTTGGACTGCATCTGGCTAAACAAGAACTGAATAAGCTATTAAGAACAAAGAAACAGAGCGTGATTCAGTGTTACTCAGTCACAAAATCTGCATGACAGCATCTTCCCCAATAATGGACATATCAACCCATTGTCTCTCACTGTGGTTATGAGCTGTATTTCTTACCTTGTTCACGACTTTCTGCTGCTGTGTGTGATTCTGCCTCAGTGACACCACCTCCCTCCACAGAACGTCATTTTGCCTACAAGATAGATAGATGGATGGATGGATGGTTGGATGGATGAACATACAGATGGATAAATGGATGGAGAGACGGATGGATGATGCATGGAAGATAGATAGATAGATAGATGGATGGATGGATGGATGAACGGATGGACATAAAGATGGATAGATGGATGAATCGGTGGATGGAAATATTGATAGATGGATGAAAGGATGGACATACAGAAGGATAGATAGATAGATAGATAGATAGATAGATAGATAGATAGATAGATAGATAGATAGATAGATAGATAGATAGATAGATAGATAGATAGATAGATAGATAGATAGATAGATAGATAGATAGATAGATGAAAGGATGGACATACAGACGGAAGAACAGATATGAATAGATAGATTTGTAAAGAGTAGATAAATTACAGACTACAGCACATATATTGTAGGTTATAAACTAAAGGTTATTTGTGAGTAATTCTTTTGAGGTTGATGATTTCACCCAGCTTCGGGTTTTGGGTGGTTTGTAGTTTTTTGTTTTCCTTTTGATGTTTCCACCACCTGGAAATATTTAAGAACTACTGATATAGATGATTATTTAGTCCTAGAAATGAACCTATCTACCTGTGAGCACGTGATCAGACCGCTGGCCCCTATCTGTCAGGTGAGCTACTGAATGTGCTATTGAGGCAGCTTAAACAAAACACCAAACCACTGAGATCCACAATGCAGAGGAGCCAATGAATGAGCAGTAGGTGAAAAGTTAGAGGGATAATAGAGGTGAAAGTTGTTGTTTGGGGTTCAGTTTTTTTGTTACTAAAGGCAAGGATAGGCAGTAAATGATGCCATGAGATTAACTGGGTATGTGTCCATGTATAGATGTGTGTTAAACGTCTTACTGTTTCATATCCTGCATCTGCATCTCCATGTTCTCTTGTTGGCTGTGTAGCACCTGCACCTCATACAACAGCTTACTCAAGTCCTCCTGCCGCACTTTGGTCTCCTCACTCTTCACTATTGACACCTGAAAACACACAAACACATAAACAGTCATCAGTAATGTGAGATCATAAACCTCCAGCCTGTGTGTGTGTGTGTGTCAGGGTCTCTGACTCAGAGAATAAAGCAAGAGTGAGAATCACTTAAAGATAAGACATCTCACCTTGCGCTTAATGTGTTCAAGCAGGTGCTCGTGGCCCTGGAGGAAATAGAGGTGCTGGAACTCAGTGTCATCTCGCTCGGGCTTCACCAGCCCACTCTGCTCAATATTCACCACCTTCCTGAAGCCGTCTGAGAGAGAAGTGAGAGGTTAACACAAACACTATTTCAGTCTGAAGAGTCTGTGATAGCTTTGGGATGTTTGTCAGCACAGAATGATACTTACACATGTTGAGCTGGCGTACAAAGCTTGCCATGTTATTGTGTTTGAAGTATTTGGGCAGAACCTCTTTGGCAAATCTTCCCTGGTCAAAAACATGGAAGCTGGTGCCCGTCTAGAACAAGAGAAAACAAGCCAAAAAGGAAAATATGTCTTTGCTTTGATTATAGTTTGTGTTTGTGAAAGGGAGATGTTTAATATTCTTCCTCAAGCTATTCCTGAAGGACATTGTTAAATGCAAAACTGAGACACATGGTTGCAATCAGAGAGAAGCATCTGCTAAGCGCGGCCTGCCTGTTTTTCAACCTCATTGAGTTTTCAATATCTTCCTGCTGTTATGTGTTTTATTGTTTTTTTGCACACACAAGCAGAATGTTAAATGAAAATAACTCTAGCGTAAATTACGTTTGATACACAGGATTTTTAACAAATTAGTTCATGTACCCAATATTGGTGATTCATTTAAAACTTATGTTAAATTGAATGGTAGAGATGAAAAAAATAATAATAATTCACCAGAAGATTATGAACATAAACATTCTCAAGTTTTCACATATTGATGCAAATAATTTATTTTTGAGTTTGTCATTGATTTTTTGGGGCTCCAAGTTCAGTCAATACACTTTCATTTATTGGCCTTTGATTGCACCTTTCATTGATGTTCATTTCAAATTAATTTTGAACTGAGATGGATGCAGTTTGAATAGCCTGTATAAACAGTGTGCTTCTTATTAATCATTCTCAGATGAGATACGCTAGAACATCAGTAATAATAATAATATTCAGAGCCATATAGAGACCAAACCAAACAGTTCGAGAGCTATTTTAGAGTTTATCTTTTGAGTAAAACCGCTTTAAATCTACATTTGCATTATGCACAAACAATAATATGCCAAATTCACACAAAGTGGTAATCTAAAATATTGATAAATATGTTGTAAGTATACTTTTTTTTCTATGAAAATTTCTTTAAAATGCATTTCCTAAAACAAATGATTAGGTAACAATTTACAATAAGGTTCAATTAACCACATTTGCTAACATGAAAAAATACCTCTAAAGGAGTTATTAATTTTAATGGTAATTTCAGCATTTACTAATACATTATTAAAGTAGTTTATATTAATATTATATAATGGATAATGCTAACATGAAATAACAATGTATAGATAACAATGAATACTTTCAACTAACATTATAATATTGTAACAAATGTATTGCTTAGTTTGAGATAACTAATGGTGCCTTATTATAATGTGTTACCATGATACCTGTTTTAGAATAAATATTTTTTTCTACCTCAAATTACAATATCAAAGGAACATTTTTCTAAATTTTTCTCAGATTTTCTATGGACCCCCGAGGGCTCTTTTATAGCTCCATTAAGGTTCCCTGAATTTGATAGAAAAAGTTTATATGGAATTTATACATTTATGAAAATGTTTCTCTGATATTGTAATTTGGGGTAGGAAAAAATATTTATTGTTTCACACACTGTTAACTAAGTAAATATTTTCCAATATTGTAGTATATTATTTTACCTGTAGAAACTGACAAATAATATCCAGTTATTTAATTTAGTAAACTACATGTTTATGCTTATAGTTTTTCTCCCCACACACAGTGTAAAAGGGTCTGTATGTACATGCAAATACATAACTTACAGTACTCCAGCAAATCAGATGATTGGTCTCTGGGTCCTCCACAAGAGTCCAGAGTTTAGTAAGGAAAGCAGGTACATTGCTGGTGTATCCTCCATCCACACTTATAGAGCCTGGGTTCTCCTGCATGACTACACTTGGACTTGAACAGATGAGTCTTTAATCCAGTAGTATTTTAGTCCATTTCCAAATCGATGCTCTCTTGGGATGTGCGTTGCTGATGCTGTTCCTATTTCCTTCTCCTCCTCTTTCTGTCTGTGGCCTAGTCATAGGGCCATATCGCTCCCTGCCATTCCCACAGGTCAGAGTCAGCATAAAGCAATGGCTTGCAACATCACCTCTATACCCCCTCACTTAACAAAGCAGCCCACAGGAGAACAATACAGACCCACACAAAGCCTAGAATAATGCCACACTGTCATGCCAAGCAGCACAATGGCCAAACACAACCTGCACAGGAGAGTGTGCTGGGCAGATGTGTGGGGTTTTGTGTGGATTCTGAATTGTCATTCATGATGTTAAGGTTGTTGTTTAGAAGAAAAAAAAAACAGCTTGTCTTCAAGAGGTGGAATATTTACAAATATACAGCAGCATATATCCACCTGAGCAGGTGATGGTTTTATTAGAGTCAAACTTAAATAGTGTCTATCTATCTATCTATCTATCTATCTATCTATCTATCTATCTATCTATCTATCTATCTATCTATCTATCTATCTATCTATCTATCTATCTATCTATCTATCTATCTATCTATCTATCTATCTATCTATCGTGCTGCTTAATATTTTTGTGTAAACCACAATACATTTTTGACCACAAAACATTTTTTTCCAAGATTCTTTGATGGCTAGATAACAGCATTTATTTGAAACTTTAATATTTTGTAATATTGTAAATGTCTTTATACTTTACACTTTTGATTAATTTAATATGTTCTTCTGTTTGATTCAGGTAACTTTATTGGCAGCGTAAAAAAGAAGCTTTACATTGTCAAAGTATTAGGAACATTATGCATGCATACACTTTTACACATAAAAATAAAATAATAAAACAATATTATTAAATAAATATAAATAATTGATTTAGTATAAAATAAAATAAAATAAAATAAAATAAAGCTCTACTCTTATGTAACCAGCAGGGGGACCCACAATCCAGATCTGAAGTATTTTTTTTTTAGCCTTCTACCTTATTACTCATGCAAATCAGTCATCACTTGAACAGATATATTTTTTTCCATAAAACAGTACACATAATATAGAATATTTTTCTGTAGTTATGAAAATTCTGTAAAATCCAGCATCTAGCAAAAAAGTAAATAAAAGCTACTGAATGCTTGATATTAAGGCATTTAATCAACAATATTATACGATTTCTGTATGTTGACAGTATCGAAATTGATTCAGTATGTCAAACTGAACATTTCTGTCAGACAAAGTGCAAAGCACAAGATGTCATTATGAAGCAAGCACATATAATTGCAGAGGATATTGAATAGATTGCTAAGTATGTAATGCAACCCAAGGTAACACTGAAGAGATGGGGTGCAAAACATGTTAGCAAAGTAATATCAAAATGAATATAGATGCTTGTAAATGTAAACAAAAATATCTCTTTGTGAAAAACAGCGGTTCTGAGCTAAAGCATATAATCCTTGGTCACAGACATTATAAATGCTTCTGTAGTCATTCAGGTCAAAGCCTGATTGAATTAAGTGTGATTAGTAGCTGATGCATGCAAAATTAAAATCACCGGTCAGCATCTCTATATGCTAAACAGGTCATAGGCCTTTATGACAACTGACTTTCTAAGTGTCAAACTGTAAAATTACGTCAATGCAAGTCACTCAATTTTGACATGTACATCCTGTAGTTAACGAATAAAAATTCAGCATTAACTTCAGCAGTCAACATAAGTAAATTGTTCCCATCTGTCTCGTTCCAGCAAGAACATTTTGATTAGTGTTGCAGGAAGAAGGAAATGTTTTATTTGCACGAGGATGCACAGATCTATCAGTTTTGTTGTCATGTGGGAGGTTGGTCTGTGTTTATGTGTGTACCCACGAGTGGGTAGAGACTAGATAAGAGACTGCTCGCTAGCTGTTGAAGATGAGTAAGAAATTTCTGTTGCCAGACATTTTCAAATTAATATTTTCTGAGTAGATTAATAAGGATCAGGCTATATGTTCTTTTTTAGTATTTTACCTCTAATTATAAGTTGTTCCCACCTCCTAAAGTAATCCTGCAGTTTCACAAGAGCATTTATTGTACTCTCATCTTCTACTTCTGAGATAAATCACAGTCAAGATATTGATAGTTGCACTCCTCGCTGAAAAAGCAATGTTGGCTTTATAACATTAGCATTGTACAGCTTGTCCATGCTGACATCCTCATATTAATTATATCTATACTTATTTTCAAACCTGTTGCTTGGATTTTCAGTCATAAAAAAAGTCACCCAACAGTCTATAAAATAATGTTAAAAAGTTTGACTTTAAATTGTTTTGGACGTTTAAAAAAAAAACATTTGAATTTGTCAGATGCCTGAAAAGCCTTTATCCAATTCATCATTCACAATAATTTTCAGTTATTTATTTGTTCTTTTTTTAAATCATTTTTTCTAGGGTTAAGCATTAACAAACAACAAAAAGCTGCTGTGCAAATAGCTAAGTAAAATTAGTAATTAATAATATAACTAATTTAAGAACAATATTTGTCCCTTGATTTATTTTTGTTATTGGTGTTATCAGTGTAAGAAATTAAATTAAATTAAATTAAATTAAAATGAATTGAATTGAATTTAAAAAGTGAAAAGTTCTTCAGGTCAAAGTTCAATGTAGAAATAAACTGTTCACATAATTTGTTTCCCCAGTGGTTCATTTAAACATCATTGCTGACATAACCCTACTCCTGAAATTAGTTATTGTAAAATAAAGATCAAAGGTACAGTTGTCCTTTATAACAAGCAATAATGTCTATAATTAATAAAGGCCATAAGCTTTTGTAATGCTATCAACATTTTGTAAGTCTGAATAGTCAGAATCCAATCATGATTTACAAATCACATAATGAAATGTTGACAAATATTGTCAGTTTGGACTCAAATCTCTGATCTGCCACAGTGCATCATAAAAGCATCACAGGGCCAAGAAATCACTGACCCGAGGATCAAAGAGTACATGATGCACGATTTAAAACAGTCACCCATGCTTGCAGCTGCGAGGTCAGTCGTGATCTTGTTATTAATAAATTTGAGAGCCAGGATTAAACTAATGAACTGGTGGCCTTGGTCCGAACAGCCAAGGCGGCAGCGCAGCTGCGTTTATGCAGCATTATGCTAATGCTAATCTGGCCAAACATAATGCATTAGTGATTTAACACTGTACAGGAATTTGTACCATGGACACATGTCCATCTATCCTTTCAGAATCTACTTGGACAGAGAGAAAATGAATGGTTAATGATCAAACTTAAATAATTAATTAAATGCTTGTGAGATGCAGTGGTGACCCTGAGGGTTTGTCAAAACAGATTATAGAAAACAGAGATGAGGATGTGTGTGTGAGACAGAGAGAGGGGGAGGAAGTATGCAGTCACACACACGTCAGCTTGACTGGTGTGTTAGGACTGTGATGTTTAACTTCCTGTGGAAGTAAGGCTATAAGTGAGATCAAAGCCACATGGTCTGAAAAAAAGATAAACCGATTATTCATATCCTAGTCTAAAACTAGTCTGCAGTTCAGTTTGTGAGGGATGAACGGAGAAATACAGAATGATGTTGATTATTTTAGCATCATCTTGACGATTCCTCATGCTGTATATAGGCTACACTACTTTTCAAAATTGTGTTTTATACGCAAGGTTTTGAGCCAAGGTTTAATCTGAGCAAAAATTCAGTGAAGTAGCTTTATTTATAACTTTATTTATGTGATGACAAAGCTGAATTTTCTGCCACCATTACTCCAGTCTTCAGTGTCACATGATCCTTCAGAATCATTTTAATATGCTGATTGATTGTTCAAGAAACATTTAATATTTTCATCAGTTGTGCTGCTTAATATTTTTGTGTAAACCATGAGGACTGTTTTGCCCAAAGCCAGCAGGCAAGCACATAGCAACCAATATGAACACCGTAGCAACCACTTAGAAATTCCTCAGCAACCACCCAGGAAACCGTAGCTTCCTAAAATGATGAAAATCGCTTATTTTCAAATGCATCGTAACAGCAACTTTTGCAGTCAAGCACTCTCATTTTCCTATTTTTTTTGCCATAGCTTTATATCAGAAAATATTAAACAAAATTATATATAATCTAAAAAACAATATAATCTAAAAACCAAACAAACAATATAATCTATAAAAAATCAAACAAACAGTCTAATCTAAAAATATAGGTAATCTAAAAAAAGAAGAAAGAAAGCGAAAACGGAGAATAGCCCAGATTAGCAGATGGTGAAGATGGTTTATTGCCCTCAAACAAACCAACAGCAAAACCGGCTAGATGGTGTGTGAAGGTGATGTTTACAAATGCTCAGAGCCCTTTCACATTCTCTGCACTCGCAGACTCAGAGCGCATGCGACCAGCTGTCACTTGATTCTACCATGTGTGTTCAGAGCAGAAGTGTGCAGAAACGTCTACGTCATTGTTGGCTTGACTTTCCACATGATTTTAGACACTTCCATTGCCCTCACATGGCCTGTATCAAACAAAAACAATGCAGCCACTTTAGGTTAAAAGGACATTTACATGTTTGTAAGGTTCTTCAGTGTTTTCAACAAACCAACTGACTCTGACTTTTATATGATTTCTCAATGACAAATGAAATTCAAATAGTTGAATACAGTACTGAATCATGATTAATGTATAAAGATATAACTAAAGCTGACCCTTGATTCTACTTAGTAGCTATATACTGTACAATACAATAGAATAATTTAAACCTCTGCTTTTTTAATTATCTCATGGAATGCCATGCACAGTGTCAATATAATTCCATATGAAAAAGTCAATGCATGAAATTAGATCATTTACTGTAATAGGCATCCATAATGTGCCTTTATCAAGTCTGCTCTGTTTGATTAACCAGGGTAATGCAGGATATTGTGCGTTGTGATTATTGGTTAATCTGGCTAATGCTAAAGTTGAAGTGTGTCATTTCAAGTGTGCACCACTAGCTTCACAAAATATAATTGCAAAAATAATTATGGTTTTCAAACAGGTTACCCAAACACTCCCCCATTTGCCTTTGTGAGCATGAAATGTATGTTAATGTTATAGTTCAACTTTTCACTCAATTTGTTCTATCTATCTATCTATCTATCTATCTATCTATCTATCTATCTATCTATCTATCTATCTATCTATCTATCTATCTATCTATCTATCTATCTATCTATCTATCTATCTATCTATCTATCTATCTATCTATCTAATCTGTCTGTCTGCTTTTTTTCAAGGGAAAAGTAATTAAATTACAGTAATTAGTTACTTAGTAATGCAACACTATAGACAGATAAATAGTAAAATGCAGGAAACATGCTAAATAAAATAATTTTCACTAGTGGTTTGAAACTTTTTGACCCCCACTATGTCTTGTTGCTGTCTGTGTATTTTTGTTCTGTTAGCTTTGTCCACTTTCTCGTTCTCCCTTTCTTTATTTCCCTGTTAGCTGCTTCTCGCTGAAGTGGTTCTGGCTGTGGTTTATTCAGGAGGTAGCTGAATGACAGAGGCACTTTTGTGGCCTAAGCCTCCCGTCTGCTCTATCTCCCCTCCTCTCTGGGCCTGTGCATTATTCAGAGACAGTGCTGTTAAGAGCCAAGTCCCCAAAGTAACATTCCTTCTGCTCCACAGAGCTGCTCCTGAACCTCAGCCGCCTCTCAGACACCCGAAAGCACAGTGCCTGAAACAGCTAATCTCTTTTTTATTCATGGCGATGTAAAAGTTGGAGCAACACATAATATCAGCGCCGGACTGCTGAACACGAGGGTTCTGGACATGTTTTGAATGTGCTGTCGCTGGAGATTTTAACATGGACGGTTTCCTTCTCTGGTGTAAACAAAAAACAGCACCACTGTAACACGTTTTTAAAGTAAATTTTCAGATTAAAGTTTTAAAATTTCAATTCAATTCAAGGCCATACTCTATAACAAGGCTTCCTCCTGTGAAAAAGTCTATCCCCTGTTGTCCTTTCACATCAAAATCCAATGATATATTTGTTCACAACTGTTTTGTACTACTTTTGTAAACAGTGCTTCATCGTGCAGATTTCTCTCCTGATTCAGACGAGACAGCTTTTTCGAAAGTAAAAATATGTATATAGGACTCATATTTTAGCTGGAAGTAATAGTCTGAAGTTAAAACATCTTATTGATGGATTTATTTCTTACAAACCTGCAGCCTTTCACCTCACAATATGTTATTTGTTAGACTGGAGTTATGTGAATTATTTGTGGATTATTGGGATGTATTTTTTTTTCAACTGTTTGGACTCTCATTCTGACGGCACCCATTCACTGCAGAGGATGCATTAGTGAGCAAGTGATGTAATGCTACATTTCTCCAAATCTGTTTTGACGAGGAAACAAACTTATTTACATTTTTGATTGCCTGGGTTTGAGTATATAACTATCCCTTTAATATATAAAGACATTGATGGTATGTCTTTAATATATAAAGACATTGATACAAAGCACATCCTCAAACAGTAGACACACTTAGATTAGTAAACAGCAAGCAAATACAAGCAAAGAAAATACACGTTTTAACAAACATAATATTTTAGCAACCACCAAAATGCACTTTTTTGAAAGGATATCAACGTCAGTGAAAGAAAAGTGTTACTTTAAATCTACCCCTAAATCCACACTTTAATATTAAATGTATGCAGGATCATTTTTCATGTGCCAATTAGGCAAAACATGCATACAACCCATTTTTCTGTTGGCCTAGAGGAAATGGTAACATTCATGACATACATTTAAAAAGTGACAAATTGCAATATGTAACTTTTGAGGAAATATCTAACTTTTAAAAAAATATCTCCGACAATCGTTTACATAATTTTTTTTTCAAAAGAAGTAGAATGATTTAGAATGAATTGTAAGAGTACAGACCTGAAGTCCCAATAATTTTTCAGCAACCTATTCTTTTAAAGGAACATTCTTAGTTCAACAGAAGCTGAAAACTAAAAGTTACCTTATTTACCCTAAATGGTATACTGTATATTAGTACCTTAAATATATATTAGTGTATTTTAAAAGTGTGTATTAGTACCTATAATGTACATTTTGAAAGGGTATCGCCTTAGCTATGACATTTATGCATCTACAATTATTTTATTCTATCTTTGTTCCTCTTTTTATGTGGAATAGTTTCTCAGCAAGGTCTAAATGGTGACAACATGTTCCTGGAAGCACAGAGGATTGAGATAAGCTATTCCATGTAAGCCAGATCACTAAAGCAACCAGAGCCCATGACAACACTTGTTTCAACACCTTGTATCCTGACCTGGCCAGATCAAAGCTCTTTGGTGGGCCTTCTCCAAAGAGAAACGCAGTTCACTGTCAGTTTTGTCCATAAAGCTGCCTTGAATTCCAAAACCCCAGAGAAGACATTGTGTTTATTCCGAAAACACTTCCCTGAATACTCTGCAATTCATTTAAAGCTTTGGAGAGCTTTTTAGCAGATAATAGCTATTACTGTGGCATCTTTATGTGGGTGGTTTTGAACATGTAGAATCAGCTAAAATGAAAAAGTGTGTTTTTGATCAAAATAAACGAATGGGTTTAAAGGGAACTGCAATACTTTGTATAGAACCATGTCTTTGAAGTGTGTAAGCAGCAGGCACACATGTGCCATCATGTGTTCATGCTCAGTGTCCCATCATATGCTTCCAGTGTTCATGGGATTAGAGTGGATTTAGTGTAAATGCCTGTAATTTCTAAAAGGCTTGAGAGATTATAAAAGAAAGACGACAGAAAGGGTCAAATTTTTTATCACTACTATCACAGAAAACAAGAACTGCATGATGTAGGAAAAATGCATGCACGTCATCATGATATATGCTCATATACTATCTGTGCATTCTGTCAAATATATAAATAAAAATTTAAATTCTCCTCTTTTATAGATCACTGTGGTAACAAAGGTAACTTTGTGAATTCCTAGCCCCAAATTTACATGACATTATTCATGAGTACTGTCATTTTCTCTGAATAAATAAATGGAAGCCTCCAGATTTTACAAGTTTAAGCACCACATAATTACTGCTGGAAGCACTTTTTTAGTTTTCTCTCTTGAAATATTGAAGAGCTTTGATAAAAACTCTAATATATAATATAAGTATTTTAGTGTGCAATATATGATGCACACTTGCCATGCAGCAGTTTAACTTTATTTTTAGAAGTACGCTTTGTAGGACATTTGTTGATCGATACACTTAAATCTAATTACTGAATATAACAAAATTGTGAGTAAAAGGAACATAAAGGGATAGTTCACCAAAAAAATTAAAACACTTTGTCAATTACTCAAGGTTCTGTCATGCCAAACCTGCATGCTGCTATAGTTTCTTCGTCTTCTTCTTCTTCTTTTTTTTTTTGTCTGCAGAGCACAAAAGGAGATTTTTTAAATTAACAACTTTGTATTAAAGGAATAGTTCACCCAAAAGAAAAATGTGCTGAAAATGTACTAACCTTAGGTAAATATGTAGATGAGTTTGTTTCTTCATAAGAACAGATCTGGGCGAAATTTAGCATTGCATCACTTGCTCACCAATGGATCCTTTGCAGTGAATGGGTGCCGTCAGAATGAGAGTCCAAACAGCTGATAAAAACATCGCAATAATCCACACGACTCCAGAACATATAGCCTAAGTTAACAACTTGTGAAGTGAAGAGCTACATGTTTGTAATAAACAAATGTCTTTAAACCTTTAAACTGTTGCTGCTCTATCCATAATAGGGCCTTTCGCACTGCTTTAGTTCCAGAACTAAAAGTACAGTACTAAAGTACTGGGACGATTTTGCGCAAACTTTTTCCCAGTACCATTTAAAGGGTTGCATTCGCACTGACAGTGGGTACTAAGAAGTGACGTAAGCCGGTCGACAGCGACGTTATTTGTACGCGACGTTCAACAACGTAAATAATGCTTTCTCCAGTGCTGATGGCACCCATTCACTGTAGAGGATCCATTGGTGAGCAAATGACGTAATAGTAAATTTCTATGCCAAATATGTTCCAATGAGGAAACTGCTAAATATGTTCCACATCTTGCTGAGATTATATTTTCAGTAAATTGTTGTTTTTTGGTGAAATATTCCTGTTTTTAATTATTATTTTATTTTAGTTTATGGATAAGTGAACTACTGAACTACTTTCATTTCATGCATGGAAATAGAAGATAGAAAATGCTTTCTTTATGAAATAATTGCTTGCCAAACATTATACTGACCTTGACACAACAGTCCAGTTCTAAACACATTAAAAAAAGTCATTTCTCATATAATAAGATATTCTTTCAGATATAGGCCATGACTGAACAGCTAATGAAAATTGGTTGATTTGTGTGTGAGCCCAAGTTTCCTTGATTGTGCCTCTCAATATATTTCATACAAGGACAAACACTGCAATAGTGCTCTGGGGGTTTTATAACAACCATGTTATTCAATATGTCTTACTTTTGCTTAGCGTCTTCCTTCGTGATGAAATGAAACAATGTGTAGTGACAAAGTCTCTTAATGTGACCTGTCAGTCGCCGTGTGACTGGGGCTGGCTAGTGTGAATTAAATCCTTTCGCATCTTTCGATGTGTTGCTGTTCACCTTTTTTGGTCTCTCTTCCTATTTCATGTGCTCTCTTTGTGCCATAAGTTTCTTTTCCACCCCCCACCCCCTTGCAAACATCCTGTGCATGAGAGAAATGGTGTGTTTCTGATGTAAAAGCTGAACTAGTTTGTAAAGTCCTAACCATTGTAACGTCTAAACTGAAATCTCTCTCTCTGAAACCTCAGACAAAATTACACTGAAGGAACTGAAAGTCAACAGTTAGAGGAAGCCATGAATCTGTGTGCATTAAGTAACTGATTTCATGGGTTTCACAGCCTGATGTGTAAAACAAATGCCATGTGTATATTTAAGACAAGTTTAATTTCAAGTCAGACAGGCAGGGTTTTATCTGCACTAAGTTTCATACACAACTCATAAAAAAGTACATTGTACATAACAATGGCTTGCAGATCCAAATGTCCTAAAAGGAATAACAAGACAAAGAAAAATAAAGAGACAAAGCAAGATTCATCACCGGAGGAGATTTCACAGAGTTTGCCTTGCTTAAGCTTGATAGATATGTCTGTATAAATATGTCTGTGGAAAGATGGGGCCAAGTATGATAACAACAAATATTAGCATCCATACCAATGCACGATAACATTCTGTTTATTATAAGTATGCTTAAAATGCTCAGTCTATTAAATGTCATGGGGATTCTGATCGTAAGTGTTTTTATTGTTCATCTGCAGAAAAAATCATACTGAACGTAATTCCAACCATTTCGTTCCTCTGTGCTGTGACTTTCTTGTTCTTATAGATTTAGAATCATTATTAGAACTTTAGTTGCTGCTATAGTTGTTGTCATTGTTATGAACAGGCCTTAATTTTTAGTTTTAAAGTTATTTTGAAAGATCTAGAATGGCTAACATAGGTTGGCCATCACAAATTAAACATGTAAAAAATGTGTATACTTCTATGCAAGACATTTAACAAACATTTTTTTTTCATACATTAGAGGAACTTGAGGGGAACTGACTTCATTCATCTAAGAATCCTTTATTTCGTCGTGCAAAGGAACATCTAAAAAGTGATGTTATACGAGGATCATTTATTTACAGATAATTTGTTTAGTGTGGCTACTTTTAAGTGTCCAACTACATTTTAGAGCTACTGTACATTCACAATCACAAGTGATGTGTTAGATAACACACAGTATTCTAAAGATGGGCTCATATTTGCATAGAAAAAGGAAGCTGAACAGTAAGTTGTCTTGGTTCAGCCACACCAAACTACTGTAGAGCTGATGCTTTGAAGTGTAGAGATGATTGTGTAACTCCAAAGCCTTCACTCCAGTCAGACGCTTGACTGTATCCAAAATCAACTCCTTCAAGGTCCTGCAAACCATAATCTTCCAGGGCCTTAAATGGAAAGCAAACCCTGACTGTTGTTGAAAAGTCTCAACAGAGGATTTTGTTTGGGCTACAACTGAGAAAATTCAATTTGACACAGGATTTGATGGTCCAGTTCTAGAAGGCAATCATCAAGTTCATCACCTTCTGATAGGGGTCAGCCAGTGCAAGGGAGACATAACACTTGAACACATTATTTGCTCAGCAGAGAGTTTTTGAGCACTACTCTAAAGAAAAAGAAACAAACCGTTTCTCCCTTCCCGTTTTGGCTAAATGTTCATTCATTGCACTAAAACACTTCTGCTGACCTCTAGTCCTTTTTACACCTACCCCTAGGCTATTTACCTGTACAAATTGTCAAGACTGTATATAGTCAAATACAGCAGCACATTTAGCAATTTTTGTTGAGTTTACAACAAAAATCAATGCATGAAAAACATTTTGCCTTAATATTCACTGCAGTTTCTTCTCTCTGTCTCTACACTGCACAATTTGTATGTTTATAAGATTACTGAATTTCCACCGTTATGTTTGGAAGCAACAGATGCATTAAACAGCCTAATAAATGCAAACTTCATAAACTCAGTTCTGACTTTCATACCAGTGAGAATCTTGTGTTAGTTTATAGCCTGAGAGCTTCTGCTCTTCTCCCATATGGGCCACATCCTGACAATCATTATGGCATAAAAAACCTCAAGCAAACCCCATTACAGCTAACTGCATGCATCACAACTGAGAAGACAGAGACAGACTTAAAGATACATATATGATAGAATGAGAGTGTCACGACACTGGAAGGAGGAAGCAGAGATGCAGGTGAAACAATGTAAGTATTTATTAATAGTCAGATGACACGAACACAGCACAGTCTCTCGGATGGGATGGTGGCGCAGGGACACGATGAACAGCGTGGTGGTGAAGAGTGGTGACGGTGAATCCAGTGCCGGTGAATGTCCAACGAGTGATGACGGTGAATCCAGTGCCGGTGAACATCCAGACGAGACGAAACCCACGAAGACTCCAGACAGACGATGACCAGGAACACTGAAGCAGACGGCACACGGGGAACGACACAGAGGACATCAACAACGATCTGACAAGGAGAGGAAAGTGCGGTGAGACTTTATAGGTGAGTAGATTGGCAGCAGCTGGTGCAGGAATTGAGATCAGCTGGCGCGCTGATGACTGGAGTGAGCGGTCACGCCCACTCACACACACACACACACACACACACACACAGAGAACAACAATACACGAGACATGAAGAAACCAGTGAATTCATGAACCGTGACAGTACCCTCCCTCCTAGGAACACCTCCTGGTGTTCCCAGACTCCCTTACCTGTCGATTGTAATCATCAATAAGGGAGTGATCCAGAATGTCTCTAGCAGGCACCCAACTTCTCTCCTCCGGACCGTAACCTTCCCAGTCCACCAAGTACTGAAATCCGCGTCCCCTCCGCCTAGAGTCCAGAATACGATTGACCGAATAAGCGGGTTCCCCTTCTACGAGTCGCGGCGGTGGGGGAACCGGGGCTGGCGGATTTATGCGTGCATAAAACACGGGTTTAATTTTGGACACATGGAAAACGGGATGAATCCTCCTGTACACTGGAGGGAGATTGAGGCGGACTGTCACCGGACTAATGATCTTGGTGACAGCGAACGGGCCAATGAATTTAGGAGCAAGTTTATTAGACACGGAGCGGAGAGGAATGTTCTTAGTAGAAAGCCACACTTTGGAACCGACGACGTATACGGGAGGTCTAGACCGGTGGCGATCGGCCTTGGCCTTGGTGCGCGCTCCCACCTGGAGTAGAGTCTCGCGGGCTCTAGTCCAAGTGCGATGACACCTCTGGACAAAGGCGTGGGCGGAGGGAACCGCGACTTCGGATTCCAGACTAGGAAAAATTGGTGGCTGGTAACCTATACTGCATTCAAACGGAGACAGGCCCGTAGATGACACTGGTAACGAATTGTGGGCGTACTCCACCATTGACAGTTGTTGGCTCCATGAGGAAGGATTCTTGGAGACCAGACATCGCAACGTTCTCTCCAAATCCTGGTTGGCTCTCTCAGTTTGACCATTGCTCTGGGGATGAAACCCTGAGGACAGACTAACAGTAGCACCCAGCAATTTACAAAACTCTCGCCAAAATTTGGACACAAATTGGGGTCCTCTGTCGGAAACCACGTCCGTCGGGAGGCCATGTAACCGAAAGACGTGGTCAACGACTGTTACCGCTGTCTCCTTGGCTGAGGGTAATTTGGGCAAGGGAATAAAGTGGGCCGCCTTCGAGAATCGGTCCACCACGGTCAAAACTACCGTGTTACCCTGAGAGGGGGGGAGGGCGGTGACAAAATCTAGAGCGATATGGGACCAGGGTCTCGAAGGGACCGGCAGCGGTTGAAGGAGCCCATCTGGGGGTCTATTGGAAGTCTTACCAGTGGCACAAACTGAGCAAGCCAAAACAAAACTGTGAACATCACGAGCCATAAGTGGCCACCAAAATCGTTGCTTGACTAAAGATGTAGTGCGACTGACTCCTGGATGACAAGCCACATTGGAACAATGACCCCACTGAATAACGTCGGACCGTAATCCCTCCGGCACAAATAACCGGTTCGGTGGGCAGCCGACCGGAGGCGTTACCCCTTGTAAGGCTGTTTTGACCTTCGATTCGACCTCCCATGTGAGTGTGGAAACAATTAGTGTCTCTGGAAAAATGCACTCGGGAGTAGACGGGCGATCGGAACGGTCAAAAATACGTGATAAGGAATCGGGTTTGATGTTCTTGGAACCCGGGCGGTACGAGAGAGTGAAATCAAAACGTCCGAAAAAAAGTGCCCACCGAGCCTGCCTGGAGTTCAATCTTTTGGCAGTTCTAATGTATTCCAAGTTCTTATGATCGGTCCATACGATAAAAGGTACCCCCGACCCTTCTAACCAGTGACGCCATTCCTCCAATGCTAACTTGACTGCCAACAACTCTCGGTTACCAATGTCATAATTACTCTCGGCAGGGGACAAACGATGGGACAAAAACGCGCATGGATGCATTCTGTCGTCCGCCGGAGAGCGCTGGGATAGCACTGCACCTACCCCCACCTCTGACGCATCGACCTCCACCACGAACTGACGTGATGGATCAGGGGTGACTAAGATGGGGGCTGAAACGAAGCGGCCCTTCAGTTTGGCAAACGCAGCCTCAGCTGCGTCTGACCACCTGAACGTAGTCCTGGGGGAGGTCAAGGCGGTCAGAGGCGCGGCTAGTTGGCTGAAATTGCGAATAAAACGCCGGTAGAAGTTGGCGAAGCCCAGAAACCTCTGTAGGGCCTTACGGGAATCTGGACTTGGCCACTCCACCACAGCCTTAACCTTGTCAGGATCCATGCGCACTCCCTCGGACGACACAATGTACCCTAGAAAAGGAACCGACTGTGCATGAAAAGCGCATTTCTCCGCCTTGACAAAAAGCCCATTCTCTAGCAACCTCTGAAGCACTCGCCGGACGTGCTGCACATGTTCCTGGAGAGATGAAGAAAAAATCAGTATGTCATCCAGGTAAACATATATGAACTGATCTACCATATCTCGCAGCACGTCATTGACGAGTGCCTGGAAGACCGCTGGGGAGTTGGACAGCCCGAAGGGCATGACCAAGTATTCAAAGTGCCCCCTAGGGGTGTTAAAAGCAGTCTTCCACTCATCCCCCTTCCTAATGCGGACCAAATGATAAGCATTACGTAAATCCAATTTTGTGAAAATAGACGCTCCCTGCAATCTCTCGAAGGCTGAAGACATTAACGGCAAAGGATAAGTATTCTTTACCGTGATGTTGTTCAGTCTCCGGTAATCAATACAAGGTCGCAGGGATCCGTCCTTCTTCCCCACAAAAAAGAACCCCGCCCCCGCTGGAGAAGAGGAGGGGCGGATGAACCCCGCTGCTAGAGAATCAGAAATATATTTCTCCATAGCCTCTCTCTCTGGAACAGAAAGTGAATATAACTTGCCCTTAGGCGGAGACGTACCTGGCAGTAACTCTATAGCACAGTCATAGGGACGATGCGGAGGGAGAGAAGCAGCACGAGACTTACTGAACACCTCCTTCAGGTCGTGATACTCCGTGGGCACGTTTGACCAATCCACTGCCTCCTCCTGAAACGTAAAAACAGAAACAGACGGACAAGCAGACATAAGACAAGACTCATAACATTTACTGCTCCACTCCGATACTGTTCTCTGCTGCCAATCGATTCTGGGGTTGTGCTTGGTGAGCCAGGGGTGACCTAAAACAATGGATGCGAGGGGGGAGTCCAGAATGTAGAAGGAGATGGTTTCAGAGTGGTTGCCAGATACAATGAGTGTGACGGGTCCGGTGGTGAAGGAAATGATGGGAAGGGCTTGGCCATTGAGGGCGTGAACTGCGATGGTCTGTGTGAGGGGTCGAAGGGGAACTTGATGCCTATGTGCAAAAGCAGAGTCCATGAAATTACCCTCAGCCCCAGAATCCAGCAGTGCGTGACAGTCCTGAGTGTGGGCTGACCATCGTAGTCTTACCGGGAGGAGTGTAGATGTCGATGAGGTCTTCTCAGCGGAGATCCCACCCGACAGTAGCCTCAGACTTACTGCCGGGCTTGCCCCTTTTACTGGACAGTTGTAGGCGAAATGTCCTGCCGTGCCACAGTACAGGCACAAGCCCTGGGATCTCCGCCTCTCCTTCTCCTCCCGGGAAAGCCGAGCTCGCCCGACCTGCATGGGCTCGTGATCGTAGACGGGACTGACCGCGTCCCTGCCGCTGGCTCGTGGTGTAGACGTCTCCCCAGGAAGTCGAGCGGGTAACCTCCGCCGCTCGACTCGAGAGAGTCGGGAGTCTACACGCAACGCCAGATCGACAAGCCCATTGAGTGTGGGGGGTAGGTCCAGGGCATAGATCTCCTTCTGGACGCGATCAGCCAGCCCATGCAGGAACATATCCCACTGCGCCTCCTCGTTCCACTGACACTCTGCCGCCAAGGTCCTGAACTCGATGGAGTAGTCAGAGACGGATCTCTCCCCCTGATTGAGATCCGCCAGAATCCGCGCGGCTTCTCTCCCAGCGACCGCACGGTCAAACACTCTCTTCATCTCGGCGGAGAGTGTCTGAAACGAGGCGCAGCATGGATCCTGGTTCTCCCACACCGCTGTTCCCCATAGTGCTGCTCTCCCAGTCAGCAGCGTGAGCACGAATGCCACCTTGGTCTGCTCGCTGGCAAAGGTCTTGGGCTGCAGGGAGAAATGCATAGCACAGCGAGTCAGAAAGGCACGGCAAAAGTTCGGCTCACCGCTGTATAGTTCCGGAGTTGGTAGGCGGGGCTCTGACTGGGAGACGCTCTCCGATGGTATGAAGGGAGCTGGCGGTGTGGGTGGCGCAGCGGGATTTTGTAGATGTTGCATTTGCTGGGTGAGCTCAGACACCTGCGCCACAAGAGCCCGAATCGCCTGTCCCGACTCCTTCATGCTCTTTTCCTGGGCATCCATCCGAGAGACGCTGGATCTTAGAAAATCCTCCCGCGAAGAAGTAGTTCCACCTGCTGCTTCCATAGTAGGTCAGATCGTTCTGTCACGACACTGGAAGGAGGAAGCAGAGATGCAGGTGAAACAATGTAAGTATTTATTAATAGTCAGATGACACGAACACAGCACAGTCTCTCGGATGGGATGGTGGCGCAGGGACACGATGAACAGCGTGGTGGTGAAGAGTGGTGACGGTGAATCCAGTGCCGGTGAATGTCCAACGAGTGATGACGGTGAATCCAGTGCCGGTGAACATCCAGACGAGACGAAACCCACGAAGACTCCAGACAGACGATGACCAGGAACACTGAAGCAGACGGCACACGGGGAACGACACAGAGGACATCAACAACGATCTGACAAGGAGAGGAAAGTGCGGTGAGACTTTATAGGTGAGTAGATTGGCAGCAGCTGGTGCAGGAATTGAGATCAGCTGGCGCGCTGATGACTGGAGTGAGCGGTCACGCCCACTCACACACACACACACACACACACACACAGAGAACAACAATACACGAGACATGAAGAAACCAGTGAATTCATGAACCGTGACAGAGAGCCTTTTTTTTTTTTTACTTTGAAGGCATTTCAGTCCCAATTCTGTTTACACTGTGGAATTTCTCTTGCTTACGCTCTTCCCATTTTCACAATTTATTCTTTCTTTGCTAGATGTAGTCTCTGCATGAACAAAAGAGTTTATTAGTGCCACTCATTACATTTTTTTTCCAACTAGAAAGAACCCTAACAACAACAACAATAATAAAAAGAGGTTCTATCCATAATGGCTTTTAGTCAGAATTAGAATTAGCATTAATGTATGATAACATAATCATCTTCAGACTGTCATTGTGGTTTAACTAGTCTCATAATCACTGCTGCACTCTTCCCTATTCATGCATGATGATGCTTGCATGACTCCCTGATATTCTTGCATCAGATACATTGATTGTGTAAGGTCCACTGAGCTTCCTGTGATATTAACTGTGCCATTTCTTCCCCTCAGTGTTTCTGAAGGTGGATTTGAACTCAGTGACACTGATATCCATGTTCTTTGAGAACTGTATTACATATGAATCTAAAACAAACAGAACACGTATTATCTTCCTTATCATCATTTTGGAATGAATGGTCTGAAATAATGGGATTGTAAGGAGTTGAATGCATGCCTCTGCCCTTCATAAACAACTGATTGTGTTACCCTTGACCCTTTGCTTTGATCATACCACCTTCTCTTCTGGGCGACACCAATCATACTTCTGTGATGCCAGTGATATAACACCCCAAAATATACTGTAAGATAATTTAAATGCTGATAGGAAAAGAATGACAGTGTAGTGAACACGTTTGCTTTAAACAGCCACCGAAAAATATTGTTAATGTAAAAGTTAATATGTTAATGTAAAAAAGTAATTGGCTGTTATAAAACACAATCTGTGTTACTTGTTTTCACAGTGTCAGTCCTCTGTCGTGTGTGTCATGTGATCCCGTCTCTTGTGTCCATATTTGGTTTGTTTCCTGTCCTTGTTTAATGTAATTATTAGTTCATTCTTGTCCAGTTGTGTTTGTCTCATTATCTATGATTATCCTGTGTATTTATAGTCCTGTCTGTTCAGTTTGATTTCGTTTGGTCTACTCGTTACCCTGCCTTGTTTGTATTTATCAAAGACTGTTATCTTGAGTTTACATCCTCGTCTGCGTGTTCCTGTATCCTCCTCGTGTGTGCACCGTGACACAGGTAATAGAGTAATTCATGAAGTGTAAAAAAAAACAAAACCTAAAGAAGCTTTTTCTCAAAAGTAGAGGTGTTATGTGAATGCATGCTATTGAACATTTGCTGCCGGGTTTCTGTGGGTCTCGTAGCTTCGTAACATTAGTTGAACCACTAATGTCATGTGGACTACTTTGTCGATCATCTTGGTACTTTTCTGTGACTGTGGTAGTTCCCTTGCTGCCTATGGGAGGGTCAGAGAGCCCTCAGATTTCTTAAAAAAATATCTTAAATTGTGTTCTGAAGATGAAAGAAGGTCTTACGGGTTTGGAATAACACGAGGGTGAGTAATTAATGACAGAATTGTAATTTTGGGTGAAGTATCCCTTTAATTCTTCCTTCCACAAATGATGGCCTTAAAGTTTTAAATAAGACCAAGACTTACATTTATAAAGTCATGACATTACAAAGTCAGTCAAATCAAGAACAAATATCTATCAATGGGATAAGAACTTATTTTCTCTTTAAATTAAGTAGATTTTTTTTCCAAGCCAATTAACAGCCCATTATTTATTCTTGTTTTAATCACAAATTCACTTCATTTTGATTAGTTTAAAAAATACTTTTTATCTGATGTTTTGTTTCTTAAGTAAATGTTTCTTGTCCCCCCCCCCCCCCCTCCATATTCTAGTGTTTGACATCAGATGTCTGTCAAACACTCCTTTTTTTACTTTTTATTTTTTGTAAAATTAAAAAAAGTAATGGAAATCTTTTGGCTGTGTGCTCCCTACACATTTAGAGAACATGCTGACATTCCATTCAATTTATTCCAGAAATTTTGGTCTTTCAGAATACCTGGTCTTAAAAAGTCTTAAATTTACATTCATGAAACCTACCTGTGCTAGTATACTGTAGCCCTGTGTTCAGTGCAAATGTGCTTTACAGCACTTCGTTTCAGGCTATACCAATTTCACTTTCAAGCAATGGATTATAGGAAATAAGAACTGATTCTAGTGTGTTGTCTTACTTCTGTCTCTATATATTTTCTCATGACTCGAGTGCACTAAAAAAGCTTTATGATCAGACGCAACAAAATTTTGTCATAACTGGCACATAGATCCATCTAAAAATCATTGTAAACAACCATTAACATTTTCACCCCTTCTGGATCTCTATTTTAAACAGCTATGCAAAGCTTCGTGATTCACATGACATACATGTGTAGTGAAACTGAGCATGTCAGTAGTATTAAAATGCATTCTTCCGAACGCTGCAAACAAGCCTGGGCAAACTGCTTCGTATTGGTGTGTGGGTGGATATCCACTGCCAGATTCACAGATTCAATCACTCCTACCAGTGTCTCTTTCTCACCTCTTCGGTCTCATTCTCTAGGTCTCTCTCTCCCTTTCCTTCTCAAATCAAATCAACAAAGCTTCACTGGCCTAATTATCAACAATAGTATATTACTGCAAAGCATTCGAATGGTTGCCATTAGTAATGGTAGCAGAGAAATCTGATTTATTTTTATTTTATAGTTCATATTTATAACGGGCCTGGGGAGTGTTTACAGAGGCAGTTAAATATAAATATGCAGGCAATAAAGTTGGACCAAGACTTCAGTACTCAATTCCATTCTCATAAGATTATATGGACCATTTCTATACCATATGGGTTTGTGATATTTAAGTGTAGGCTAGTACTTTTGGAACAGGAGAAAACTAAGCCACTTGATTTTGTATCAGATCTTTCAAATCTAATCCATTTCTGTGAATTCATTGGCATATTTGTATATATTAAATTCTTTGATACTAAAGCACTTTAGAGACATGAACCAAAACCAAAACAATATTTGGACCATTGGGAAAATTACATATTGAAGTGAACTGAAATGTAGTCATGATGTATGAGAGAACAAAGAATATGTGCTCACTTTCTCCTTTATTGCTATGAATTTCAGAATGCAAGCGGATACTTTGAAAGTCTTTCAAACCTCATTTCACATTTTCCAAAACTGTCAGAAAAAGATCAAATGCAGGTGTTCCAGTCATGCATCAGCATAGTTGAGCTTGCCGCCCTCAGAAACCGCCGCTGTTTCACCCTAGCCAAGAGTTCATGTGTAAATATTCATTAATGCTTTTAATGAATGTTTATTTCATTGTTGCACACAGTGCGTTGAACTGTTATTCCAGCAGGAGGATTCAAAGGCTGTCGCAAAACTGGTTTGGCAGGCTGTCCAATCTCAGAGATCCACTGTTGCTTTATTCCACTTAGTAAAGTTTAAGTCCTCTGTTTTGATATGCTTTCTCACAACATGACCTAAAATAGTTGTGCTAGGTGAGCAGGCAATCCTTTCAAGCTTTTCGAAGACATATGAACGTTGAACCTGTGAAACCAATGTGAACACATACATTTCAACTTCCTCCAAATGTGGTTGAAAGTGGACGATCTTAAAGCATTTTTAGACTCAGTTGACACCTGTTTTTAGTGTTCTCCACTTGGGATCTGATGCAGCAAAATGTTTCTTAATATTAGGTGTAAACACAGCCCTAAGCTATATAGGTTAGTGGGTACAGTATATAGGTTTCAACGTGGTTTTTAAATGTTTCAGACAAATGTTAGATTAACCAACAAAAAACCAACATAGGTTCAGAAAAACCATGTCTTTACCTACATTTTTGCTCCAAAAACACAATTCATTGCAGTTTCCAGCTGAAATGAACACTCAAGGTAAAACCTTTTTTTTATTTATACACGTTTATTTTTTTAATTGAGTCATTTTTAAAGAAATTCAAACAATAAATACCTTTTTGTGGCTCTTCAATGTGTCGTGGCAGATCACTGTATTGCCTCAGTTCAAACACGTGAACCGATCTTTTCATATTTACTTGATGCACGAAATGAACATGAATAAATATCTGAAAGTGTTTAATTTCAATCGCGGAACACACCATTTTAAGTCCACCGAATTTAATCTACTCCTGTCTGATTTGGGGTTAAGGCTAGAAGGGATACAGCTGCGGCTACTGGGCATGCACATGTACACATTTTCCGAGCCAACAATATAACGTGAAACCTATGAAAATGGTTTTAAAAAGCACATAGCGCCATAGTTTCATCACTTTGAGAGTGTTGCAGTGACAGTCTTTTTGCAGTAAAGGATCTGTCATAGTTTAATGAGAGGGAAGATGACATGAAGCTCGTGGTTAACCTGCATTGAAAACCGATGAGCGTGCATGATGTTATATTGAAAGTTTCAATTCAGTCGATCTTTTTCACCTCGTTTCAACATGTATTTCTATGAAGACTGGCCAGCTTTCGGGCAAGATGGCGGATAGCAGTGGCGGCACATAATATACCTGTTCTGATTGGTCAGATCACCTGTCAATCAAGCTCTTTGCTAACAGTCAATTCAAGTGTTTTCATGACAAAACGTGGTTTAGGGACCAAATCGAGTCGTTGGATGACAGACAATCAAGTCATGTAGTCTGAATGGCACCGCGATCTGCCGACGTGTAAAAGTAGTGTGAACGTGGCTTTATGGTAACTCACGGACATTCCAAATCGCCCCTATATGTAACAACCAGTGATTAGCGCTACTTACTGGATATTTCAATTTTGAAAGTATTGCTAAATGTTTAAGAAACAGCGTAATATAGTTTTTTTTCAATGATGATCGTAAGAAACTAAAGTTAGGCCTTGCTTGCTTTCCTCAGTGATTAGCTGGTACATTAAAGTCGGCATGAAATGGAAAGTGTGTTTGTCTTTTGTGATGCATGAATCTTAGAAAACGGCTTCTTAGATGAGAAAATAAATGTAGGGTGGGACATGATTTTGTCCATCGGGAATTGATTGGATCATTGTTGTTTGCTAATTGCTGCAATCTCATATGAGTGAGAGGTTGCTGCAGGGTAGGAATTATTGTCCCACCCTCACACCACTGCACACCTCATCAGAGAAGACATTTTGCTTTGAGGGGAAAGATAAGTTAATGTTTTTGATTATATATTGTTTTGGGCACAAGAATTAATATAATAATAATATATTTATAATACAAATATTAAAAACTAATTTTGATTTCATGGTGACTTTAAAGCATGAGAGCTATTATTAACTATTTAAATGTATGGTGGCCGAGAGAGCTCAGTGCTGCAACTTAAGAAAACGTGTGCAAACAGAAAAAAACACCAGCAAATTAAGAAAACATCTTCAGTTTGACAACACCTGCTGCAAATACTCAAAACGCAACCGAAAGTAAAGCATTGCAAGTTGCACAGACCACAAGGGATTTTTTTTTTAAGGAGGCCCCAAGAAGTTGTGAAAGTAGGTTAGCTAGCTTTGAAAGTGGTGCTAAATTATAATATACATTGCACAAGGTGAACATTGACAGATTCTATGCCTAAAATTACCTTTAGATTTAGCATGTAATTCTTTAGTATGTATTCAACACCGTGGTAAACTAGCCACACTTGGTTTGGCAATATTGTATGTTGTACAACCTTGCCAAATACTTTGAAGTAGGCCTATACTCTTTTGAAATGTTACAATTTTAAATATGTTTCTACATTTTTAACTCCCTGGACAGACTGAAGATGACGAAAAAATGAATAGAAATAATGATTGTCTAAAGAAATACTGAGTAAAATGTGTAAATGTCAGAATTTGAGGAGTGTAACAGAAAAAAATGGTTAACTAGTAGCGTAGCGAATCACTGCTGTCAGGGAGTAATAAGTAAAGTAGCCTAGTAATAGTACTTTTTGAGGAGTAATGAGTAGGCTAATTATATTCGACTCCCCTGAAAGGCATTATGCACAATGCTTTGTTAAACAGCCTTGTTCTTTAAAAAAGATCCTTTTGAAATTTTTTAAATGAAAATATTTTGTCTATAATTTCGTGAATATAAATGGTTAGAGTTCCCTCGCGTTGCTGTTACAGGTTGTCAACACTAGGCTAATGGCCACACCTTTCTGTGATTCTTCCTGTGGCCAGGGCCCGCTCATCGGCTTTAAATCGTCCGCCTTACACACACACACACACACACACAGACAACATTGATCCCGTACATCCCGGCTCACACACACACATCGTTTAACAGCGCGTGTGCTGCTCGAAATACCGAGAGAAGCGCATTTCTTCCGCCCGCAGGTAACGGCATAAATCTAGCTGTAGCTAACGGTGCGCGACTCCAAAGCTCGCTGCTGCGTGCGCGCGCTCTCTTTCTAGCTCCGTTCCTGACGTCAGCGAGATTGTCTCTGAGAGCGTCGAGCCCAGCAGCTCTCTCTCTCCACACTGACCCTCCATTGTGCGCACGCTAACGATGCCAGCGCTCGCAGCCGCCGCCGCCGCCCAGTAGAGACCTCCCAGCCCGAGGACGAGCACCACGACCCCGCTACACAGTCCGAGAGCGCGCGCCAGAGACTTATGTTCCAGCCCAACGTTGTCTTTTGCGGGATTTAATGCTCTAGCTAGTCGCCGACAGGGAGAGAGCGCGAGTGTGTGTGTGAGAGAGAGGGATAGGGACAGCCTTAGAGAGGGATAAGGAAGAAACACCGAGGATATTTCTCACCCGGACCGATTTGGAGATAAAAAAAGAGCCGAGATTTATCTAGCCATGGGATGTACACTGAGCGCAGAGGAAAGAGCGGCTCTGGACAGGAGCAAAGCCATCGAGAAAAACCTCAAAGAAGACGGAGTCACTGCTGCTAAAGATGTGAAATTGCTCCTGCTAGGTAATGCGGAGTGGAGCACGTCAAATCTAACGATAGCTGTATCCTACACGTCTCAGCCGATGAATGCACATATATGGGATCTCTTCATTTTGACAGGCGATCTTACTCCCTTGTGTCTGTCTCTTCTCCACAGGGGCTGGGGAATCTGGGAAAAGTACCATCGTGAAACAGATGAAGTAAGTGGCATGTTTTAAATGACATCCATCAGTCAGTGTGCGCTGTGTGAGACACACACGAACCCACCCACCCACACACACACACACCCTCCCACCCACACACACACACCCTCGATTGCTTAATGGCGAATTCTTAGGTCCGCCATATTTTCAAGGAGTTCTCTCTCCACTAGTGTTACATACATTGTAGCCGTGGCGTGATGATAAGGTGGGCCACATCCGCAGTATATGTATTGTGGGTTCGGGAAGACGAGGCGCCGTCGATGTGCTGTTCAGGAAAATGGTGCTGAAAGTCAACTTGGGGACCGTGTTTCTTAGTCTAATGCTCCATTGGCGTCCACTGACAGTGTAGCCTACTTCACACCCGGCTGAGTAACATTACCACACTCCACCCCGATTTCACTTCATCCTTCCGCATTTATGCATGTCTCTGATGTCCTCCTGTGCGTTTGCTTCGGACAAACATCAGAAATCAATCATATATATACATATATATATATCTTGAAAGATATTTATTGCTATAGGCTACTGTGCCCTTCTGGCAGAGAATTAAATGGCTGTTCCTTAGATTTTAGCATCCTTTTAGAGATTAATATGTAATTTTAACTGAATGATATGCAGTATAAACTAATAACTGGCTTGACCCATATATATTTATTTTTTACCGATATCCACACTTTTCTACTCGACTGGTCATCGGTTATTCAGTATTGGGTCCATTGATAAATGGCATCCCCTTAATGGTACTCATTTTTAATGTACTGTTTTCAGGCTGTTACATAGATAGCAACCATTCATTTTCAATGGGAAACATGCGTTTTAAACATACTGGCTCCAAAATAAAATGTCTCCCATTTAGATTCACATAAATATAGTTACATGATGAATAATAATATTATCAGTCTAAACACAATGCACAATGTTTTATTTTTATTGCATCAAAAATTTGCATCAATTTTTTTTTTATTTTTCACTTGTAAAATACCATTTATTAAATGGTAAAAATGATAAAAACCCACTATCACTCACTCCCTACTACATGCAGTTAATACGGTGTTTAGAGCCTTCTGTTGACTGAGAATGGTGAAGGCAGAGCTTATATGGCAAATGGTGCCTGGAGATAATGCTGTCGGCTGTGTGCATGGCGTTGATGCAACATGAACAGGCCTTCATGCGTTTGCAGTGTGTGTTGGGTTGATGCTCATGGTGAAGGAAGAAGATTTGACACCCAACCAGCTCAACTTCCTCATGGCCATTTTTATGCACTGACGTTCCCTTTACGCTTCACTGAAAACGATCTGTTCATCTACCTTGCTTTGGATGTCATATTCTTGGTTGAATGTCTTATAAATGCAGTTCCTCCGGTTGTTTTCTTCTTTGAATCTCTTTGCAATTTATTTTATATGGTCACCATTACTGGGCATGGTGTGTTATAGAATATGTATAGGCTAATTATGTGTATGATTATTGATAATTAGAATGTAAGTGAGATTTTTATATGTCGAGCTGTATCAAGCGCAGGTTATTGCTCAATGCAAAGCATTCGATGAAGAGAAACGCCTCCATTCTCAAGTGTGTGCACAAGCTGCCTTTGTCGAACCGAAATCTGTAGCCCTCAGAAAATGTCATTTTTTTTCTGCTCTGAATGTTGTTATATTACGGTGCTTTTGTAATGCGACCCTAAGCCACTGTGATAGAAAAACGCATGTAATTAGCACGGATATATTTTCAAATAGTGCATCGGAGGATTTCAGGCGGTTTCAGTGGTGGACAGCGCCCAGCAGAGTCTTTTTCTGTGATCGGCTTTCTTCGGAGATTTTCGGTTTTCTCCGTCGTTCAGAGCGTTGAACCTGCGGCGAGAGGGAAAACAGGGAATGGATTTGTGCGTTGTTTGCGCTGCCCACACGTGTTCAGAGAGAGGTGCGGTCTATTTTATTTTCCCAAACACCTACGTACGTTGATTCCTTTGTATTACATTTGTGTATGAATGTTTTATGTCCTAAATACAATGCTTAGCTTGAGACAATGGCAAAATTAGCAAAATCATCTGACTAGCAGAGCCAGAAATTAAGCGGAGCAAATAAATTGCTCAGATATTAAAAATGTGGGAGCAGAAACTGTACATATTCCTCATTTAACATTTTATATTTCAGTATTCTGTAGCACAGTGTTTGTGTTGTGATATCTTGTACATATGTGCAGCAAATTTTAAATTTGATGTATTTCCATGTAACATTGACCGTCTCATTGATAATTTCAGCAATTAATAGCTTAAATCTGACAGTTTATTTTATTATTATTAAACAAAAAGGGAGAAAATTGGCTTAAGGGTGTATATTGCCTCTAAATATATCAAGTTAATTTCTGGCAATGCTGACAGAATGAGTTCAGGTTGAGGATAAAGAGAAACCAAAATGATATCATTTTCAAATTGCTTGGTCAGCTTAAAGTAATGACAGTATTCACCACTGTGCTTTTAAGCTATTGTAGCTAATGCCTCAGGCATATTTCTAAGTCATCCAAAGAGTGATGCCTCTTTCCTCTCTAAGGATTCATTGTTGCTCTGATGTGCTTAATTGGGTAATAAGAGTGTCTCATGATGGACCTGGTTAAACTGTTTGGGTCCTAATGGAATTGAGTATGTAGCTCTGGGCTTCTTAAAGCTATACGCTATGAATGAGTTGCTTTTTCAGGGCTTTTAAGCTTAACTAGACCGTTAAATGTTCCACCACCATCACTTACTTAAAATGCTTTTTAGGGTATTGCAGCTTCAATATAATGTATTGCATTTAGTGTAGTTGTAATGCGTACAGTAAAAAGGTTTACATTTTTTTTTAAATCTATGTCTTCCAGCTTCCCCAGAGACAACATTTAATATATAAGCATATAAGCCTTGTCGTGACTCTCTCCACGTAATGTTATGCATATGTGATAATGGCAGCGCTATGTTGAATCTGTGGTTTTGGCCAGACCTTTTTGATGTATAGTGAGAATGACCAACATTCATATCGCAACAAGCTAATCGGACATTTCAGGTACCTCCACTGTATGTTAGATGGTTTCTAGCCTTTAGTTAAACCGTATTCTGTATTGCATGGCTTGAAAAGGGCGGATGAAACCAGGAGGTTTGCACTTAACATGTCAGAGTAAACCAGGGTACTGGGTGATGTGTGAAAGATGGTGAGAGAGAGAGAGGGAGAGAGAGGGCGCAGCGTGAGGAGGGGAGATGTTGGTAAACCCTGTGATTATGGTGTAGTTCTCTAGGCAGGCAACAGTGCTTCCATCTGCTTCATTAGTTCAGTGTGAGAGGGGAGTGTTTAAGTGTGCACAGACTGCTCTCAATAGATGATCACATCACACATACACGGCTCTCTCTGTTCCTGCGCTCATCTTCCTGGCACCTAGTCCTATGGGAATGAAATATAAGCGATTGAAGGTGTATTTTGTGTGTTGGGAGGAGAGAAAGAGAGAAAAAAACGTGAGTATATGATGATGAGAGCGGTTTCATAGACCCTGGAAACTGAGTCATCATCCTGCATGTCACTTCCTCACCCACGCGTGTCATGAATGGATGATCAAAATCAGCCTTCAGAAAACAGATACTAGGTGTTGCTGACTAGTTGATCATTAATGCTAATATTTTGTGTGCTACTGTTTAAAAGTTGGGGTTAGAAAATTTTACACATTAACTTGATCAAAATTGACAGTAAAGACATTTACAATGTTAAAAATAAATTATTTTACAAATAAATGCTGCTCTTTTGAATTTTCCATTAGTCCAAGAATCCTAAGGAAAATGAAAAGATTTCCACCAAAATATAGAGCAGCACAACTGTTTTAAACTTTGAAAATAAGAAATGTTTCTTGAGCCCCAAATCACCGTATTAGAATGATTTCTGAAGGATCATGTAATATTGAAGACTGGAGTAATGGCTGCTAAAAATTTAGAAGGTATTAAAGTGATTTAAAATATATTAAAATATAAAAGTTATTTTATATTGTATATTCAATTTATATTTGCTGTATTTTGATCCAATAAATGCAGCCTTGGTGAGCATAAGAAACGTAAAAAAACCCCCTGAAAGTTAGAGTACCGTAAAATGTTACGGCAAAATATTATTTTTTTATTAAATGAATTCGGGGCATGTTTACATTCACAAATCATGTAATAAATGAACTGTGCCGATGTCACAGACATCAGATATCAAAGTTAATTTGAAGTGAAAATACAAGCCAAAATTCTTGCAAACCACTCTGAAACTAATCAAGTGTCGCCAATAGCCTGACAGAAACTGTAAGCAATGTAGACTGACTCTAAAAATTGAGATATTTGTGAATTATGCTGGACTCGCCAAAAAAGTAAGAAAAAAATGATCTGACTCCAAAATATTCTACACCTCATCAGCAAAGTAAACGCTGACTAGATTACCTTTCTTATGTAGTAACAATGAGTTGTGAAAGCCCTAATTTAGACTGTTTTCCCATCTAATTAAATCTGTTCTGTTGTCTAATCTGTGAACTGTAATCCAAGGCCGCTCATCATATTATCCTTTAAAAGCGGACTTTGGCTGCTGGATAGACTGGATGGGATTAAAATGTTTGTTTGTTTTTCTAAAGTGATCTCTGGAGTATGCAATATGCTGGGCTGTCCTGTAGCTGGCTAATTGAAGGGTTGAAGCAGAGGACCCAGCTGTTCAGTTACACTCCATCTGTAAGGCCATGAAGCTAAACTCCAGCCATGCACTTGAGTAGCAGAGCATGAAACATTATGTCTCTAGTGTCTAGAGAGGATGATCTGTGTTGAGTGATTGGCATCTGATGAAGGTTTGGATCAAGAATACTGTAAAATAGAAACCGTAATAATAGTGGCACAGTGTGGACAAGAGTGTGTTTCACTTCTCCTGGAAGTGGGACTCAACTCCAGAGTGTCGCAATCGAAATTCAGACTGCTGTAGATCTTGAGTATTTATAAATAAGACTTTTGCTCCTGTTGTTTGTGTGTACATTTTATACATTTATTTATTTTGGTTAGCTAAAATATTTAATTTATTTAACAGTATCTGTTGATATTGGATATTTCATTGTTCATGCTTAATTTCTTTAATCTTGTTAAATTTAATCTTAATTAAATCTCTAAATTCATGTTTTACATTGTACATTTATAGCGTGATGCCTAAATTAACCTGTAGCAACCTGTAAAAACTGATTGTATAAATAAAATAAAATGTTAAGAATTTAAATTTTGTATTTTTTATTACATAAATTAAATTTGTAATAATGACTATTCATAGTTTATCGGCCATAACATGAAAATTCTCTGCTTATTGGTGTCTATGATATGATATTTTCATATTACGAAGTGCAGAAACGGTACAGGAAATCCATTATTTAAATGAATATTTGTCAAATATGGTTAAAAATCATGCATATGTGTTTGGTTGCCTTAGTTAGCCTTTTAAGAGTAGTAGGTGTTTCCTCTGACCCCATTGGGTTTAACTTGGACCTTTACTGAACGCTGTTTTCAGCTGTATTGTTCAAAGCTTCATAGCAGATGTAAGTTGAAGAGGGCTGTTTGGGTGGGTAAAGCCTATTTTAATGCAAAGAAAGGAAATTGGCATTTACACAAAGCACCCTTGCTTGTGACTGCAGTGCTGCTGGCTCTGTTATTGGCAAATGCAGCAGTGGGCAGTATGCAGATTACAGGGCCATTTACACTACAGCTTTATGTCTGATGTTTCACTGGGAAAACTTCCTATAGACAAAATATATATTTGAATGTACCAAGCATTGCAAGTGCAGTGGGTTTGGGTGGAGCTGTGACTACACACACTTGCAAACCATAATGTGTGTGTTTGAGGAAGCTCTGAGTCACTATAGAAAGGGAAAGGGAAGGAGCTCTGGTGAAACACACAGGCTGGTGAAATGAACTGTACAAATGATACCCCGTCCATTTTTGCTTCTCTCTGTCGGTGATCTTATGACTGTCTGTCTGGCTTTCTGTCCCTCTGTAATAGAGGGGGTTTCATGTGTCTAGCTGATGTGATTGGAGTTGACTGAGCACAGGGAGAACACACGGTTCTCATGTGTTGATTTCCCAGAGCTCTGGCTGTAATACTCTGCCGTGATCCCCTCTGTCTCGGCCCACAGACACTGTGTGACTTTCAACAAGACACACCTCAGTTCTTTTGAGGTGGTTTGCTTTCCACATGGCCCTCTAAGATAATTATTCAATGTGTGTGTATTTGTTTCTATACATTTGCCATGGCAGCATGTATTTTGCATCCGATTTGTGAACGCTACTGGGTATGCAAAGCCATCCATCCCACAAATTCAGTTAAACATGCAAATTCAGGTCATGTATACCATGCCGGTTTCTATTGTAAAAACAACTGACCTTTATGTATAAGCGCCAGGGTTGGAAATATATTATCTCAGAATCAGAAAAGTAAAGGGGACTTGGGGCAAAAATGCCACCAAATAAAAAAAAAAAAAGACAGAAAAAATCAAGAAAGGCCAAAAAAAAAATGACCCTGCACAATTAAGAGATATCTATTATGGCTGTCATAAAGTTAAAATGTGAAATTAATGAAGAGTGTCCATTACAGCATTACATTTACTGTAGATTTGCTCATGTTGCATCAGATTTCTTTTTATGCCCAGTTTACAGCAATGAACATTATTACCAATCACACAAGTTTCTGTTGAGCTTATGAATGCGACGTTCAATCACATTCGTCACCACAGAGAATGCTGGAGTTGTTCAGTGCAGTCGCTTACTGACTGTGAATCTTTAATCGCAAATTCTTTCTTCATCACAAACAAAGTGCAGAGAAGATGTAAGAGATTGTGTTCTTTGCACACTTTCTTATAATATAATTTATTGCCAGTTTGAATAACTGTTTTGTTTTTCATGCTACTGAAATAGCTAGTGAAAAGTCTTGAATTTCTAATCAGTAAAATGCGATTAAACTCATAAATGATATAGCCAGAACATGACATGCTTTTTTCTCATGAACACTTTCTATTAAATGACATTATTTTTACAATATTCCCCTCTATTAAGCTTCTTTTTTTATTTATTATTTTTAGTTAAACGGGCTGTGTAGGTTTTTACATAAAAAAATCTTTAAGAGAGTTTTCATTTGTCCATTTATGAGCCAACCATAATGTAATAGGAAGAATGACACCTTGACTTATTTTTGTCGGCTTTAACCAGGCAGATTATTAATGACTAATAGAACATTTCACTGAGCTCATGTAGGTAGTGTTGAAAACATGAAGATAATTAAAATGTAATAGAATTCACATTGGATGATCCATCAAAAATGTTTTAGATATAAAAAAAATCCAGAGCATGCGTGTACGAGTTGGATTGCCAGGTAAAAATACAATTACATGTAAAATGCCATCGTTAACTATGTCTGACATGAAAACTACGCTATAAGCTAGTCCCATGAAATAAGAAATGGCAAATAACTCCTATAAATTTATGTAACTATGTACTATGTTATGTAACTATGGCAATGTCTACCCTGAGACCGCACAAAACACTTCCACTACTAGAGAAAACGGCACCCAGATAGCAAAATTTGTCTAGCCCACATCTGGGCCACAATCTTGCGTCACTTCTGGCCCAATTCTGGCTGGGTCCCCGGCCCAAAACTGGCCCACACACTAAAAACCGACTCAAACAATTTCCTCTGGCCCAGATGCGGCCCACACCCTGTAAAATGACTTCATTTTATGTGGCCCAGGTCTGGCCCAGACACTTTAAGGCAGATCCGGCTGAGACTCGGCTTGGTCTCCGGGCCAAATGTGGCCCAGAACCTGCTAAATGTAATTCAGCAGTGAAACACAAAAAACAACCATTTCAAAACATTAAAAAGGCTTTTATTATAAAATTACCAAATACTTTAATATAAGTCTATATTAACAATGAACAAATGCACTACAGTATAAACATTAACACACTTTGTAAACCACAAAGTAACAAGTAAATTATATTTACTAATATATATATATATATATATATATATATATATATATATATATATATATATATATATATATATATATATATATATATATATACATACATACATACATATACATTGTATCATAATTCAGTTCTTATCAAATGGCATCAGTGCAGTCAAGTGAATAATATTGCTCAATATTAAGTGTCTTCAACTAAGCAAGACAAAAGGCAACAGTGACAAGGAACCCAAACAAGACCAGGCTCAGTCAGGAAACCAGTTCTCCTCTGGCCAAACGAATGAACATGGTGTGATTATTCCAGGCTGCATCACAAGTCAGATTGTGGATTGATACCATTCAGAATATTTCATCCAACTTCTTCTGCTTGAAGAAACATCATGCCAGTAGGTGAAGCTGGTAAAAAGGGTCTGTGCAGAGGGCTTGTCTGGTTCTCGTAGTCTTTGCTGAGGATCTGTGCTGGGGGGCCATCAATGAGGTCTTCACAGGGATCTGTCATCTAGTTGACATGGTCTCCGCTGATATTCAGCGACGTGTTGTGGTCATTCCCAGGAGCAGGTCCACCGTCTGGTCTGGATACCGGCTCGATCAGCTGATTACTGTAACCTAGGGATAAGGGTGACAAAGTAAATAAGCGACTAATATAAGCATTGATGTCATTCTTCTTACAATTTAACAAGTACTTTAGATATTATGGGAAGTGTTGCTGTTTAAACTAATTGGTGCAGCATAAAAATACTTTAAGGGATTTGAATTATAGAAATGTGATAGTGTCTCATGTGTTTGGAAGGTTAAAGAGATGGGACTTTTAAACTCACAGAGTGTGTCTGTCTCCTGAAGTCCACCCTTTTGGTCTGCCACCTCTTCATAGTCCCCTTAACCTCCATTTCAGCAGCATTAAAGATTTTCCAAATTGCAGCCTTGAAATATATGTATAAATATATATTGTAAGGTAATTATTCAATCTTAAGCATTACAGTTTTTTACAGTCATTAGGACCAGACCCAGAATTTGCACCTGATATGTTTGATGAATGTTCATGCATAAGTTCATGCAGCAGCTCAGAATTTCTGTAAAAAAAAAAAAAGTCAGATTACATATATAAAGTGTTCAGATTAAACTTTAACATTTTTTTGCTCATAATAATTCCCACCACAGTAAAACAAGTACTTTCATACTGCATATATATGCTTCAAAAGTTCATTCACTCTAAAAACTGAACCTGCTCTTGTGCAGCAGACAGATTAGGCCTCCATTCAAGAACAAAACATGATGCACTTACATTTTACGGCTCTCTCTTACGTATCTAAAGTGTTTTTCTGTGTCAGTTTCCCACATGGCAGTGTTACCACAAGATAAATATTATTAAATTCAGCAGTGGAAACTTACACTTAGCAGGTGCTATAACAGCGTGCTCAGTTTGATTCACAAACAAATGACTCATTTGAATGGTTAAGTGAATCAAATCAGAGAATCACCCGTATCGATATTTATGGTGCCAGCAGCGGAGTCGACTCCTATGATTCAATAGCAATCACTCGTTGAAAAAGACAATCGAATGAATTCTAGCAAACAAAATAGAATTTACTTTTTACTTTTAGTCATTTAGCAGACGCTTTTATCCAAAGCGATTTACAAATAAGAAAAAGTAACTAAAACTAAAAGTTAACACTCTGTAAATACTCTATACACACCCATTTAAGAAAATACAGAAATTAAATAAAATTGGCAAATGCATACAACAACAACATTTCAATAGTAAACATATAAAGGAAAAAAATAAATTAATAAAATAAAAATAAAAAGCGATACTTATATCCTTTGCCGGTGTCCTAGCCTGGTGGAGTCGCACGGAGTCGATGGTCTTCACACTAAAGAGGGCTTCACACGAGGGCTGCCGCAGTATAATAACCTTTTTTTAAACCTAACAAATCACTGCTAGAATTCAGCTGGACCCACTTTCCTATTAATCACTAAAAATGGCCAAGCAAGTGCACACACTGACAAGATACGTGATACAGTATGAGACCAAACGTGATTTCATAAGAATTTAACTTATTAAAATTTAATTAGCTAACATTATCGTGCACTGGATACAGCTCATCGTTGTTTTATAAGAGACCGTGCCTAACAGTTAGGCCTAACGTTAAGTTACTCATCAACACTCAATATATCCGTATGCAATCATCTTAAACCTCCTAATAGAAACCATCTAAATACTATTCGTGGCATTTAAAACATCAAACAACACGCGACTGAATATTAAATAAATTAAATAACTTACTTTTTGCAGCTGAAGTATTCCTCTTGAGAACTGTGTCCGCCGAAATCTCCTCAGGATTAACCTCCAGATAGAGACACTAAACTAACTCGGGCCGAAGGCAGATACACACAACTACACCGAGTGTAGACCTGCCGCGCGTACAACAGCTTTCAGCCGAGATCGACCCAGATAGAAAAAGCCATCTGTCAGCCAGAAGTGTTTTGTACAGTCGGCGCGGCTCTGGCCCATTATCTTCCCACCGAGCCGACAGTGCCGCATTTCAGCCAGAATCGGCCCGAGTGTGCTTGATATCTGCGCGACGATTCCAGGATTAATTTACATCGACAAAATAATTTCGTGGCCAGACATATTATCACACTCCCACGAGTTAATATGTTGTGGCCAGGACAAAACTAGCCTAAGTGAACCGAACATATCCCCTCCCGGTCGCAGTAAATGCTTCGTTTCACTTTTCGGAGATCATCTACTCTTCCCCGTGGATGACCTCTGACCTACTTTCTTTACGATCTGAATTTGTGCGCTTTGAATTTTAAATATTGAATTTGATATTCCGAATTTCTTCATCTTGAAAACTTGAAGCTGTATTTTTTAAAACTGCATATTTGCATTCAAAGAATTCAGAACAAAAAATCCGCTGTTTGAAAATACATGTCTATTAAAAAAACCATTAAAAAATTCAGTTGTTTAATTTCAAATGTTCATTATTCAAGTTTAAAAAAATTCTAATTCAGAACTATGTTAAATGCCACATAATATTCAGTTTTGTTAAATGACACCTGTCAATAATTCAAATTTACACAATTCAAATTCAAATAGTTTTGTCATATTATAAGCTCCATACTCGTAAGCTTAAAAAACAAACAAAAAAAGCCTTATCTAGTGCGCACCGAGAACGAGCATGAGACTGGCTGCAGTTCCTCTAACGGCCACTGGTGTCAGTAACTGTTAGAAATTTCTGAACTTACGCAGTGCTCCTTTAATTAATTAATTTATTTTATAAGTACATGTAAGCAGCATTAAACAGTCTGCGTAAATAAATGGGAATCAGATATGACTGTTTAAAAACTGGTCATTGAAAGACACTGTTTTAACACTCTTTTATTCTTTAATGTAACTACAAATTGATCTTTGACCTGAGAATAATGGTGGTGTTTTGGGAACTAAAATAGCACAATATTTGAAAATAAAACCCCACTCTTTGTTTCGACCTGCCTTAAGGAGTCATATCCTTTATTAGTGTTTATGCTTAAGATATTGTACAGTAATTCTGTTCTCATTTATTGTGAATAAAAAAATCAGAGAGAGGAAGTGAGAAAGTGTTTAGCTCAGGCAAAAAGTGTCTCTTTCTCTATTTCCTATTCAGTCACATACTCAAGCAAATCTCTTTTTGTCTTTACAGCAGTGAAACTGTTTAACAGTTTGTGGGTTAGAGAGTTGATGCCTGATGAAAATTAAAGGATGAACAGGAGAGTGGGAAACAGTGGGGCCGGAATGTCAAGTGCTTCCCTGAACCGCTCAGTGACCCTTGTTCTCCCACCAGTTCTTCGTTGCCACCCTCTCCATCTCTTTTGGCCTCTCTGTGGTGGGTTCATATGTACCTGCGGTGTGGAGAGTTCTGGCTGACCCATGTGCTGGCGATAACACAAAAGGCCTTTGTCTTAGTGAGGTGTTTGCGTTGGGCCATAAAACAGGTCCTAGATCAGCCCCTTCAACGCCAACACAAAAGAGCTTTATTGGGAAGGCAGTCATCTCATCTGGGGTCAGCTGATTTACAGCATGGCAGTGCAATGTGAACTCTCCTTATGGTGGAATTATAAAATGTGTATCTGGATCAGACTGTGGCATAGTCCTTAATTAAATGTACTTAAGAAGTGATGCATCAAAATATTATATATTTATATTTATTAAGTAAATACCTTAAAAGCCTTAGCTTTCTTTCTAAGCCTTGTGTTGGCTTTATATTTACTACCATTCACAAAATAAAATTGTTTTTAATATACATTTTTTTTAAAGAAGTCTCTTAAGCTTACCAAGGCTGTGTTTTATTTTAACAAAAATACAGTAACATTGGAATAATATTTCACAATTTTACAATTTAAAATAAATGTTTTCTATTGAAATAGATTTTACGGTGATGGTAAAGCTGAATTTCAAAAACATTCTTCAGTTTCATGGAAAATTATCGAAATATGCTGATTTGGTGCACTAGAAACATTTCGTCTTCGTATAAAAAAAAAACAGTTGTGCTGCTTACTATTTTTGTGGAAACAAAGTATTTACTGTCACTCTTGACCAATGCAGTCCAGCATCCTTGTTGAATGATATTCAAATATTTATTTAGATTTATTTTATTCATATTTCCAAATTTAAATTCTGTATTATTTCAATGGAATACACAAAATAAATGAAAACATCTTCATATATACATTGATTTCATATAATGGTATAGTGTTTACAAGCTGTCAAGCTTTCAAACCTTAAGATGACATATGGTAGTTTTTCTGTGAGAAACAGAGTCAAAATTACTTATTACTTGTACTGTTGTTGTATGAAGATCTATATGAAGATTCATTTAAAATTTTTCTTATTGCACAGAAAAGTAACTTACAGATTAGCATATAAATTTGGAACGACACGAGGGTGGGTAACAGAATTTTCATTTTCAGGTGAACTGTTCCTTTTAAATGTTGCAATGTCACACACTTTGGTCTTTCATACCTAGCTGTGTGGAAGTAATTTCCTTATTTGCAAGTGTTAATACTGATGAAAAGTCTGTCGTGGGGTGATGTGTGTGTGAAAAGTGTTAATTGCATCCTGCTTTGACTGTTTTGCCATGTGTTTATCATTGTAACCTTAACCTGGTGATTGGGAGTAGGTATAAATTAGTCTGTCTGTTGACGGTTTCCAGCAACCTTCAGCCCTGGGGAGCAAACACGTGTGCACACACACAGAAACACAAATGGAGCTTGGGTATATCACAAGCAACTTTTAATTAAGGTATAATTGCAGATGAAGTAGGGACTCCACCTGTGGCCTTTTGTTCACACAGACACACCATGTGGAACATTTCTGCTTTTGCAGTGTTCGCTTCCTTTTTACTGACTGAAAACTACAGATGTTGCCCCATGGCTTATGGTAATCACACGTAACGTCATTTGTCAGGAACAGCTGATAGTTTAACTGTTACAGTGAATGATGTGTGAAATTATGGTCCATAACTAATGCAGGTGCTTTGCGTTGGTATGTGCATGTTCCTCTGGTGAACGTTAAGTATGTGCTACAATATTTCATTAGCCCATATGCATTCCCTCCCTCTTTTCTTCACTCTGTTGCCATGGAGATGACAATGGCTGCCATAATTAGAGGATGACAAATGACCTAGAGTAGGTTAAGGGGAATGGGTAGTTACTGTGAACCGTGAATCAGAAGAAAAGTGGGAGTGAATCAGGGGGTTGGCTGGGGGGAGTGTACAGGAAGAAGGCTGAACATGTCTGGGTGTGAGTAATATTATGTATTCATAACCAGTCCATAGTAGTCTGCTAGTCTGGTACTAATAACCACTTTCAGCTTTTAAGCAACATTAGATTAAAGTTGACCCAATTTACTTTCATATAAATGACTGGTATGATTCATCAGAGCATGATATTGTAAAGCTTACATTAAAATGTTAATGTAAATTTCTCCACTTATGAAATTACTTTTAATTTCTGCTTCTATAACCAAGCGGGTGGGTGCCGAAAAAGCAATATTAGGCCTAAATCACATTATGTAGGTACAGAGTGAAAAATTTGAAGGCTAAACTCTAAACTCAGTGAATACATTTCTATATACTTTCCCACTAAACAGTCTGTTAAAATATGTCACATAATTGAAGCTGCTCTTTAAAGTCACCATGATATCAAAACTGACAATTCTTATTTTTATGGAATATTTTCTTATAAACATAAGGAAACATTCCATATTATGGAATTCCAATTTATGGAATTGTTTCTTATAAACAATTTATTGTTGCACATTTATTATTATTTTTTTTTTAAGTTCACCCAAAAAATAATGATTCTGTAATTAAAGGTCTTGCGGGATTGGAATGACAAGGGTGAATAAATAGTTATCTTCAGAACACAATTTAAGGCCCAGAAAGGTAGTAAGTACATTATTAAAATAGTCCATGTGACATAAGTGGTTCAACCGTAATGTTATGTTACTTTTGTGTGCAAGAAAGCAAAAATAATTACTATCCAACAATTTCTTCTCTTCCGTGTTGAACCACTGATGTCACATGGGCTATTTTAATTATTTACTTACCTTACCATTCTGGGCCTTGAACGTGTCAGTTGTGTTGCTGTCTATGCAGGGTCAGAAAATTCTTGGATTTCATCAAAAATATCTTAATTTGTGTTTTGAAGATGAACTAATGTCTTACGGGTTTGGAACGACATGAGGGTGATTTAATTAATGACAGTTTTCATTTTTGGGTGAACTATCTCTTTAAATGCATGTGGCCTCGTAATCTTAATCAAAACCATTTATTTCTCCTTTCCCTCAAACTGGCATCTGATGACGTGTTCGCTCACTGGCATGAGGGCAGGACAATAAAGCCTCCCCTTCATCAACCTGTCACTCACATGAGATTGCAGTAATTAGCAAACGACAAGAATCCAACGATTCAGTCAACTCCCAATGGACAAAAGCATGTCCCGGCTTATATTTTTCTCATTTGAGAAGCCATTTCACTCATACGGACATCATAATAGAGAAGAAAGACAATCACAGCTTCAAAGTACAGGCCTATTCAGACCAAGGAAGATAATTATAACTATAAAGTTTTATTAATCATTCTCATTCTGTAGGAATAGGGAAGTCCACACCTATCCACAACTATAATGATAACACCATAGAGAAACAATATCGTACTTTCAGAACAATTTTCTCCAGCTGATGAATGACTTTAATGAGCTCAAACATGTAAAGCGGCAGACAACATAACAGCATGTACTGCAGTTATCATCTGCTGGTCTGAATGCTAAGTTATCGTTATAGTCATCTTTATAATTGCTATAATATAATGCTGTTTTTCTGTTAACAGATTGAAAGGAATTTGTATAATTTACAAGTCTCGGTATGTCATGTGAATGCTTTATTTTGCAAAATGGACTAAAATATCCAAAAGCCAGGTTTGTTGTTTAATTTCATGATAACTAAATTCTAATGCTCACGCTTTGCTGCCTACATAGGCAGCTTTCTAACCAGCACTGAACATAAGTTACGAGTTTAGAATGCTTTACATGGGCAACAACTCCCTGCGCAACACAAATATTAATAAGTATAAAGCACTTTAAAGTCTCTCTTTGTAGGCAGCTCACTGTGTTTTTGAAAAAAGGAAATAATGAAATTTTGATTGTAATTGCTTTCCTTGAAACACTCCCCTTCAGTGTTCATAAAGCTTGCTTTACTCTGTGAGAAAGGGGGAGAGAAAATGAGATGATAGAAGGAAAAGAAAGAGGGACGGATATTATAGACCTGTCACACTCAGCCTGCTGTTTCACAATTGTAATTACGCTCTGTAGTTTTCTTTGACAAGCGTTTCTGTGAATTGATCTAGTAGAACGTGACTCGCATACATCTGCAGAAGGGATGGGCAGGGTACGTGTTAGACAGATGTTAGGCTTTAACGGAGAGAGGTTGACCTGCAAACTTCCTAGGAGATTGAGAATACGAAGCACTGATTATTATTATTGTTATAAATAGATGTCCCTCCTAGTGTTTGGTGGGATAAGTGGCTATGTCCAGAGGGTGATGACAGAAACAGCACTCAAAAGCACCATCAGGACAAAGGATTCTCTTACAGATGACATGAGCCAGCTTTGGGAGATAGGAGCGAGAGGTAGTGTGGGTCGCTGAGTGAGTGTGTGTGTGTGCGTGAGTTTTTGTATTTCTATTTTGGCTACCGTTGTTCACTCTTGAGATCCTTTAAATCATATTCCACCTCACTGCTTCAAAATAAACCCATGTAGCCATTTAGATCAGAGAGCTGCTCTTTAGATTGCCTATATATCAGAACCGTCTTCTCTTAACCTCATTGATCTGATAAACTGAGTTCCAAATGAAAGGTCAGGAGGAGAATGTTCACTTAGTCCTGTCTATCACAGCGTATCAAACGCTGCGTACTGAGCTCAGCTGACAACTTTTTGTGGCATTCTTCTACCATTCTACATTTAATTTATTCATGATTATCTACACTTATTCATCCATTTATCTACATCCATCAGGACAGCAAAAACGTTAGTGTTATTTTAGCCAAAAAAAATCTAAATATCGTACTTCCAAACACGTATTGCTTTCTTCCATTTGAATGAAAATAAAAGTGACTTTTAGAATTTTTATACTGCTCTTTTCTATACAGTGAAAGATGGTGCCTGTTTTTTGCACTATATTCTAAGTGTTCTGAAGCCATACAATATGAGGAACAGACTAAAATTTAAGTAACTGAAAATCTGCCCGTTCACTGTAATTTACCAATTTCAGTATATTTTAGTACTATTTATGTACTACTATAGTTTTTATTAATTGTTTGAATTAGCTTTTATTTGTATGTTTTAATTTTATTTTAATTTTAGTTTCTGTTTTATTAACCCTTTAGGCACCAGGGATTTTTGAAAAAATGCTGGATTTTGACATCAAGATTTCAAATGCTTGTGACTCGAAAGGGCTTCAAGATAGAGATCTACTGTAAATTAAAATTTTTTTGGGCATGACCGAACGTTTATGTAATAAACTTGTAAATATACTCATCTAATTTGCATATGACGTCATCAGGGGGTGGGCCATCTTGAATTTCATAATATTCAGGAAATGGTAGATATTGAATGGATGTTTGGATTTTTTTTTCTTTTTATCCTCATTCCTAATGATCAGAAAAGAGGAAACCAAAAATAAAACAGGAGAAAGTACTAAATTATCACTATATTACTATACTATATAGTAGTAAAACGCGTGTGAACAGTAGCCTAAGCCCACGTTCACCCCTGCCACCCCCATCCCCGTTGGGCAAAGGGTCGAAATGAACACTTGTTTGTGCTTCGTGAACACTCTCGCCTTGCACAGCGGCACCATTGCACTGCAAAGATGTACCGGGAGAAGCGCGATTATTAGATGACCGATTTCCAAAAGGCAAATATTCCCCTTCAGAATCGGTGAATAACATTTGCAACACATCCTCACGGTACAATTTTTTATTAGCCATTTGGAAATTTCCCCCACAAATCTCACAATTTACTTGCAAACTATGAACTGAACTGCTTCCGCATCAATGACACGATAGCTCACTTGCTCTGCTATTTGCTATATTAGGAACTACAGTTTGTTTTATTAGTTAGTATGACACAGTTAGTATGACGTCTTGTCACAATTTTGTGACTTTGGCGCTTAGAGGGTTAATTGTGTTAATTTGATCAATTTAGTCTTTTTGATTAATTTTTTTTATTTTTTATTTTATTAGGTTTTTTATATTTCTATATACAACCCGAAATCCGGAAATGTTGGGACGTTTTTTTAAATTTGAATGAAAACTAAAAGACTTTCAAATCACACGAGACAATATTTTATTCACAGTAGAACATGGATAACATAACAAATGTTTAAACGGATAAATTTTACACTTATCCACTAAATGAGCTAATTTCAAATTTGTCTACTACAGGTCCCAAAAAAGTTGTCACAGGGCAACAAAGGGCTGAAAAAGCAAGGAATTTTGAAAAGGTTCAGCTGGGAGAACATCTAGCAACTAATTAAATTAATTGACATCAGGTCTGTAACATGATTAGCTATAAAAGGGATGTCTTAGAGAGGCAGAGTCTCTCAGAATTAAAGCTGGGCAGAGGCTCTCCAATCTGTTAAAGAGTGAATAAAAAGACTGTGGAATACTTTAAAAACAACGTTCCTCAGTCAAATTGCAAAGGCTTTGCAAATCTCATCATATACAGTGCATAACATCATCAAAAGATTCAGAGAAACTGGAGAAATCTTTGTGTGTAAGGGACAAGGCCGAAGACCTTTGTTGGATGCCCATGGTCATCGGGCTCTCAGGCGATGCTCATCGGCATGATTCTGTCATTGACATTACTAAATGGGCCCAGGAATACTTCCAGAAACCACTGTCGGTAAACACAAGCCGTTGTGCCATCTGCAGATGCCAACTAAAGTTCTATCATGCAAAAAAGAGAGCCATGTGTGAACATGGTCCAGTAGCGCCGACGTGTCCTGTGGGCCAAAGCTCATTTAAAATGGACAGTTTCAAAGTGGTAAAGGGTTCTATCAGATGAGTCCAAATTTGGCATTCTTGTTGGAAATCACAGACGCCGTGTCCTCCGGGCTAAAGAGGAGGGAGACCTTCCAGCATGTTATCAGCGTTCAGTTCAAAAGCCAGCATCTCTGATAGTATGGGGGTGCATAAGTGCAGCTTGCATGTTTTGTAAGGCACTGTGAATGCTGAAAGGTATATAAAGATTTTAGAGCAACATATGCTTCTCTCCAGATGAAGGGAAGGCCTAACTCTAACCCTAACAATGCAAAACTACATACTGCAGCTATTACAACAGCATGGCTTGTAGTAGAAGAGTCCGGGTGCTGAATTGGCCTGCCTGCTGTCCAGATCTTTCACCTATAGAGAACATTTGGTGCATCATTAAACAAAAAATACATCAAAGATGAATACAAACTCTTCAGCAGCTGGAAACTTATATCAGGCAAGAATGGGACTAAATTCCAACACCAAAACTCCAGAAACTCATAACCTCGATGCCCAGACGTCTTCAAACTGTTTACTGTTTTGAAAAGAAGAGGAGATGCTACACCATGGTAAACATGCCTCCGTCCCAACTATTTTGAGACCTGTAGCAGGCATCAAAATTGAAACGAGCTCATGTTGTGCAGAAAATTTTTAAAATTTCTCAGTTTAAACATTTGTTATCTATTTTCTATTGTGAATAAAATATTAGCTCATGTGATTTGATATTCTTTTAGTTTTCATTTTATTCAAATTTAAAAACTTCCCAACATTTCCGGAATTCGGGTTGTATTCTATTATTTTTATGTTTCCTGCTTTAATTTATTGATTTATTTCAGTAGTTTTTACTGATTCATTTTAGTAGTTCAACGTAAACATTTATTGTCAGTATTTGAAAGAGCAACAAATAATCTGTTAGTTTTTCTAATATTTATATTTTATTTTATTTCAATAATTTTCAATAACTAAAAATGATTTTTAATATTTGATTTTATTTCAAATTTAACCAAATACTTGACAAACTTAAAGCATTACAGCCAGTTTCTTACAAAAACCTATTTAATAGCTTCAGAAATATTGAAATATAGTGCACAAACTGTATGGAGTACATTCATGGTGCCTTTTTGTTTTTTTACGCTTAACACTCCTGCTCCCCGTTTAATATGGAAAAGGGGAACTTGGACATTTAAAAAAAAAATAAAAAAAAAATAAATAAGAAATGTATATTTCTATGTCATTCCAAAGTCATATGAATTTCTTACTTCCATATATATTTGTGATGTATGGAAGTAAGAAATTCATATGACTTTGGAATGACATAGAAAAAGAAAGGTTTGAAACAACAGGAGGCGGAGTAAAATGATGGCAGAATTTTGAACTAATCCTTTAATGTACTCAATGTGATTCTCTCAGGACCTGAAGTGGGACAATCACATTGAGTCCATTGTGAAAAAGGCCCAGCAGAGGTTGTACTTCCTTCGCCAGCTGAAGAAGTTCAACCTGCCACAGGACTTGCTGAAACAGTTCTACTCTGCCATCATTGAATCAATACTCTGCACTTCAACAACTGTCTGGTTCAGTTCAGCTGCCAAATCGGACCTCAGAAGACCACGGAGAGTAGTCCGGACTGCTGAGCGAATCATTGGTACAACCCTCCCCACTCTTCAAGAACTGTACTTATCCAGAGTGAGCAAAAGGGCCGGTAAAATCACTCTGGACCCCTCACATCCAGCACACTCCCTCTTTGAACTGTTACCGTCTGGTCGATGCTACAGAGCTCTGAGAACCAGAACAACCAGACACAGAAACAGGCAATCCATCTCATGAACACTTGACAATAAAACGCAGAACACACAACTCTATTTATTCACCACACTTGCTTGTTTTTTTTTATCTAATTTTTTTTCATTTCAAATTTGCACATATCGGACCTGTACACACATAATTGTCTATATTATATATTGTGTTTCTGCTGTTTTGTACATTGCCTATTTGGATATTTGTATTCTTTATTATCTCTGTCCTGTTGCTGTCTCTCCGTTACACTGTGGAGCTTCTGTCACTATAACAAATTCCTTGTATGTGTAAACCTACTTGGCCAATGAAGCTCATTCTGATTCTGATTCTAAATCTCTACGCTATCCGTTGTACTACACATGCCTTTTATGTTGGTGAATGCCATGATGATTTGTCCCTTTGTGTGAATAAGTTTGAGTGCACTCAATCCAACTTACAGGTCACAGAGCACAGTTGGTGTGATTGTGTAATAACCTCAGCAGGAGCTTGTATTGGCCAGATCCTTCACCTCTCAGGACACACACAAACGCACACCTTACAGACAGCCTCGAGATGTGAGAAATTAGAGTCTTCATGCATGAATGCAATAAGTTTTCAAATCTGAGATTATCCTTTCTCTCACTCTGTTCTTTCTCCTCTTTAATGAGCTGTTCTATAATAAGTTCATCTGAAGGAAAGGTTGCTGTAATGATGTCTCTCCTCCACCCACATGTTGGCTTCCAGAGATCAGCCCTTATCAGAGGAGAGGAGAAGATGAAAATGAGTGTTAACGTCACAAACTTTCTAATGACACCCCTGGTCTTGTCTCTTCTAGTAACAACTCTTCATCATCCTCTTTCTCATGTGGGTCCTGGAGCTTGATCCCTGAAGCTGTTAGAACTTAATTTGGCAGCATTCTCATAGACTAAGAGTAACTGTGTGTGAATGTTTGCAAGCTTTTCTGGTGATTTTTGCTGCACATTATAGAATAGCATAAGCTTCCTTTCATAATTTAAGCTAGTATTATGATATTACCTAGATTTGGAAAAGACAAATATATACAGTTTTTTGTTGCAATGCAACATAATTTTTTTTATTCATTTGCAGACTTTTATATAACTTACCTTTTATGCATGTTGAGTCAACCCTTTAACACATGAAAAAAGGTAATGCATTTTTCAATTACATAGTTGTATTATGATCTATACTGTTCAAAGGTATTTTGAAAAATGTTTTTGAAAAAATCTCTTAAGTTCACCAAGACTTCAGATCCCAGCGTCACGTGATCCTTCAGAAATCATTCTGATTTGGTGATCAAGTAACGGTTCTTATTATAAATGGTGAAAACATCAGCGCCGATAGCCTTGTGGTTAGTGTGTTGACACTTGTGTGTTGACCATGCCTTGTGGTTAGTGTGCTCACAGCGACCCAAGTTCGATTCCAGGTCCTTTGCAGATCCCACTCCCCTCTCTCCACCCTTTCCTGTCGGCTCTCCACTGTCCTCTTACAATAAAGGCATAAAAAGCCCATAAATATAACTTTAAAAAAATTAATGTTGAAAACAGTTGAGCTGTTCAATAGTTTTGTGGAAACCAAATTAGAGATTTTTTTTCAGAATCTTTTGAAGACAAAGTTCAAAAGGACAGCATTTATTTGAAACTGATTTTTTATTACAATGTAAACGTTTTTACTATCACTTTCAATAAATGTAATGCATGCTCACTGAATAAAATGTGTTCATGAACAGTTAAGCATCATATAAAGTAATAGTGTTTGTGGAAAAAAATCTATTTTTTCTGTTGGGGCCCGGCTTTGTATATAGGTTGATGACCTCTGTTTTAGAAGTATAAAAGTTCTAAACTGAATCACGTTTTTTTTCTTTTTCTTTTTGTATATATAAAGACACCCATGAGGAAGTGATTTAGAGATATATTTATCTAACTATACGTGCATATATTCTGATCAGGAAGTATTCATTGTTTCCGTTTACATTAAAACCCAGTGTCTGTTTCTGACCATAAATTCAGGTTTAGAACTGAGCACAGACATGTAAAAAAAAAAATAGGGTTTGAACAACGTTTGATTTTCACTAGTCGACTAGCTGTCCAGAAAAATAGTCAGCTAGTTGACGTGTCTGTATTGACCTTATGTAAATATCTCTCCATATGCTGTGCACCATCAGCTGCCTTTTTGTTTCTGGAAAGTCCAGCACTGTGTTCACAGAGACTTTGTGATTGGAGAGAATCGCACAGATGTGCTGAAAGCGCACATATCTCCATTGCCAGATTCATGCTGGCTGTATTGTCATGTAAGTGCTGCTAAAACAGTCTTACCCCGTTCGCTCGTGACTCTCAGTTTCAGGGAGATTTGCAACAATTTTGTATGTGAAGTCCATATGAAGGATTCCAGGCTGAAGTCATGTAATGATAAACAGTTGAAGCCCGAAAAAATCGACTAGTGGTAGAACTAAATGGCTAGTCGATGCAACTCTTAAAAGATATACGTAGGAGACTTCATTCTAGCCCTCAGGTTTGGGAACCTATTTGGCCTCAGGACATTATCCTGATCTGCACATCTGTGACCAAGACTGTGTGCAGTGTGTGTGTGTGTGTCAAGCCCTTGGTCTTTGCCAGGTCGACTGGAATAGGAGCCCTCTGAGTTAGAGTCTACTTTCAGTGTCTCACATTTGAAACAGATCAATGTTTCCATCCTCCTGCGGGAATCAAAAACCGATGTCCTTATTTATATTGCGACTTTCAAAAGACCCTAAACATTTGTTTTTTTTATCAGCTGAATTATTTAGTGGTCATCTGAGAAATGTGAAAGAGTGAGAGTGACAGACAAACAGAGAGAGAGAGAGATTCTGGGAATGGCCATGTAACCATCATCAAACTGTTTTCATTGGTTTGCTAGCACCAGCTGTTGTTGGATAAGGAGCTTGAATTGCTCATATATAAAGACGTTTTACACATAAGGAAACAGTTAAAGTCTTGCCAAAGTGAACATGTTAACTTATTTTTTTTCAGATGAATCTTTTTTTAAACTCCATTAGATTTATTACAACCCATTTACCTAATTTGACTCTTTAATTAATTTTAATCTGATTCCTGAAGACCGATCAGAAGAAAAGTAGCACAGCTGTTTGTGTTCAAACAACCCCATAGCTGTGCTCTCATTTATCAGTAAGTGATAAAAAAATATGATAATGATAGAGAAAATGATAGGGGAAAAAACTCTTAACTGCTGATTTATTTCTGATATATTGATATAAATCATCCCAGATGAGATGGTTTACATAAGTGGAGTGATTTTTAGAATTACATTTTTTTTATTGAGTTATTAAATTGCCACAGTTCGTCTGGATTTAGTCTGTCTCAGTTTGTTCTGTTGCTCTTCATGTCATTCCAGACAGACTGGATGATGATGAGATCAGATCTGAGATCAGGCTGTTGTCAGATTCCTTGTGCAAAAAAAAAAATCTCACTGGACTATTTGGAAATATAAATTTATATTCCCTCCTGACACACTGTAGCACTGTTTTTTCTACACTGTTAGGATGGTTAAGAGTGGTTTTGGTTGAACTAAGTGCAATAGTGAGCTAATGATAGTATGTATATGGCATGTAGTAGCCTTCAGGCCACCAGAGTTTAGGCGTGTGTGTGCACCAAGTGGTCAAAAATATCATCCCCAAACACATGCTTCATCACACCTCTCCCTGGCACCAGTCTAATAAACCAGTGTGATGTCTGGGTCTGCATAATGCCAGGCTTTGCCAGTCTGTCTGGCTTTTCTCATGCCACACTAACACCGTTTACCAAGACCAACCGAGCGCTGATGTGATAATCTTTAATAATAATCTTTAGCTTTCAGGCCAGACAATGCTACTATGCATTAAGGAAATGCATATAATGTGTGTGTGTGTGTGTATATTATTCGCAAAGGTCAAAGCCTCATGATCTAAAAATGCCTTGCCATCTTTCAGTATTGTAGAACAGACAGATGTCCAAACCTAATTTTAGCTAAATCAATTGAATTAGGGGTTTTGGCCACAGAAGGACCGAGTTCCACTGGGGCCCTCCTTTGTAGTTTGGCTCCAACAGTGTCATATTCTCTGTGAGAAACCTGTCCCTCCATGTTCTGAATGCTCTACTTTCCCTGGATCAAAGTCGGGTATGCCATCTATTGCAGAAATAACACCATTTTATTGTAGATAATGGGTAATGATGTTTGAATATTGAATCTGAGTGAGGGAAAAAAATATAAGAGACAGTAAAAACCATGACATTGTACAATAGGTCTATAACTTATGAAGCAGGAGGACAAGAGCACAGCTGGCTGTCTAAAAAGAACACTCTGCTCTCCAACACAATGCTGAATGATACAACTGTACTTACTGCTGTAATACACTGAATGTGATGATTAAAATACCGTCATCATCACAAAAATGCATCTTCCACTGATTTCTCAATAGCACAGAATGAAGATGAACTACCTAATGTACATACCTGGGAGACAATAGCTGTTTGGTTATTCTGGCTACAACAAATGTAGCAATTTGATATACCTTTTAGTTTTTGCATAAATACAACTCGTGGATTTATTAATCATTCTTCACTTCTATTTATTTGACATTTAGAAGCCACTCAGCATGTGGCTTTTGACATGCATAGTTATGAATGCAATCTAATTAAAAAGTTTTAGAAAATTTTGTGAGGTTTTAATTTTGCTGTAAGTCTCAGCGATATCATCTTACTGACAATTCGAATCTGAAGTATTTATCACGAGAATGCATGTGTCATCCTGACTTTAAAGGTCCTTGATTGCTTTTTGACATAATTTACATAATGTACACAATTATTGTCAAATGTATTGGATTTAATAAGTGTGTCTGTAATGACTAAAATGGGAGTGTTGCAGACGGTTGGGAAACCTATTGTGGTAGTAAATGTATGTGTGTGTGTGTGTGTGTGTGTGTGTGTGGATAGAAAATATCACTAGGTCAGTAAAAAAATGAATACAAAAATAACTTAAGTCTATGGCAGGTCCCTCAAAGATAGCTGTACAAACAAGCATGTGTTTGTGTAAATATAATGTCATTTTAATTTTATGTCATATTAGATGCCTACAATATTTGAATGACCAACTGTAATTTAGTTATTGCAGTTACTGTTCTTTAGTTATGGTATTCAGTGAAGCAGAGCAAAATAAATGAGGAGAAGCATTGTAAAAAAAAAAAAAAAGCAGTAATTCGATTTCAGGATTAGATTTCTCAAGAGGAGTTTGCTGAAAAGCAGTAGGCAATTCGCTCAATATTATTATTATTATTGTTTATTTTATTTCACAAAGGATGTGTGATGAACATGCTAATATGTTTGATTTGAAAGAGATTAAAATAACAAATGAAAACTAGTCTGAATAGACTTTAATCTTACAGTAAATGAAGATCATAAGTTATCATTGTATTTGGCCCTATTGGCCTCATGAAGTTGAGTGCTGCTGATATAGATCGTTACATCTAATTCTCACTCACTGGCTTTGGCAACTATGCATATATTAAGCCTAATAGCAATAAAGTAATCTTTAATTAAATTGATCAATACTGAGAGCAGAGCAGGACAGCAGCACGGGGGCTGAACAGTTCTGTTGAAGCCGCGAGACACAGATAACAGACATATTGCATCACTATCTGTATCAGTATGTTTGAACATCACTGTGTTTGCTGTCTCCTTTCACTCTCCAATCACTTCTCCATCCTTCCTATGCTTTTGTATTATCACCATAGCTGGGCCTGGAGACTGTCAGTCTAGAAATGTGTAGTTGTGATCTTGAGAGGAACTGAACATTTCAGTTAAATGGGACATGATTCCTGACTGTTAACCAGAGTTTGGTTCCTCCAGCCAGGTGGGAAGTGCTCCAGACACATATGAACTACATACTCTCTAATATATCTTTTGTTGTGTGTAGGATTATCCACGAGGACGGGTTCTCTGGTGATGATGTGAAGCAGTACAAGCCAGTGGTCTACAGCAACACCATCCAGTCTCTGGCTGCTATCGTGCGTGCCATGGACACACTGGGGCTGGAGTACGGAGACAAGGAGCGTAAAGTGAGTACAGCGCAAACCCTGATAAGCTGGAATGCTTATTAAGGAGTGACATTCCCATTGTGATTATAACCTTATGGATGGTAGTTGTAACACTTGAGAGCAGCTGTAATTTCTCTTTACTTTATACAGTATATGAAAGACAAATATATACTGTTTCTGTGTAAGATGATTCAGGAGAATCGCATAACAAGGGTCAATGACAATGACATGTAGGTTTAGCTTCACAGTTCCTGTGGCGGCAATTATGATCTGTAATGAATTGTACTCATTGTGACTCTTTAAAAAATTTATTCTTACTATTTATAGAAATGTTCCAGGTAGGGGTGGGCGATATGGGAAAAATATCATATCACGATTTTTTATAGAAATATCACGATTCACGATTTTTATCACGATTCTTTGTTAGTTTTACTATTTTGGTTTTACAAGTTGTCTGAGCATTACAGCCAAACTAGAAAGACAAAGATGCATGGCAGATATTTAGGCCAAAGTGGGCGAAGATAAAAAATCTTTGTCATTATTTTATTTTTCTTATTAAAAAATAAGAACAAAGATACACATTACAAATACACATAATATACAAATAAAACAAACAGTGCTTTATTTTCAGGTACAATAGGTGTATTTAGCAGAGCATTCAATGAAATTGAATGAATGAACAAATATAAAAATAAAACACTAGATAGACTGATTCCTAAAGCAACTGTATTAAAGTTTTTCAGTCAAGAATAGGGAGTGATTTTTCTCTTTGTGTTTTGTTGTTTTGTTAACGTTAAATGAATAGTTCCCCCACAAATTAATATTCTGTCATCTGTCTGTCAATTCTGTCATAATGTTGTATTTTTATATCATCATTTACTCAAAAGTTGTTTTAAACCGGAATGAGTTTCTTTCTTCTGCTGAACATTTATAAATGCTATTTTGAAGAAGGTGGAAAACCAAACAGTTGCTGGTCCTCAGTGACTTCCATAGGATTTTTCTTTCCTACTATCAAAGTCAATGTGGACCAGCAACTGTTCGGTTTTCCACCGAGTAAATAATGACAGAAATTCAATTTTAGGGTGAACTATCCCTTTAATGACAGTCGACAGCACGTTTAGTGTCCTGTCCCTTTAAGAGCTGCACGCATCTAATATACAGTACAGGCACGCATCCGTTTCTCTCTTAACTATTTACTTTCATTTTAGACATAACCAACTCAGTCTGTATGTAAACCTTGTGTGTTTTGACAGTATTAGCGCAAAATATAACTTAGTTGAGTAATCAGGCGCTGTTAGACAGGCGTTTTAGTGCGCGTGCTTCAGGTGTATGCGCTCAGAACAAGCGCACGTCAGACCAGCGCGCGAATTAAACATTTAACCAGCAAGGCTTGTATGCAAATAATGTACTTTTGCGATCGCGAATAAGTGCAGTGTCCTGTCTGAGTAACTCTACTGCTGTATGTCGTGTTGTACAGTATATAGAGACGGAGGCGCCAGAACTGTAATTAACAATGTGCGCGGTAGCGCGATACTACGATATTTCTTAAAAAGCAGATCGTGGAGACATTTTTATCGTCCACGATCAAAAATCGTCATATCGCACACCCCTAGTTCCAGGTTCAGTACAAGATAAGCTCCTTCTTTCATTTTCTTCGAAAAATGAAAGGATAAGGTGAGGCAATGCTATTAATACCATTTGAGTACAATTTTATAATTGGGTTAGGAATTTAATAATAATTCATATATAATTAATAAATAGTATCATATAACATTTATTCTCTTAAAATTTGTTGTATTATAAGAGCTGTACGTTTTTTATGGTTCATTTCAGGTTTATGGTGTTGGGATGACAAATGGCAGTAAAATTGTAAAACTGTATATAGCTTTACATAAAATAGGTTAATAATGCAGGTTTTTTTTTTTTGCACACTACAATCATATACGTATTGTTCATACTTTTGGCTATACTGTTGAAAAACTAAGCATTTGAATGTTTACAGAATAGCCCCATTCTCTTCCACTGTAAGTGCATCAGTGTAAAAATGAAATTTTCTTGTAATTTATACCACAAGCCTCAATTGATATTAACTTATACTGAACCTGGAAAATTCCTTTAATAAAAAACATCTTCTACTAAAGACTTGTGCATTAAAGACACAACCAGTAATCTAATCTAAAGAGAAACAGAACCAGATGTGGTAAATGTCGATAGATTCCAGCCACAGCACATATAATTTCCCCACCTAATACATAAGAAAAATGGCTGGGTGCTGATGGGAAGCTTCAGGTTAACATTCCTCTGCTAATGTGTTCCATCAGTGACAATAAGACTCATAATCCCATTGTGCCCTTTCTCAAAAGCTCTCTCACTGTAATGTCAGTGTCAGTGAACTCATTGACCTTCAGCAGGAAGAAATTATTCATTTTAATCAAACGAGAGCTATCGGCATGGAGAGAACAGTCATCTGAAATATCTAGCAGCCATCGATTGGGATATTTTCCATTGTGAGAAATATAACACGTCTTCATTTCCAGGTTGAGTTACATCTCAGGAAGCCAGCATTGAAGGGCATCAGATACACGTACCTAATAAGAGAGGTTATAGATAGTGTGGCATAATGTGTTTGAATGTGACTGCTGGGCCTACATGGAATCTGCAGACTTTTTCTGCTGTTTTTTGAGCAGAGGGCCTCAATTTGGGATAATTTCGATTTAAAGGGGTTATGAACTGCCTTTTTTTTATTTTGTACTGTTCTCTGAGATCCACTGTTCCATGTTATCAAGATTTTTTCATCAAAAAGACATTCAAATTTAGAAGTAATAGGATATTTTCTGTCCTTATTTTGAACCTCTCATCAGAACGCTCTGTTTGAATAGGCGTGGCGGATTATAGACTCGGAAGTAAACGCCCACTGCTATGATTGGATAACAGTTGTGTATGTTTGACAGCCTACATCCTTCACAGATGAATGGTGCTGTGTTTTAGGTTAAAATGCATAAATACTCAGTACATATTAAATGATTTGTAATAACAGCTAAAGCAATAGTAATCACGTAATGAAAACAGTTACTCACACTGTGTGTGGTGCGATATTGTATCTAATATAGTTGGCACAGCATCATCTTTTAGTTTCAATATTTCTGAAAATCCTGTAAACAAATCTGTGGTAAAACGAAGTGAACAAAGGACCTTACTGACGCGGTCTGACACTTCATTCAAAATAAAGTTCATGAAATAAAGTTTATCGCTTGGTTTCTGCATAGACTGCTCTTGTCACTCACCTACTATGTGCACACATTGGTGGGCAGGGCTAAACTGGCAGTGATGTAGAAGCAGGCATTGATCTTCTTCTGCAGAGACTGTGTTTAGCCACATTATTACATCATAGAGTGGCACATTCCACAAACTGTCATTTTGGCTGACTGGCTTCAATATAAGCTGTTTTTTAGACTAACAAGAAAGTTTTGAGCTCTGAAACTGTTTTTATAGCACAATGACATCTTATATATCAGGCATGACCCCTTTAAACGGATAAAGCATTATTACAGGGAATGGAATATTTCAGGTTTAGTACAAGTTAAGCTCAGTCGTGTGGCTATGTTATTGAAACCGTTTACAGATTGCCCCCCTTTCACATCCTTTTTAAAAACTAGATTTTATTTTTAAAGCAAAATAATGAAATTAATTTTTTTGGTAATCAAATGTTGTGAATTGGGTTTAACTGAACCCAGAATGTACCTTTACACAGCCCTGAGATTACTGCACTCTCATTGGGTAATAGATACTCAAATTTGCTGCATAGATCTTGCAGAGTTCTGTGTTAACCAATTCCATGTGGGCTGAGTTATGTCAATGTATTATCAATGTATTATCAATGGAGAAATTGATCAGAATATGTGAGGAACTACAGTATATACAGTATTTGATGTGTACCTAAGTGATATGTTCTTAGAGAGGAACTTGCATGCTGCTTGCATGCAATTCTTTGTGCATGCTAGCATAAATGACTAAATGTAAATGCATATAGTACGTATACGCTTATCCTGAGAACAGATCACTCACACACATCCACACAAACTCTTCAGGCCTCTGTTCCTTCAGGCTGTGGAGGCCAGCTGGCTCACACCTTTTTAATCTGAGGTGTGAAGCTTTTATTGGAACTGCTTTCTCAACAACCTAGCCTCTATAGATCTGTTTGCCCTTTCTTTCTCTCACACTCTCTGTTTCTTGCTTTTATACCCTCTCAGCTTCCCGCTTTCCCTCTCTCTCACTTCTATCCGTCCGTCTTTGTATACATAGCCTACTCCATATTGCCCTCCCCATCTCCTTTTCTCCCTCATCAATCTGGCCCTGTTTCCATGGCGACCTCTTGTTTTGCCTCTCTTGCAATGCATTCCACAAATCTGTGTCCATGGGCAATGTTACTCGCATGCACTCTGCCCAGGTCCAAAGAGGCAACCATCTCATGTGACCGTTCACACAGCGTGTGTGACCAGAATGAGGAGTGGGCCACACCCCTCATAAAGTACAACTCTATAGCGCCGTTCCAACATATAGTGAACTGCCTACTGCCTGCATTCATCCTGTTATGGAACTGATTTCAATGCTGTGCATAAGAGACACTTGGATTGCAATAGATTTCATTTGACTTTGACGTTATGATGTTGCTAAGATGACCGTGTGAATCTTAAAATACATGGCACACACAAATACTGGATAAAATAATCCAATACAATAGACCAAAATTATTATAAAATTGTTTTTTAAAAATATTTATTTTTGGCATTTTATGCCTTTAATTTGATTGGACAGTAGTTAGACAGGAAGCGTAGTGGGAGAGAGGGGATAGGATCCGGAAATGTATGTGAGCCAGGACTCGAACTCGGGATGCCCAAAGCACAACAGCGCTTATTATTTTATTTCAATATATTATATTTCAATATTGAGTGAAATATAAATTTAACGTATTGTAACCATTTTATAATCTTGGGTTTAAGTTTTCATTCAGCTCCAGTGCTGTTATTGTTAACTAAAATTAATTTTGATTATTTAAAATTTTTTTGTTACTTGAAATAAAACTAAAAAAAAAAAATGAAAAAAGATGAAAAAACCTGAAAAGGATGAAATACAACTAAAGTTAGAAAAGCTGCCTTGGCAGTTTACTGAAATAAAATAAGTTTATGTTGAAGTACTAAAAATACTTAAAGCTAAATAGAAATGTAAAAAAAAGAAAACAAAAAAGAAAACAAAGTAATAAGAATGACAAAAGCACATGACAAAATTACTAAAACTTAAACTAAAATAAAAAAGGAAAATAAAAAAAGAAAGCTAATTCAATGTATTAAAAACATTCTAGTACTATCTAAATAATAGTAGTAATAATATGTATATATATAAAATCCTGGTTATTTATTTTAAAAAAATAATCCCTTCATTTGACATTTGTTGTCATGCATTGGTAACAAAACTAATATGTATGTGCATTAAAATACTATCTCCATTAGGCAATCACTAAATTTTTGAACAGAAAATAAATCCATATACACTTTTCTACAGAACACCTTGACCAGGCTCACAATGCGTTTGCCAGCATCGTTGGATGATGGTGCTATATGGATATGTTATGTTACTTTCTGTGATATTTTGTTACATGGCCAATTGTCAGGAGTCGCTGTCTATTTTTGGATGTTCTGTGGCATGTATACCTGACACACATACCCCATGCACGTTCTTGTCATGTCTCTGTCCATGCAGCTGTCCTGGTAAAGACCCAGGATCCTTTTTCTCCACAGCTTAGTAGTGTAATAGCGGATGACGCTACGGCCTGTGTCAGGAAGTCCATTCATCCTGGTTTGATTCAGAGATCACCACAACTTAACACATGATCTGATGCTGATCCCATTGCTGCCATGCTTATGGGCCCCTACATTACACCAAAATGGCTGCCGCTCTGAGTGGAATGAGTTCCATAAGGTCCAACATGTTGGTGTGACCTTGCCAGGATTCCTCATATCCTGAGCCACACCACGGCTGATAATATAAATGGCAGTCTGTGGGCAGGGGCCGTGAGCCCAGTGCCTGGCACCCAGATGGACTTTGCCATTCTGGCCATCTGCTTCCACTGCAGCATCATGACGCAGCGCCTGAAAAACTCTCCCAAACAATCCCAATTGGGTGTCACCAGTCTGCATGCTAACCGCATGCAAATTTATATTCAAAAATGTCCCAAAATAGAACTGAGAAATAGGATTGCAGTCAGAATTAGGAGTGTTTGCTCATGGAGCGACTTTGAGGGAGAGAGGGAAGTGAAAAGCTCTAAATTTAAAGTGATTTATCCTGCATTAGTGCTGACACTCTGGCGAGAGCTCTCCTATCTGGCCATTTCTATTACTTTTTCACTTATAATGATAAATATGTGTATGCAGATCCACTTAATGCATATTAAGAGTTGAATTGTTGTATATTTTCTGGGTTATATTATGATTTTATGGAATGGATTCTGCAGTGTGTGAAAAATCTGCTCTTTCAGGCAAAACTGATTGGATGCAGGCAGTCACTCATATGGGGCATGAATTGCTGTCTGTGGCCACTGGGAATAGTGGCTTTTAAAGTATTGAGACAAATTAATGATGCATTGTTTTTTCTTTAAATTTAATGGAAATCCCATAGGTGGCTTTTTGCAGTAGTGCATGACTTGAGGCCAACCGGCACTCTTTTTTTGTTACGATTTGTTATATTTTAGTCATGATTACTGCATTGGTAACAAGCTTCCACAAGCTTTCATGTTTGGGGTTGAAAATGTCAAGAGTTTAAACACCCCAATCAGAGCTTTTCTCCTAAATAGATGCATTTTCCATCCCAGTGTTTTACTTAATTGTCCCAATTATCAAATTATCTGAAAAGACAAACATGTTTGTTTGGAGTTTAGCAAACTCCATTGCAATATTCTGCTCAAATGACTATATCTGTGAGCAAAGCATCTCAGTGACACACAGTAATTACAAACATGAATCTCAACTATGTTGTTTGCAATTGTGGTTGTTGAATGAATGCACTTGTGCGAAATACAAAGTCTTTTTGTTTTAAGGCCAATTCACACTGCATGGACAGACACAGACAAAAGGAAATAGATATATTCGTCAGGTTTTGTTTGATCAGTGCGTTACCCCTGTCGGCATCTGTTGGCATTGGTTGGTGCTTGTTTTTGCCAGTTGAACATTTTGTATTGCTGTTTGTACTGTACTTGGTTGCTTGTTGTGTTGGTCTGTGTCTTTGATATAAAGACATAATATGGCTTTAATATGGCATAATATGGTTTTAGCTTTTTAATGTATATGATAAATATATCTGAAAAGTAATGTTAAATAAACCTTTCTACGAATTGATGTTTCTTGATCTTGTACTTATATGAAAGTGCTAGAGACGCACCGAAAGAAAATTCTGTGCCGAAACCGAAAATGCTTTTTAATTATTTATTATTTTATTAAATATAACGTAATTTTGTAAGACAGTAATTTATCTCAGTAATTTTCATAATATTAAAAAAATAAAAATAAAAAAACAGTTTTATTGAAAATAACACAACAAAATTGAACAGAAAATAAATTAATATTAAATATAAATATAAATGTATTTTTATTCAGTTCAATGCAACAGAAGCAGATGCAAGTTTTTGCTTGTTTATTTTTTTGACTAATATCCAAATAATGTATAGTTTTAAATACATTTTCGGCTCATATTTTCAGCCGTTTTTGTCTTTCAGCCAAAAACTGAAAATGCCATTTTCGGCCGATAATTTTCGGCAGCTGAAAATTCGGTGCATTCCTAGAAAGTACAATATTTTTAAACTGAAACAAATTGTCAATAATAATCGGGATTAAAATTTTGGAGCAGAATAAAATAGTGATTATCAGTTTAAACATTGTGTAGCCCTAAGTTTGTGTTTAGATCCTCTGTTGCTCTCTACGTGAACTGTCACTGGGGTATGTGGTTGTTTGTGTTAGTATGAGTCTGTGGGCTTCTGTGTGTGTTGTGGAGGGAAAACAGTTGGGGAATAAGGAAGAGAGGCTGTCAGCAGAATATTCCCAGCAGTCCCGGCAACGCCCTAGCGGTGCTCACACGCCCACTCATTATCCAGAGAAAACCCATCTAAACAGCCTCATAATCATGCAAATAATCTTTATATAACTCCAACCTGGAAAAAAACTGTTGGATTTACCTGCATTCAAATAGGAAAAATACCTGGTTATGTAGAAGTCTAGAGCAGTGTTCAGTTTCGGTTATTAACCCCAGTTGTCTGGGATTTCATATACTTTGTACAGGATTGAAGGGATCATGATCATCTGGAGGTGAGAATTATGGTGAGACTTGATGAAGATAAATGTAAAAAATAATATACCACAAATTACAGACAATGGGATTAAATTCACAAAATGCTTCTGTGAAACACAAATTTACCTGTGGGAAAAGGAGTTGCATCCAAATAGGACTTATGACGTATTTCTTTTCAAATAGAACTTTGAGGTGAAGCCCCTTTTAGATGCTGATAGTGATACATTGCCAAATATAACTCATATGCAAAGGATGTGTTTAAATGTGATGTATTCCGGAACATGTTTTGAGAACTGTGCATTGTCCACGTAGACATTTATGTTTGTCTACATGGTGGTACATGCAGGGGTGCGAACTTGTCAGGCAACTGCAGGCAACTGTCCATATTTTACGTAGAGGCTACGTAAAATGTGAAGGAACAAGCTAACGATAAGCAATTTATTTTTTAAATAATTGTGGTGGTTAGATTAGCCCGTTTGTAGCTAGATAAATTAAGTTCACCGTAGAGCAGGACGAAATGCATTTGTATCTGCTGTAAATTATGGTGTTCCAGTTTAAATGGTGATTATTGCGTGAGGCTGCTGTTTTTTTTGTTTTTTTTTTGCGTGAGGCTGCTGTTTTGTTTTGTTTTGCGTGAGGCTGCTGTTGTGATCGATATGAAGATTGTAGTTAAATAATCTCTACATTAGAAGTCAATATGAGAACTGTTCGACCTACAAGTAAAGCATAGCGTTTAATGAACAGCAATATTAGTATCACTCAGCTCAAGTGGAGGCAGCGCTAGGTGTCAGTCGTAACAGCCTGTTTCAAGACGGAGAAACACCTTGCGTTTAGTCAGCTGCTTCAAAAATTAAGAGTGCTGAAATGAAGATTTACAGTGGTTTATTTGCCCTGACTTAATGTCACATCTTAACAACAATCCTTGTCGATTGTAGACCGTAGTTGTCGTTCAAACGTCTTTTAATCATATAAAGTTTTTTATCCTTGAATGGTGCACTGCAAAGTCTCCTACTTAGAGTCTTGTTTCCTAGTCCAAATATATCTAAAAATTCTTAAATCAAGAAGCATTTTCTAGACAAGTAAAAATTATTGTCTTGTTTTCAGAAAAAAAAGGTCAAAATTAAGTGAGTTTTTTTCTTAAAACAAGGAAAATAATCTGCAAATGGGGTAAGCAAAATAATCTTATTTCAAAGTGAAAACGAGCTTATTTTGACTTATCTTTTTCTGGAAAAAAAAGATTTGATTTAAGAAACAAGACCAAAAAGCATGTTTTGCAGTGTGTGACATTTTCTCCCTGTAAAGCAGTTTGACTTGCCATTGTGTGTGGGGGGAGTTTGCACCCCTGTACATGTCCCACTTCTGTGTGAAATAGACACCTGGTAATGATAAAAGGAGTTGATAAGAACTACACCTCTGAAAGGTGAAAACCATCCAGAAAGGACTGTTTTTGCTCCTACACAGTTAAGATAAGCAGTTTCAAGGGAAAGAAAAAAAATCCAATTTGGCATATTTCTTGAGAACCCACATCCTGTCCTTGATTAGTTTCTTTATAAAACCTTTTCCCCTTGGATCAGTAGTCACTATTGTGAATCAGACCTGTGAATGTCTAATCAATACCTCCGTATCGCAGTTGAAATGGTTTATTAGCTGAAAATTGAGCTGTGTCTTAGCAACACTCACAGCTCCCTTGTAAAAATGTGCTATTAAAATTAATTTCTGCCTGCTATTATGCAGTGCTTTTAATTCAGTGACTTGAGGTCAAAACATTAGCATAGATTTTGTACACAAACAGTGTTCCTGGAAGTAGTTGTTTTGCATTTTTAAGTTGAGGGTCCTCCCTTTTTTGCTTTTTGGTCCAGGTCACCCTGGATTTTGGTACATTCTTTATGAAGCAGTTGGGTTTGCAGACAGCCTGTACCATTGCAAAAAATTAGAGGGGAAGGTTAGGCGTATTTATAGAATGTGTAAATTAATTTTGCATGAGGCAGAACGAGAGCCCTCCAGAAGCATTAACAGATATATATCCCAGCAGATTACACTGCAGCCTCCATTTTAATTGAGACTCTTTTATGTCATGTCTCTGGTGCTTGGATTCAGTAAAAGGATGTGTAGGTCCCTTCTCCCCAGCCTTACAGCTCATCTACACAGATCCCAAATATAATTATTTCTGGCGCAGCTTAATTACATATTAGGTTAATCAATTTACCTCAGTGAATCTTTACACCAGAGAACTACTTGTGTTTTCCAGCCTGTTGCTTTTTAGTGGAATTTTTATCTCAGCTGGATGAGACACATCTACTTGTTTGTGGTCCTGGTAAACTTGGTGCCCTAGGCCAGGGTTTCTGAACCAAGGACCCCTTTCACAATCCTAAAATGTTTACAGACCCCACAGTACATCTTACTGAATTGAATAGAAACCGATAATTGCAGGCGTTTTTTAACAAACGAAACATGAAGACATGTTATATTGCACCCCATAAACACAATCAAGCAAAAGGCAGTAAACCACCCCTTTAACTGCATTAAATATTTTTAACAACTGGAAAAAATTAATCGCATGCGTTAACGCGCTAATTTTGACAGCACTAATGAATTTACAATACTTTTTTCGGAAGTCACGTTCAAAACCCACAGCTCAAAAATCTGATGAGGAGGTATGTGTTTGAATGGGTGCGATACTTCTGAGCTGGATTTTAGGTGCTTCATGATTTATGCTTCAAGATTATTTGTTTAATAAGCTCAACATTAGTGGTCTGAGCTTTACTTTCTCCTGCAAAATGTGTGTGGGCAAAGTTCTAAAAGGCAATCAATGAAGTGGGGTGTGATGAATGTGTCTGGAGCGCTCCCCAGTGCTGCCCTTGCCCAAACTGTGCTGCTGTCACTCTCTAGCAGATCTGTGCTGCTCGTTCTTAATTGGAGAGCCAAAAATAAAGCAATCAGGAACTAACATCACCTTAGCCAGATGGTCCCTGTTAGTGGGCTACTGAGCCGGCCACGTCTTCGGCATATGCCCAGCTCTTATTACAACAGATACATCAATCTTTGTGTGTGTGCATGTGTGTTTAAGTATGAGAGTGCACATGTGTGATTTTGAGAGGTTGCACATTTGCCCTTGAGTACTGGTATAACATTCGAGCTTTACTGACAGCTTTACTGATATCATGAGAAAAGGCTAGATAGTGGATGAATGAGTTTATTGTTACTCTGTAGAGTATCTGATCTAAATCTCTACAAATTTCTTTATGGAGTCGCTGGTATATTCCCTCAGAGTGAGTCTAGTCAGACTGCAATGCAGAGTCATGAAGGAATAATGGCTCTCAGCAGTTGCAAAGGTTACACTCAATTCATTAAAGCTTCATAGCGGCAGATGTACGGAGTCTCAACACATGTTTAATCTTGGTATTAGTTGTCAGTTTTCAACCTTCCCTGTCATGATATGGAATATTAGGAAGTATTTTTTGCTGCAAAGTTAAAAGAAAGGGTTCAACATGAATTAAGTCTCATTGAATCTTAAAAATTAAAATATTTGGAACAAAATCACAATGCAACTTCTATATTGAGTGATATGGTGGATGACCTTCAGTGTTAATCACTAATATTCAAAGAAAATAGATCAATAATTCCATTATGATTGGGACAAACAATTTTTTTAATAAAATGCTGCAGTATAAGGTTTTTATGGTCAACATTAAATATTCATAGCCAGTGCCTTTTCGTATTTTGCCATTGTTACAGGATCACCCTCAATGTAAAGTGACATTATTTTCCTATTCATTATTATTTCCATACCGCTGATGGTTTTCCCTGTGATTGTTGTTGCTTAAAAAGGAATAACGGCTAAAAAGGACTAAAAAGGAATAACGGCTCTGTTGAAAGTATGACCAACACATGAATATTTACATGCTCATCATGACACCCACATTGTATAAACCTCTGAAATACAGTGCTGACAACCAATTTCTTTGTGCTTGAACAAGAGACTTTTTTACTTTACAATTACTTTTTTTTTTTTACTGGCCAAGCCAGAACAAAATTTCACTGTCCACCACAGTTAAGCTTTTTAGCAACACTGTATTAAAGTAAATGACCCTGGAAAGTGCTTTTTAAAACCCGACACAAATGGAAGAATAAGAGCATAAAATTGTTATACAAAATTGATTGGTGGTTATGAACTCAACCCACAAAGCTCCCCAAGGAAAATAGGAATGTCTCTTTTTGTTTAATGGAGGCACAAATCTGGCTTGAGGCCTTATTGGTGTTTTTGAATTAAAATTGGTGATTTATTTTATTTTATTTTACACACTGATGATTTAAACAATCATGCCATTCAGACTGGTTTTATTTGTAGGCTCTCAATCAGCAACTTTTATAACTTTTGCAACCTTTACATAAGGCCACAATATAAGGCTATTAAATACAACTACTCAGTGCTAAATCCAGCAAAAGGGCTTTTAGATGTACAGTAAAACTGGATATTCTTAGTCCAATAACGCTCTAGTCTTTCCATGCGTGTGTGGATTTCAGCCTAATTGACAAGGCAGTATTTTTCAGTTCGGGCCTCATTCAGAAATGCCTGTGCACTCATCCTATAACAGCCTGGGCTTCGGGGCTTTTGGGTTTGATCTGAATACGCTTTGACTTGTTTTTCAGAATTTCTCCTCGCAGCACCCTTAGAGACATCTTTGCCTTTGTTGTCAAGAATGACTCCTTCGCATCATATGATCCGTCCCATGAGCGGCATGTCCAAAGTGGACATTCAGGCTAAAAACTGGTTCATCTCCCCTTCCTTCAGTCCCTCTTCATTTGTCAAAGCCTTCTCAAGCCTAGTCAGATTAAACAAGCCCAGTACTAAAGCTGGAGAGCAAAGAGATTCTCTAGAGCTGTAATTGACGATTGGTAGAACAACCAGCACTGTTAATGAAATGGAACAGGACTGGTAGATTGGGATTTGGCAGCTTTAGGGACGGAACAGCACCAGCACCTGCAGCGATGCTGTTTAGAACAGCGCTAAGCCTCCAAATCACAAATGGAAAAATTATTTCTTGCACTTAGCCTCAAAATTGACAGATTTTGCCAGATCTTGATAGCCCTTGGGGTGAGATTACTGTAGATGTGAGACAGGACCCAGTGGAAAATTGGAAGAGAAATAGCACATTATATTGCAGCGAGACCATTGTGATTGCCTGGTTTTTCTGTGGTCACAGTGTGAAACATCATTTACACTTAAACTCAACTTGTTTGGTTGAGAGATCTGATGATGCTGTACACGCTTGATCTACTTTCCAAAAAAAAGCAATAGTGATTTTGAATAATACTGTAGATCTTTTCAAAATAGCTGCTCATCCAGTCTTAATTTAAGCATCAAAACTGTCCATTTTATAATATTAATTTTACTGCTTTGAGTTTTTTTTGTCCTTAGTTTGCACAGTGGTGCCAGATTTTCATTTATGTGTTGTGAAAAATGTTTGTTTGTATCCATTAAATCACTAATAACAAGAAAAAGTAAGTAAATTTATGTTGTCAAATATTAAATTCTTTGGACTGCAAAAAAATTTGCATCAGCACATATTGCGTATAATTTATATATATTTTTTATATATATTATTTGGCGTATCATTTGTTCTTGTTTATTAAGATCATTATGAAAGTGAAAGTGACGTGACATAGAACCAAGTATGGTGACCCATACTCGGAATTTGTGCTCTGCATTTAACCCATCCAAAGTGCACACACACAGCAGTGAACACACACCCGGAGCATTTATGCCATGGCACCCGGGGAGCAGTTGGGGGTTCGTGGCCTTGTTCAAGGGCACCTCAGTCGTGGTATTGAGGGTGGAGGGAGCGCTCTACATTCACCCCCCCCACCTACAATTCCTGCCGGCCTTACACTCGAACTCGCAACCTTTCGATTACGAGTCCGACTTGCTAACCATTAGGCCACGACTTCCCCTTTATTGAGTACATTTTGCACACAATACAGCTTACTGTATAGATTGTGAAAATAAATCATTTAAAATAAATGATCCTGTCATGTAAGTGAATAGTACAATGGAGAACATCTGAAGTATGAACTCTTGAGAGCTGTAAGCTGCTTGTAATGTCTGTGTTTGTTGGTAGTGAATGCATCAGGAATAAACAAGGCATTAGTGGGCAACTCGGCTTACAGATTTACAGATGGTGACTGACCCTAGTGCTGTTCTGCTGAGTCTCACTTCGGCTGTTTATGAAAGTAATATAGTGTGTATATATGTGTCTTTCAGAAGAATTACGATAGTTGAGAGAGGCTTTTCCTATTAAGGGTGAATGCAAACTCTCTTTGCCATTTGCTCGCAATATATCACCTGGCTTCACCGCAAACACTTTTGAGTGTCGGTGTGTTCAACAGGAAGCAAAAAATGTCTTTGAGTTAGGAGCTCAGAGCAGATTTCTGCACTGTATCACTGCTCAAGCTGTCCTAAATCCATATATAAGTATAAACTTCAAAGAGATAAAAAATATGACAATTATATGTTCTTCATATACATTTTACAACATGTTCTAACCAGGCACTAAATCCCAACAAATCTGAACAGTTTTATGCCTTTACTTTATCTCAGAAGATTCAGTTGGAATAAAGCATTTACATTAAATATTTAAAAGTTGAGCTTCACACATCTGTGTTATTGTCTCAGTTGTCATCTCACTGATACATGTGAGAATGCTTCAGATTTTCAATTAATGCACTTGTCCTTTGATAACTAAGATTGAAAGGAAGACATCAAAATGGCAAACATGAAAATCATGGACAGTGGCCTTGATAGGTTTGTTGCTGTAAATTGCGAATTCGAAAGTAATGTCACTGAGGTCAGGCTGACTAAATCATCTGATCTGACCAATAAGGTGCCTGTCTTATTTTCTGTTGTGTAATTGGCCTATTCAGATTCTCAGGTTCTTTTGATGGGTGATCACGGTCTTGCGAGTTCCCTGTGCACACTTTAAGTGAAAAAAAGTTAAAAAAGAAAAAATACTTGTTTCAGAAGGCTAACATTATATGGCTATGAAATAGCAGCTGTGGGCCTTGCAATCAACTTGCGTTTTGCCAGCTTTGGGGCCCTAGTGATCACACTGATTTCACACTGTATTGGCCTTAGGGGCCATAATGGTCATCTTGCTTTATATGTTCCAAGGTCCCATGCGGCCCCAGTGGTCAGCTCACTATGTGTATCCCTGTAATCCAGCCTTCAATTAACTATTCTAACTGTTGCATGTCGTTTTTTTTCTTTTTACAGATATGATATAATTTTGTAATTTAATTTATTCATTTATTTATTTATGAAGATTGTCAGAATTAGCTTTTGCATTTTTGTAAAATGCATTGTTTGTATTGAACAGATTCTTATGGAGTCACAGTTGCCTTTAGAAGCAGATTTCCTCTTCTCCCCTGGGTCTCCTGAGCACATTGTGTCACTCACTCCATTCTGTTAACATCTCACAGTGATGTCCATGCTATGAAAGCACCTCGACCTGTGTGTCTCTGTGGAGTCGAGGCATTTTGCGTGCCTGGAAGAACAGTGCACACCCACCCCTGCCCCCACTCCCATCTTGTCCTTGAGCCAGGGCTGGCAAGTCATTGGGAAACAGCGTTGTGTGCTGAACTGGACTAATCCCCCCAGAAAACAGCTGAGGCTCCACCAGCTCGGCTCTTAACCAGAGCTGACAAGACAAGGGTGCCACAGTGCTCTTTCAATGAAGCTGCTTGCTTCACTCACTCACACACACACACACACACACACACACACACACACATGTTGGTTTTTGTGGTTTATGGGGACTCTCCATAGGCGTAATGGTTTTTATACTGAAAAAACTGTGTGTGCTATTGCCCTACACCAACCCTACACCTAAACTTAGCCCTCACAGGAGACTTTCTGCATTTTTAGAGGGGTCAGCTAGTTGTCTAACATTGAGGCTGACTACTTTTATATAGATTTTAAAAAAAATATTTGCCTCAAGGTTTATTCCCGTTAAATCAGCAGTGCTGCAGCAACATTAACAGATCATTGTTGAATTCACGGCGCATTCAACAATCAATTTCAAGCCAATTACTGCTGAATTTAAAACATAATCCCTAGGTCTCTGATATTATAATTTAGTTCTGTTGGTTTATGTACACATGCAGGTGAATGTTATGTTACACCTTTTTTGTCTTTGATTGATTGATTGATCAAAAGTGACAGAAATCTTTTGTAGCATTATAAATATTTTTGCGATTTCTAATAAATTGTTCTTTTAAAATTTCCATTCATCAAAGAATCGAAATACAAAAATATTAAGCAGCGCAACAGTTTTGAACATTTAAAATAAGAATAAATGTTTCTTAAGCACCAAATAAGCATAATAGAATGATTTCCGAAGGATCATGCGAGACTGAAGGCTGAGAGTTATATTCATCACAAGAGCTATATTTCAAAATATATTGAAATTGAAAACCATTATTTTCAGTTGTAATATTTCGCTGTATCACTGTTTTGCTCTGTTTTTCTTGTGTTTAACTATATAAATACAGCATGTCAGCATAAGAGACTTCTTTCAAAAACATTAACAAATCTTACCAACCCTAAGCTTTTGCATGGTATTGTATGTCTAATTGGAGTTCTGCTGCATCCCAGTTATACATAATTTATTTTCTACTGTTGTCATAAAACTGAATTGCAAATAAATTAATAAAAAAATCAAACGGGTTTCTTAACAGTGCACCCGATTGCTATTGGTCAAAAGAGCAGATAACCCCGCCCCAGACTCACTTTATTTATTAAGCCCGTGTTGCTATGTTGTACTGGTCAAAATACACAATCGTACTGAGTAATGTTTTGATAACACCACACAGCCTCAGTGTTTGTACTTTTTAGGAGAATGAACCAATGAAAGCCTTGCTAATAGTTGTCTCTGCATATTAAACTTGGATTAAAGTAAGTAGGCTGTTTTAGCTAGAAAGCAGCATTACATCATCTTTAAGATGTGTTCATTTTCTGTGTTCATTAGCACATATATGCATGTCAGTTTCCAAAGGTGGAGAATTTGTACATTTGTCATCTTGTTACTCTCTTCATAACTCTTCATATCTCGGAAGTTAGACAGAGTGAGCAAACTTTCTGTTAAATCAAGATGAAGGATGCTTTATGTGTGTTCTGCACGAGCATATATAATGCAGCAGTCTGACACTGGCTTGTATGTGCTAAATATAAACGAGTGCGTCATTAATGAGCCAACTCCCCAGCCTTTATCAAAGAACCCCAAAGATAACTCTAAAACACAGATTTTTAGGTGTGCATGTTGTGTGTTCAAAAGAGATACGTTGGGATTTGAAGCTGGAGACAGATGAAAGATGAAAAAAATAATATATATATATATATATATATATATTTATACAGCCCATGGCTTTAAGAAAACTCTGGAAGTCAAGGTGAGAATAGAGAGAAAATGAAGTAATAAAGAAGTAAGATGGATGGACAGGTAGTGTAGACTGCAGATAAAAGAGAGAAGAACAGCTCAGACAATTGATAGATGGATAAGACGAGTTTAAGAGCAGCGTGCTCCTCCGGTCTGCATGTTCTGAGGTGGATATGGAGCTGAGCTGTGATGGGACTGGCAGCATTTGGGGCATCTCTTAACGCAGGAGCTTTTTTGCTCACACTCACTAGCATGTCCCAGTTTTCGCTTTGTGACGTGTGCGTCCCCCGACCCCCACTTTTCCCCCCCTTTTCTCTCAGTTCATGTCCTGCCAGAACTGCCTGAGAACGCCAATTTTGCTGGTAGCTCTGAATAAAACAGAATGATTGCATTGATAATTTGATGATTCAAGCAAGAATAGGACTTGGCCAAACCGTACATAGCTTTACGATGAGAAGAGTGCACTGGAAGGGCTTGGGGTTCAGGGAACAGACCAAGATAATATAGTGATAGTTTCAGTGTGCTGAGATGAAGTTGGTTCTGTTGTACCAAAGCAAATTGCATATGCCTATATTCTGTGAGTGACAATCATGAACGAAAGTAGCTAATGGTACAGGTACTCAGCCAGAAATACACTTGTGTTGGAAGTATAATGTCTGTACAAATGCATCGGAAGTGCAATCTTCTGTTTTACAAATGTGCAGGTTCAAATCTTTTTGTCTTTGTTGTTGGAAATAGCGCAAGTGCATGGAATACGTCAGCAATAGAATAAAGCTCAAGTTTACTGTTGGCTACTCGCATCCAGTAAACAACATCACCAATTAAAATGGGTTTGCTTTACTTTTTTCTGGACTGCATTGCGTCACTCATGTCCAGTGTAGATACAGTGTTAGCATGTGCTCTTATGATAATGAATTTCAGAACTTTATTGGGTAACTTCAAGTCTCTGTGCAAATAAAGCTAACTAGCAGCTAACTATCAGCATTCTGACTAATTTTTGTGTTTAGCAAGATTCCATTCAAAATGATGCTCGGCTATGACAATAGCATTACAGAAGTGGTCATAGAAGTATATGCTTATGCTAATATTTATGCAATTTTCTATGTTAGGCCATTGCAGTGTAAGATACAAATACTCTTTCCCTCTGGCTGATTGCTCTTTGTGAGTTAAATGTTCTTTCTGTAGAGTATTTTTGTCTCTGTGGAGTTTTTAAAATACCCCTCATTCTTATTTCAAGTCAATTAGGTTCAAAGACTTCACTGGGCTTCTCTAGAAAAATAGATTTTTAAAAAACGTGGCTCCCAAGACAATCACTGTCCAGGAAGCTCTGGATGCTTTGAGGCTCATTTCACCTGAGAGGAGGTGACTTTGATCCCTGTCATAAAACATTTAGTGACCAGTGAACATTAGCCTTTCAAAAAAGAAATGATCAGCAATGACTTGCTTGATGTCACGTCTCTCTCTCTCTCATTCAGTTGCACTGGGTTCCTCAATCTGTTTCCTCTTATCTTTAATAGCTGTTATGTTTAGGAAATCCTTCTGTGTTGTATTGTTCAAATAAAAATTGTACTATTATATGTACTGTTTAACATTTGTTGACTTCATTTCAGCAAGCATTTTTTTCCCCTTTGTCTTTGGCTTATAGGTCAGGGGTTAGCTGTCTCTGCCTGTGTATGTATCAATATGACGTGTTCAGTGTTTACTGATGTTAATGCTTGACCTCTGTCTATTTTGAGGAAGAATTCTTTGCCTCTAGCCATTTCAGTTCAAGCACTAAAATAAGACATTCTTTATTCATTTTTTGCTGTTTATTTTTATTTTTTGGGCTTGGCAGACACTTGGAGATATTCACACATTTAATAAATAAATCAGTATCAGCAAATAGGTATTTTATTAAAGAACTGTGTGTAACAAGAGCAGGTTCAACAAAGAGGGTGATTTTGGTTTGTGGACAAATGTGTGTAATATTTAATCTAAAACATTAACTTCTCCCCATTCTTTGCAATGACATTTCCTCTCTGATGATGAAGGTGGGACAATAATCCCTCTCCTCCAGCAACCTGTCACTCACATGAGATTGTAGAAATTGGCAAATGGCAATGATCCAATCATTTCCCGATGGACAAAATATAGTCCCATCCTACATAGTTTTTCTTGTTTCACTCAAGTGTTATATGTCACAACAGAGGAGAAAAGATGATTGTAATGTTCATTTCATGCTAACTCAGTTCATTTCAATCAAACAATCCGTCGGACCTGAGTAGGTATCAGTCTTTGCTTTCATCTTTCTCTACTGAAGTCCACACTGCCAAATCCTCACATTTCCACAACAAGATCACCAGCGCTCCAGACATGCGTAATCTCTTCAGAACATTTAATTCTCTCCTCTGTCCCCCTCCTCCACCTCCCACCACTTTGATAACCGCTGATGACTTTGCCTCTTTTTTCACAGACAAAACTAGAACAATCAGCAACCAGTTCTCAACTCCGGAGGACCTCCGATCAACCACATCCACCGCTCCAGCTCCCATCTTCTCCTTCTGTCCTCTCACCGAGGCAGAAGTATCCAAACTTCTCCTCTCCAGCCATCCTACAACATGTCCTCTCGACCCGATCCCCTCACATCTTCTCCAAACAATCTCTCCCACACTCTTACCGGCACTCACACACATTATCAACACATCTCTCCTCACAGGCATCTTCCCCACAGCATTCAAGCAGGCTCGGGTAACCCCACTGATCAAAAAACCTACATTAGATGCTTCTCTTTTAGATAACTACAGACCTGTCTCTCTCCTTCCATTCATAGGGAAAACACTCGAACGAGCTGTCTTCAACCAGCTCTCGCGGTTTCTTTCACAGTACAACAAGCTGGATGCTAAACAGTCAGGTTTCAGGAGTGGCCATTCAACAGAGACTGCGCTACTCTCAGTCACTGAAGCCCTGCGAACTGCAAAGGCTGATTCCAAATCGTCAGTCCTCATTCTGCTGGATCTCTCTGCTGCTTTTGACACTGTCAATCATCAGATTCTCCTGTCTACACTCTCTTCACTGGGCATCACTGGAATTCCACTTCGCTGGTTTGAATCCTATCTCACCGGTAGATCCTTCAGGGTGACCTGGGGAGGGATGGTATCCAAACCACATCAACTGATCACTGGAGTTCCTCAGGGATCGGTTCTTGGACCCCTCCTCTTCTCCACGTACACTACATCGCTGGGTCCCATCATACATGCACATGGCTTCTCCTATCACTGCTATGCCAATGACACGCAGCTCTATCTCTCTTTTCAACCAGATGACCCAACGGTAGCTGCACGGATCTCAGGCTGCCTGGCGGACATCTCGGCATGGATGAAAGAACATCACCTACAGCTCAACCTGGCAAAGACGGAACTTCTGGTCTTCCCTGCCACTCCGACTCTACGGCATGACTTCACGATTCAGTTCGGCTCATCAATGATTACCCCATCAACTTCAATCAGAAATCTTGGTGTAATCTTTGATGACCAGCTGACCTTCAAAGAGCACATTGCAAAGACTGCTCGTTCCTGCAGGTTTGCACTACATAACATCAGAAAGATCAGGCCCTTTCTGACAGAGCATGCTGCGCAACTTCTTGTCCAGGCCCTGGTTGTTTCTAGACTGGACTACTGCAATGCTCTTCTGGCTGGTCTGCCATCAAACGCAATCAAACCTCTACAAATGATTCAGAATGCAGCGGCACGACTGATCTTCAACGAGCCCAAAAGAGCGCATGTTACACCTCTCTTCATCTCCTTGCACTGGCTACCAGTGGCAGCTCGCATCCAGTTCAAGTCACTGATGCTTGCGTACAGATCTACCACAGGCTCTGCACCCTCCTACTTCCACTCACTATTACGAACCTACATCCCCTCCAGAAGTTTGAGATCTGCTAGTGAGCAACGCCTTGTGGTACCATCACAGAGAGGCTCAAAATCACTCTCCAGAACATTCTCGTTCACCATTCCTGGCTGGTGGAATAATCTTCCCACCCCTATCCGGAACGCCGGATCTCTGGCAACCTTCAAGCAACAACTGAAAACTCATCTCTTTCGGCAGTACTTGACTTCATCCTAAACTTAAAAAAAAAAAAAAACTTTCCCTCTATCTTTCTCTCCACCTACTAGTTTGTACTTATTTGAACAATGACTGAGACTTGGTGTTACGAGCACTTCCTCTGTCTGACTGCCTCTTCAAGATGAATCGCTTTTTGTATTCCCCAATTGTAAGTCGCTTTGGATAAAAGCGTCTGCCAAATGACTAAATGTAAATGTAAATGTAACTTTAAAGTTGCAATGTGCAATTTTTGCACCACTAGTGGCAGCAAACAGAACTGCAGTCTGTTTGAGCACCTGATTGGACCAGATATAATATTAGGTTAACCATTGGATCAGCAAATGATAGGAAATAGGAAAACCTATTTCAAAAACCTGTCACTACTTTTACAATTTCTTTGTGATACTAGCGGTCTAGAAATGACCCACTTTACCTTTAAGGCATTTTGCTGTGTGTGGTTGATTCAGCAAAGTTTAATGGTTCTTGGCCTTATGCTGTTACAAGAAATGAAAAAACTGAGTCATTGCTTTGTCCAGTCTTCTCTCTCCTTCCCTTTTTTTCTCTCTCTCTGGCTCTCTTAGTTTCTTTATTGCTTTGGTAAACAGTGCGATACTGAGAGCAACCTCTAAATCTCTTGCTGTAGTTTACAAGCGACTCAGATTTACAGATGCTCTTGTGAAGTATAGCATGGCTAGCATGAAAGCCTATTTCATTAAATCCATTACTATTTGTGCCGCATCGATGAGTCAAATGACTCATGATACACACAAGCTCTGTTCTAGAACGTAGCAAGCTGCCTACATAGGCTACTGCCTTCTAAGGCAACCTACTATATTCATCATAGACTCTCACAAGTGATACTTTACGTAGCAACTCCACACATTACAAAAATAGCTCCTCATATGGGAGATATGACTCATTTTAACAAAGTTATTTTTATAGATATATTAGAAATATATTGTAATCAAGTGCAACAGTTGGGTCCGGGAGTGAATAACCAACACTCTCTCTACCCTCAATACCACGACTGAGGTGAGACCCTTGAGCAATGCACCGAATTCCCAACTGCTCCCCTGGCGCCGCAGCATTTGCCGACCACTGCTCCAGGTGTATGTTCACTACTGTATGCACACTTGGATGGGTTAAATGCAGAGCACAAATTCCCGAGTATGGGTCACCATACTTGGCCACACACCACTTCCCATTCCCCTTTCCCTTAAAGCCATCACCTTTTAAATATTAGTATTTTAAATATTAGTGTTCAACAGTGGAATTCTTGGTTTAAAAAAATCACCTGTAGTCTATAAAGTCTATAAAGAAATCTCCACCAATCAGAGAATTGTGAAAAGAAAACTGTGCTAACTCTTTAGCACCCACCCATACATAATCAACATCTGTAAATTAATAGTTCTATTGATTTATCCATTGTTGTTAATTCAGTTATATCATTAATAATGATTAACAGGATTGTAGTCATTTCCCTCATTAGGGCTGTGAAGCATTGTACATTTGCCTTTTGTCCACGTTAAATTTTTTTTTGCTTCAAATCAAAGCTTATAATGTCTTAATTCACCTCCTAGCAGGCTTACAACAATTTCAAAAAGATTTTCGTTAGATCTCTTGATAATAAATGGACAAATCACTTGCAGAACCAAGGCTTCTGAAAAGTGGGTGGGCACTGTTAGTAGGACACACACACACACTCATATATATATATATATATATATATATATATGGTATAATATTTGGGTAACTATTTTTAATTGACAGTTTTCAGTATTGAATAAAATGCTGATTTAAAAATGTAGCTACATTCAAATTTTAACACGCATTCCTGTCATTAGTGCATCTATGATGCCTTAAAGTGCTTCTGCAGGACATATATATGCCATAATGTGCCTTTTCTTGAGTGTGTTTGTGCATTTGTTTTGTATCTGTGTGTGATGATTGAATTCCACTAAAGGAAATACTGCCAGTCTATTGGTCAGTGGTTTGGTTTCTTCTTGTCTGTGGTTTTGTCAGTAAAAAATCCCAACCCTCTGATTCCTTATCACTTGTGTCTCAGTGGATTTAGATGTGTGTGTCCGTAGCACAGGTGTGTGTAGGTGTTTCCCTCCTGCTAAGTGTGTGTCCTCCATGCTGTAATTAGCAAGGCTGCTCTTCAATAATGCAGAGACTGAGGAAGAGCCAGTACAGTGTGTGTGTGTGTATGTGTTTGTATGCCAGTGTGTGTCACACTGGCATTTAGCGCTTAATCAATGCCTTGCGCTGCCTGTGGCCACTAATTGAAGGTTAAGAGATGAGAGGCCTGTGAGCCTGAGGTGGCGCTGGTGCAGAAGAGAGGCTCCATTCCTCTCTCCTCTCTGCCCTTTAAAACCCCCCCTCTCAATCAATACACCTACACCTACTGTACTGCACCTCAACATATTTACCATATAGCACAACCTTTATCACAGAATACAAACATTTAGCAATTTAGAGAATAGATATTACAGAATAAATCTGCATCATGTGGCAGAAAAAGCTGAGGAGGGCAGCTTTTAAAGTGGTTTTCTGGTCTTAGCAGGTGTTCTAGCCTTGTCAGGCTGGTTTTTGAAACTGAAAAATATCAGAAAGACTATCAAACTAAACCAGCCTGGTGACCACGTTGTGTTTAACATGGTAGCTGGTCAGTCAGCTGATGTCCAGTTTAGAAACTAGCTAGCATGTTCCAAAACCAACTTACCAACCTAAACTAAATTTTCCAGCAGGGTCTTTCCTTTTGATTTGATTAGATGATCTAGATTGTTGTTTTTACTCTTTTGAAAATGTTGAAAAGAGAGAAAATTGTTTTAATGTTAAGAATATAAATTACTATAGAGAACCTAGTTTAGCCTGTTAGCATAGCATGTTACTATAGCTTGGCTAGATACACAAGAAAGAAGTGAAGGACAAACTGCAACAAGTTGTTTTGAATGATTTCTACTTTTCATTATGAAAATAAGATAAAAATGCCAAGTAAGCAATTGTTAATTCTGAGAAACCCAGGCCTTGAGGCTAGTAGATAATTCACTGTTGCTTGGTCAGAGATCAGTGAAAAGGGTGGTGAAAGTTTCTGAGTTTTCCTTTTATTTCTTTTTATTTAATTGTCTCACATATAATTAAGGTGCAGCTAACCCATTGAAATTGGAAATATAAGCCTTTTAATAAAATACATTTGTTTTGAGCTGTATTACATTTTTCCAAGCAGTCTGGGCATTGTGCATCATGAGTTGCTGCTCTACAAAGGTGCATATTTGTACATGTACATTTGAATTTATGTGGACATATATGTATGCATGCATATGAGCGTGTGTGTCCTTGGTAATGCGTGCCTGTGCATTTGTGAGGCTCCCAGCATAAAGCCTGAAGCATTTCAATTTGCATAAGCTCAATATGAATAGGTCAAAGCCAGGTTGGGAGATGCTGTGTGTGCGCAGATGCATTCTTCTCTCAATCAGTCACTGAAAATCTTTCAGCTCAAGAATGTACACTTTACTTTCCCACCTCAAATCGACCCATGGTGCTCCAATCAAGACAGTGCTTAAGCTGCAAGGTGTGGCATCTGTCTCTAGCTTTAACGAGTGTAAAGGAACAAAAAGAAGCATGGGTTCTTTCCCTGCTCTCTTCCGCTGAAGAAGCGGGCCTCCACTCTGAAGAGCAGAGACTACATTTTGAATTATTCACTCCAAATAAAAAGCTGCATCTGTCTGTGGATGAATTATTTACGTTTAAAATGGGTCCCCCTGCTGAGGGAGGGAGATAAGGAAGGGGAGGGGGTGTTCGAATGAGAGGTGGAATCAGCTTCACTTGTTTATCAGCCCGCCTTAAACACAGTGACAGGTGTTTTTATTTTGTTTGTTAATATTTAGTAATTTTGCGTGATTGATATTTAAATGAGATTTGCTTTAAATATAAATTGTATAATTTTTTCGGTTACTGTTTCAATATTTTATGACATTACATTATCTTATATTTAGCATATACACTCACCAAGGATTATTAGGAACACCATACTAATACTGTGTTTGACCCCCTTTCGCCTTCAGAACTGCCTTAATTCTACGTGGCATTGATTCAACAAGGTGCTGAAAGCATTCTTTAGAAATGTTGGCCCATATTGATAGGATAGCATCTTGCAGTTGATGGAGATTTGTGGGATGCACATCCAGGGCACGAAGCTCCCGTTCCACCACATCCCAAAGATGCTCTATTGGGTTGAGATCTGGTGACTGTGGGGGCCATTTTAGTACAGTGAACTCATTGTCATGTTCAAGAAACCAATTTGAAATGATTCGAGCTTTGTGACATGGTGCATTATCCTGCTGGAAGTAGCCATCAGAGGATGGGTACATGGTGGTCATTAAGGGATGGACATGGTCAGAAACAATGCTCAGGTAGGCCGTGGCATTTAACCGATGCCCAATTGGCACTAAGGGGCCTAAAGTGTGCCAAGAAAACATCCCCCACACCATTACACCACCACCACCAGCCTGCACAGTGGTAACAAGGCATGATGGATCCATGTTCTCATTCTGTTTACGCCAAATTCTGACTCTACCATCTGAATGTCTCAACAGAAATCGAGACTCATCAGACCAGGCAACATTTTTCCAGTCTTCAACTGTCCAATTTTGGTGAGCTCGTGCAAATTGTAGCCTCATTTTCCTATTTCCGGGAAGTCGTGGCCTAATGGTTAGAGCGTCTGACTTGTAATCCAAAGGTTGCGGGTTCGAGTCTCAGGCCGGCAGGAATTGTAGGTGGGGGGAGTGAATGTCCAGCGCTCTCTCCACCCTCAATACCACGACTGAGGTGCCCTTGAGCAAGGCACCGAACCCCCAACTGCTCCCCGGGCGCCGCAGCATAAATGGCTGCCCACTGCTCCGGGTGTGTGTTCACGGTGTGTGTGTGTTCACTGCTGTGTGTGTGCACGATGGATGGGTTAAATGCAGAGCACGAATTCCGAGTATGGGTCACCATACTTGGCTGAATGTCACTTCACTTCACTTCACTTCACTTCACTTCACTATTTGTAGTGGAGATGAGTGGTACCCGGTGGGGTCTTCTGCTGTTGTAGCCCATCCGCCTCAAGGTTGTGCGTGTTGTGGCTTCACAAATGCTTTGCTGCATACCTCGGTTGTAACGAGTGGTTATTTCAGTCAAAGTTGCTCTTCTATCAGCTTGAATCAGTCGGCCCATTCTCCTCTGACCTCTAGCATCAACAAGGCATTTTCGCCCACAGGACTGCCGCATACTGGATGTTTTTCCCTTTTCACACCATTCTTTGTAAACCCTAGAAATGGTTGTGCGTGAAAATCCCAGTAATTGAGCAGATTGTGAAATACTCAGACCGGCCCGTCTGGCACCAACAACTATGCCACGCTCAAAATTGCTTAAATCACATTTCTTTCCCATTCTGACATTCAGTTTGGAGTTCAGGAGATTGTCTTGACCAGGACCACACCCCTAAATGCATTGAAGCAACTGCCATGTGATTGGTTGATTAGATAATTGCATTAATGAGAAATTGAACAGGTGTTCCTAATAATCCTTTAGGTGAGTGTATAACAATATTGAATATTTAACGGGATAGTTCACCCAAAAATGAAAATTACTCATTGTCACGTGGTTCCAAACCCATAAGACCTTCGTTCATCTTCAGAACACAAATTAAGATGTTTCTGATGAAATCCGAGAGCTTTTTGTCCCTGCATAGACAAACCATATGCAACCAAATGCAACTACCATATTCAAAGCTCAGAAAGGGTAGTAAGGATATCACTAAAATAGTCCATATGATATCAGTGGTTCAAACGCAATATGAGAATACTTTTTGTGTGCAAAGAAGACAGAAATAAAGACTTTATTCAACAGTTTCTTCTCTTATATGGATATATATATATATATATATATATACTGTATATGGATGCAAAAATAAAACTATTTAATATAATTTTATTATATATATTTTAAAATCTATTATTATATTAAAAACTAGTTTATTATACAAAAGTAAAACAAAATGTCCTTAAAATCTTTAAATGCATAAGCAGAAGCAAAAGTGTGATTTACCCGCTCAACCAAAAAGCAATAGAGCTTGATTTTATGCATGACTTCTGTCATCTGCAACAAATCATATGGGATGCATTTCCCCTCTCTTTTAAAAGCTGATGATCCTTTTTATTTAGTTATCCTAACTATGCATAATTTTTAAGATGGTTGTATTTCATTTACCTTTTCCCCCCTATCAGACTTGACTCGTTTTTGGTCTATTACCATTGCTTGGTGTTATTTTGTCAATGAAGATGCTTAGTTACCCCTCATTAAAAACACCCTTCCATGTAAATCTAGTTGGGTTTGAGCTTTTAATGGACTTAATGCATGAATTAACATATTCATATAAGTAAGCAACGAGGGCAAACGGGTACAGGAGTTGGAGCTTAAAGTTCCCTCCGGAACTAATTATAAAATTGAATATGGAATTGAGGTAGGGAACACCAGTAGAATTGAGAAGTAAGCTGAGTTGAGAGGTTGTTAAATGTCTTCTGTGTTGTGATTGGCTGGATAAGCTCAAGCTCCTCCCACCAGCGTTGTGTCTCAAGCACCCATCAGCAATCACAAGGATGAGAAAGAGAGAGTTGGGATATACTGGGAGATGATACAAGAGGAAGGCCCCATTGTGTCTGGGCTCCTAATGGACTGATCGGATGCACTCTCACTCAGTCTCCCTTGTCTTCTCCATTTCACTGTTTTCACTCCTATTGTTTTGTGACAGTCTGCAGTCCGCAAACTGTTTACATCACTGTAAAGACTCCAAACATGCCTATATCTACACCTCCATCTGTGTGAGCTCCACTATAGCTGCTCTGCTGACTTATTCACATATGCTGAATTATTTACAAGCAGACACAGTTCATGGAAGCTGCAGTGAAGGCAGATCGACTCACTTCAATTTAATGCAGAGGAAGACAGTTCCTCT